>NW_024347791.1:326274-442875 GCF_902729225.1 Pteropus medius | reverse complement strand
CAAGGGCAGGGGAACGAGGAGAGGCGCCCAGCAAAGGAGCAAGGCCGAGGGGAGGGTCAAAACGGGCCAGGACGGGCTCCTTCTCATCTCGTCCTGCCATCCCCTGCACCACAAAGACCTTCCGGGCTCCCTGGTGCGGCCCCTTGGCTTGGCACTCAAGGTCTTTTGATGGGTGACTTGGTCCCTGACACCCCTCACACTTTCTTCCCAGCCACGCTAGATGACCGCCTTTCCCTCGGCAGGTTATTGTCCCCTCCGTGCTTTTGGGCTGGCTGTTCCCACTACCTGGGCCGCCCTTCCCTCTGCACTTCTCCGACCTGTCAAGCACCACCCACCCTGAGAAGTCGCTGGCCACCACCCCAGGCCAGTGCTTTCTCACCCACGGACCTGCTGATGTGCAGGGAAGCACATAAAATCCTGGCGACAGTTTTAGGCAAAAGCTGGCCTTCGGCAATTTGGAAAGGAACATATTTGGGGTGCTTTACACCATTCGCTGTTGCCCTCAGGTAGCACCCCCTCTAAACATGACCTATGGCATCTACCATACTGCTGTGACTGTCCTTCTATACACATGTAGCAGAGGATTTGCCCCGTGGCTCTGCCACCAGGTAGCGTGAGCCTCTCTGCACCTTGGTTTCCTCTGTTAAGTGAGGGTAACAGGGACGCCTTTCTTGACAGGTGATTGCGAGGCTGAAGTGAATATGCAAAGTCTTTGGAAGGGTGGCTGGCATTCAGCAGCACTCTCTCAGTGTGGCTGCCAGGCCATTACTGGTCATCTGCCTGCCTTCCTCAGGGCCAGTGTCCCTTGACAGGGCTGAAGACCCTACGCACTGCCTGCCTGGCATGAAAGCATCTCAGGATGTTTGCTGAGTGCAGGCATCTCCACTGAGCTCCAGATCACTCATCACTGACAAGAGCTGTAAGGTATCTGGGGGGAAGGGCGCATCAAGCCAAACCTGACGTCAGCCTGCTAATAACCTTTGTCCAAAACCACACAAGGCCAAGTAGAACAGCTGTGTCCATCCCGTGCTGGGTCCGGCTCTACTGTGGTTGATGGTATTTTCCAAAGACAGCCCCGCCCTCTGACACTGACACTGCTCCACTGAGCGATGTGGTCTCGTTCTCTCCCTTACATCTGGGTGGATGGGGCTGACTACAGCGGCGGAAGTGACACTTAGTGACTTTCGATGTTGGGTTTAGAAAAGGCCTCTTTCCTCTGGTTCTTTCTCTGGAGATGCCTGCCTGTGGACCCAGCCACCGTGTGAGGAAGCCCAAGCTAGTCCGTGTGCACAGCCCACGTGGGCAGGCTCCTGTGGGAGGAACGGAGGCCCCAGCTGACACCAGCATCAACTGCCAGACCCGTGAGCAAACCAGACCTCAGGTGACCCCTCTCCAGCCTTTGGGTTCTCCAGGTGACACCCAGATATCACAAAGCAGGAGTAAACTCACCCCATCGTGCCCTGTCCCAATTCCTGATCTGCACTATGCGTGAATAAATGGCTGTTTCACACCGTTCTGGGGATAATTATTTACACAGCCAGCACGTGCCATGACCTCCCACGCTTCCCTGAGGTGGCACAGCCTGCTAACCCCCAGAGGCAGACCCAGCTGAGATGCCATGTCCTCCTTGGTGGCCTCCTCTGTCCTGTCGTCATGCTCACTTCACGCGCCATGACCTCTCTGCTCATCCATCTGATTCTTCTAGTACAAGTGGCGGCACAAAAGAGCAGGAAAGCCATGAACCCTGGAGCCAGACCGCCTGGGTATGGACCGCGGTTCCACCACTGAGGAGCTGTGTGGCCTCAGGCAAGTTTCTTAAACACTCTGTGCCTCGGTTTCCTCATCTATACACTGGGGATAACAAGAGCTCCCTCCTCATGGGGTTGCTGTGAGGACGGGGCGGTGGATGAGTGTGGCGCCTTAGATATGGCCGAGGCCAGGCCAAGCGGTCCACAGTGTCACCTATTGCGTTTTTCAGGACTGTAAACTCCTTGCAGGTAGGAACTGAGGCCTATCCCAACAACTACCAGGGGTCGCAACACTCACATGTCCTCAGTCAACACGGGAGGAAGGGATGCGCAAACATGGTCATAACTCCAGGTGAGGTTGGCAAGGCAGGGCAGGCAGGTACGTCTGCACTCAGCTCTGTGCTCAAGGAGCTCACCTCATGGGTGGGGAAGCCGTGCCTTCCCCAAGTGATCAGACTTCCAATTCCCAAAGACAAAACCCGGAGAACCCACGGGGGCTGAAGTTCATCAGCCCCCCGCATGCGGAACAGCCCCCCGCATGCGGAACTGCCCTCCCAAGCTAGGCCGTCCTGCAGTCCACTCCTGAGGACGGCCTGGTGCGCGAGCACACATCCGGTCACGTGGACATCGGCAACGCCCTGAATGACGTGGTCGAGCTCTGTGTTTGGTCAGAATCATCAAGTTTCATCCATCTCTTAGCTCAAGGTTCTTGACCTTTTAACAGTGCTCTGGGGCCAGCCAGTCTGTATAATACCGGTTTGCTGACGGTTTCCTTTAAGCAATCATTAGTGAGTCAGTAACGCATTCTCAGAGAAGGGAGACAAGACAGAAGCTCCTCAGGATGACTCAACCAGCCCACACCAGGACCCACTGACCATCTGGACAAATCGATTCCCTCTTAGAAAGTGACAGAGCCGTGCTAAAGCACCTCCGACACCCCAGCTAGGGTGTTTAAAATGGACCATTCGACACACAGCCCGGGAACAAACACGAAGTTACGCTGGCCCTGGACATAAGTAAAAAGACTGAGTAGCTTTCTCAGTCAGCAGCACTGTCACCTGACTATCCCTCTGACCACAGTTCGAGTTCTGGTTCCCTGGAGAGGCCCTAGAGAAAGAAAACTCTGGACCTCCTTGAATACTCACTACAGCCTCTGTGCTAGGCCCTGGGGACACATAAGTGACCAAAGGACCCACAGACCAGGTCTTTCTATCTAGAAAAGGGCCTCAGCATGAGGAAAGGGATGGTGTCTCTCTGTCTGCGTCTGTCTGTCTCTCCGTCTCCCCCACACTCCCTCCCTCTCTCCCGTGATAATCAGGTACCTGGAACCTTCTGCTCTATCCTAGATACTAAATCCTAAATGAAGTAGCGACAAACGCATACAATCAGGAGAGAAGGACCATGATGGAGATGAAATTAAGACTGCACTGGACCCTCAAGGCCTGGAGGGAAGACACCACGGTCACTCTCTTCACATAAGTGATGGTGACCTTGTCCAGAAGCTCAGACAAGACCCACTTGGTCCTTGGGATGGATCCTAGGACTTCAGCCTAGTATAATAACTCCTGACAGGCAGTCTTCAGACATAGAAGGTAGTGAGCTCTCTGCCAGTGGAAGCGTGAAATCAGAGACTGGGCAGCCTCTTAGCAGATATTATTAACGGGGTTCCAAGAAGCTGACACTTTACAGGTCCCTTCCAATCCCGAGACTCGAGGCTTTCTTTCTTCAGTGGCAGCTTCTCTAACCTGAAGCGGCCTGGACAGGATGCTGTAGTCGAAGAGACTGCCCTGCACCCAGCCTCCTACCCAGCACCGCCCTCCCACACCCAAGGGGAAAACTGCAACAGCAGCCGTCTCTGCCGGCAGCCCCCAAAATCAGGAGTCCTCACGAAATTCTAATATGGGTGGGCAGCAGGCAGGGGGCTAATTCTGTCTGTCGGCACTTGCCGAGAGTGCCTGCAGGCATCAGGGTGTGGTGCCTCTTTGGAGGACCTGAGGCGACTCTGGGTTACCTGCTTAATTCTCCTCCGCCACCATTCAGCATACCTGAAGCTCAGCTGCGGTTTGCCTGGCCATCTTTGCTACACAGAGACACGTGGACATTCCATGTTTCAGATAACTGGTGGACGAGCCCGAAACTTAATTTCGATCACGTTGGACAGAAATCTTCTCTGCTCAGTAAATAGGGACCTCAAATGTTCCTTCCCTTTTTTCAGTGACCGATGATCACGACAGACAATAACGGATACGCTGAACTACAGCCGTGGTGGCAGGGGCGCTGCCCGAAGCTAAAGACCCCACACTCCAAGCCACTCTCGTCCTTCCTTGTGGCTTTCCTGTCCTCTGTTGATCCTGCCTGCGGCTGCTTCTTGCCACCTGGATTACTGATTTCTCAAGATCTCCTACTGGTTTCTTCTGAATATCTTTCTTATTCTGATTGATTGAGCTCTTGTAATTCTTGGCTCTGTCACAGCCACTGCTAGCTAGGCACGTCGCAGCTAGGTGGATGGCTGTGAGTCACGGCCCTCACCAGGGAGAGGCACACGGGCAGGGGGACCCTGCGCAAGTCATTCACTTCTCTGAGACTCGGCCTTCTCCTTTGAAAATGGCAGTACTACCACTGATCCCAGCAGTTTATCTCCACTCCCCGCTCCCTGCCCCAGAACGCCACTAAAATGAGAACGAATGGGCAGAAAAGCATAAACCTTCAAGGACAAGGAGATGGCACCAGAGGCGGCTGACGAGGGATGTCAACGAAAGCTCTGGAAGGTGCAGCGTGGTCACTGACCTGGGGAGGGGAGGAAGCCAACGAGAAGCCCAGGAACCCCTAGCACTGGACGTACCAGGTGACTCTGATGGTTATGAGTAAGGGCGCAGATGGGAAATCTGGCTACCAATCTCCACGTGGAGCTACTGGGTTTTCACTTTCTAGACGGGTGGAAATGGATGGCTCTGTCCTCAGAAAGCCTGGCCCAGCTGGGCAGCAACGAGGAGACTTGCAGAAAAGAGAGATGAGCTGTGGATACGAAGCGTGAGATGCTCACGTCCCTCTCCTCCTCTGCACCCTTGCCCAGCTTGTACCTCCCAGGCAGGAGATAAGAATATTTTTCTCTGGGGAAACAGGCCCAGGATCAAAAAAAAAAATCTTCATTTGGTGCCTGTCCCTACCAGGGCATAAAAATAGCAGAAGAAATGCCCCGTGTCCTATCACGCAACTGAGAGGCCCAGCCGGGGAAGCCCCATTCTTAAATATGAAAAATAGCCAAGGACAGCAAATATTTGAGGAGCGCTTCCAACGCAAAGGTCAAAGACCAAAGCAAACAAACATATGAAAGGGAGTCAGGAGACAGAGATGCAGGAAACGAGAAAACTGCAATGAGCTACGCGACACCAAGCGCGAGGGCTGTAAAAAAAGGAACAGGGACGCGTGCCCGACGTGTCACACCGTGATAAAGAAAACAAAACCTTCTGTGTAAAAGCTCAAATGTGAAGATCAAAAAAAAAAAAAGTTCCTGAAAAACATAACAAAACGAGCTGGAGAACTGTAAAGGAAATTCGAAGATCAATCCAGAAGTGCGAAATCCTACGAACAGGAATTCCAGAAAGGGAGAACAAAGGAGAGGGAAAGGAATTATCAAAGACACAAACAAGAAAATTTCCCAGACGTCTGGACATGAAGTTCCCACAGTGAAGGGGCCACTAAGAGCCCGGCACAGTGAATTTCAGAACCCTGGGGATAAAGTAAGCAAGAGGGAAAAAAGCGGGTCACATATAGACATTAAGAATCAGAATCCAGCAAACTGTGCAAAAACAACTCTAGAAGTTAAAAGACAGTAAAACGTGCCTTCAAAATTCAGAGGGAGAATGATTTCCCACTTAGAACTGTATTCCCACTGAAAAGTAATCAAATAAACAGTACGATAAAGACATTTGGCAGACAATGTTCAGATTTCAAAATATAGAACTCCCATGCCCGCTTTTTTCTCGGTTAGTTCCTGGAAGATGTGCTCTAACCCAAAAGAGAGAGCAAATCGTGAACGAGGGGGAAAATGGCATCCAGGGAACGGGTGGGTCCAGCACAGGAGAAGCGACCAGGATTCCGAGGCTGACGGTGAAGGGAAGACCCACAAGCACAGCTGAGAGGTAGGGCGTCCGGAAGCAGCCTGTCCAGGTAGGGGCAAGAAGGGCAGGGCTCCAGGAGGAATGCCACCAGAGCTAACAAAGTAAGTGACGTGTCTGACTTCAGAGAGGGCTTTCTTTTATTCAGTGAAGCATTTTGGAATAAATTAATGATAAGCCATAGAGCAAACTCAAAAGCAAGACAAATAGTAAGTGGAGGAAAAATTAAGTTGTACAAGGAAATGTCATCCCAGGACACTGAAGACTCCGCTTTGAACAATATTTACAGACATGTAACAATGCAAACACAGAACGAAGGCTTAGAAAAACTGTGTATAGTCGCACTGACGAGAAGGAAAGAAAACTGTGTGTGGGTGTGTATAGTTGGAGGCAAGTACCTAAATCAAAAACCTTCCACAGTAGGAAGTCACTACACAGCACTACATTAAACTGAAAAATCAAGAAACAACAGCACAAGCATATTTTTAGGTTATTTTAGGGGAAAACACAGTTTAGAGTTGAAAGTGCACTAAACTTGGGAGTGAAGAGGAGTTGGGGTAGTTTCGTGTTTCAACCATATGCATGTGTGATTTTAACAAAAGTAAAATTTTAGTTTTTTAATTCTATTAAAAAAAAAAAAAAGCAAATGTCTGCCCAACAGCTAGCAGAGAGCCCAGCTCTGAGGGGCTTTGGCACAGGCTGGCTGGATCTGAAGCAAGAATTCTCCGGCACGGTCCATTCCTGCCCCTTCCCTGGTCTCAGCAGACTGAGGAAGGACAGGAAGGGGAAAGAACGGGGGGCGGAGGGGGCTCTTTTTACACTGTAAGGGGTACCCCATCGCCAAACCTGCAGGGGCAAGGCAAGGGCAGCTAAGGAACAATGAGAGGGTCTGAGACGCAGAGCAGAGGTGCAGGGCAGGGCAAGGGGAGGCCCAGCCGGCCTCAGACACCACAGCTGGTGAACTCAGGGACTTCAGGGCAGCTGCTGCGCTGTTTGTACACTCCCTGGGAGGGGCCGAGGAACAATGGTGTTGCTAGGAGATGCAGACTTCCTGAGAGGACCTTTACATGGCTGGGCTGGGAGGAAGGCTGGGACAGGCAGGGCCTGAACAAAGAGGCTTCTGGAGTGTGGGGAGTCGTCAACCATCTGCTGCCTCCTCTGGGGCACGAAGTGAGGACGGTTTGGAGGCTCCCTCGCTGTGCCTGCCCTTCTGCCATGTGCCCCAGTCTTCGGGGGCCGGCCCCGCCCCTCTGACCACACAGGTGGGGCCGCCTTGGCCGGGGACAGCTTTTTGCTTCTGAAGGAATGGCAGGCGGAGGCTGCTCTGGGCACCCATGCGAGGCTGGCAGCAGAATGGAAAAGGATTCTCGGCCCCACCTTCTCCAACCCAAGTTTTTGCGGCTCCTCAGGTACCCAGAGGTTTCCCTGAGGACTCTGTGCTTCCAGAGCCCCAGTTACACCCGAGCAGGTCCCCACCTGGCCTTCGCATTCTCACCCAGCAGAGCTGGCGGGGCAGGGACACCAGCCGGGAACTCAACGAGGCCCCATGTGGATGAATACAAGGCACGTAGCAGGTGTCTCATACAGTTTCTTATTCATTCAAGAAATACGGAACAGTGAGCACCGACCATGAGCCCGGCTCTGTCAGCACTAGCTCTCCGCTCGTTCCTGCTCTCACAGAGCCACCTGTCGACTCAGGAGAACGGGAACAGACCAGGCACGCACTTAACGGCCACGGCGGCAAGGCCATGGGACTCGGACAGGGTGCTAGGAGGACTGACCGGGAGGGCCTCTCTGAGGGGACACCGGAGTCAGGAAGGAGGAAGAGGAAGAGGAAGAGGAGGAGCTTCCCGAGCACTGGGCAAACGCTTGTGTGCCCAGGCCAGAGAAGAGGCCGGCGTGGCTGGAGGGGCAGACGGGGCTCAGTGTGTTAGGCGCCTGAATTTCCTCGCCAAGTCCAAAGGCATTTCCTGTGCCCTGTGAGTCCTCAGGGATACAGAGGTTCAAAGGGGGACAGGAAAAAGAGACTCCAGCTTCTCGAGGGACAAGCATGCTGCGCTCCAATATCCATGAAGCTCAGGGCCAAGGACAAAGCCCTCCCAGGTCAGGAAAGCAGACACACAGTCAGAGCTGCCCAGCCACAGCATAAGGAAAACCACGTCTGGTCGCCCCATCGGAAACCAGCAGTGCAGGTTCGGGGAGACAGGAAAACACACGGCCACGAGAGGAGGGTGAGCATCAGAGCAGGGATCTTAAATTCAAGGATCCCTCCTCCCCAACCCTGCTGGCCTTCTGGGGTACAGGCCTGGGCATGGCTGGCCTGTGACCTGTCCTGGGGCCTCCAGCCTCTCCTCCCTCTCCTTCACCCATCTTCCACATGCATATTTTTCTAACCCGCAATTTCCAGGTTATGCGTCAACAGTAAGAAAAAATATCTAAATTTCTCTGCATGGCCTGCAAGACTGTGTATGTCCCTGTCCTTACCTCCTGGGGCAAGCCCCCTCTAGCCGATGACTGGAGCCACCCCCCACCCCTGCACAGGTGCCCCCAGCCAGGTAACACTAGGCCTCCTCTCTCGCCCTGAGATCAGCTCTCTTCTTGGCCCAGAATGGATTCTCTTCAGCGCCCCTGACAGACGCCAACCCATTCTCTAAGGCTCAGCTCCCTGCTCCCTGCCCGCTCCAGGCCGGAACTGCTGGGCCCCAGTGAGAGAGCATCTCTGTCTCCTGCAGGGATTTTAGGTGGCACAGACCCCTGGAGAGCACACAGGGTGAGGGCGGACTTCCCTCTTTGCAGCCCAGTGCCCAGCAGCAGGCCCAGCCCATGCGGAGCTCAATACCAGAGTGGGGGACGCTTCTCGTCACGCAAAAGAACGGAGGCCCCCGAAAGGTAGCAAGTCGCCTTCTTGGGCAGCACAGTAGAGCTCCTCCTGGGACAAAGTCCTCAGACTTTAAGACACATGGGGAGGGAGGCCCAACTGTGCCAGCGTCGTGCCACGGACCCCTGGATAAAACCATGACCTGTCTGTACCTGGGGTTTCTATCTACAAATGAACCACTCATTTGCTGTGCCCCTCACACCCATATCTGAGACACTAGAAATGAGATGCAGGTTGAGGGTCCCTGCCTTCCAGTTATATGTGATGGTATTTTGGGAGCCCTACCGCAAAGGGCATCTGCAAGGTGAGACTCTAGCTACACCTGTCACTTTGGGCCTGGATGGAAACCCTGAAGTGGGTAAAGAAGTGAGGGGGCAGCCTCTCATGGAGGAACCGGGGAGAGGGGCTTCTGGCTCTCGGACGCCAGGCAGGAGGGGTGCAGAGCGCACCGGCCCCGGGCCCGCCCCGGCACCCCGCCCCGGCACCCCGCCGCTCGCCGTCCTCACCCTCGTAGCAGTCACGCACGGTGCCGAAGTACACATAGTACTGGTCGTTGGTGAAGAACAGGAGGCTGAGCCAGGAGTCGAAGGCGTAGATGGGCACGATGAAGAGCACGCGGACGATGTAGCGCTGCTCGTTGGGGCAGCTGTAGCAGCGCAGGTGCATGTAGATCTGGAGGCAGAGGGGCCTGTCAGCCAGAGACCCGACTGTCACGCGGCGCGCCTCCCACCCTTCTGCTCCGTGAGAGAGGAGCCCGGCCGAGGGGACGTCCCACTCTGCCACTTACTAGTTCTGACCAAGTTACTCAACCCTGAGCCTCAGCATCCTCCTCGGTAAAATGGGATGACGAAGCTTCCAGTGAGGCTGCTGTGAGCATAAAACCAAGGGGGTGGATGAAACTTACGGGGTGCATGTGGTGGCGCCAAGGCCGGCCTCACAGACAAGAGGGCCATGACACCATACCCAAGACTGTCCGAATGACAGTCGAGGACTCTCCAGGTGTAACAAGCCCCCTGGGGACCTGCATGCACAGCCAGGTGTGTGTGGTGCAGTGGAGGCTTTCCGCATTTGTCCCCCAGCCCCCTCTCCGCTTTCCTCAACACCTGGTCCCTGGAGCGTGGAGCTAAAACACAGGCATCCAGGTGGGCGCCCACCTGCCCATCCCTTAACTAACTTAGGGTGTGGAGTGCAGGACAGCTGGGACCCTCACTTCTGGAGGATGGAAGTGTTTCCTGGCTGAGTGGCTGCAGTGATGTCCTCATCCTGTCTCATTTTCCCACCTGGTAAACAGAGGCAGCTCTGCCTGCCTCACTGGGAAGATGGGAGGATGAAGGGCAGTTTTTAGAAAGCAGGGGAAAGAAATAAAGGCTACACACAACGCCAAGAACTGCTCTAACCACGATCGCCGGCCCCAGCAGCCCGCGTCTCGTCACAGCTCTCATGACTTCACACTTGGCCCAGCCCAGCCCCGGGCTTCGGAGGAAGAGAACAAAATATTCCCTGACTGCTATGAGTCAACTGCCTTAGAAGCACTCAGGTTCTGGAAGGGATGGGGAACACAGGGTGGCGGGTGACGAGCTGACAGGGGACCCAAGTAGGCTCAGCCTCCCGTCTTCACTGGGCAATCTTCAAACCCCTCCTTCCTCGAGCAGCCAAGACACGTCTCAGCCTACACCAGCCTCCTCTGGGACCGTGGGCACAATGGGATGGGAGACTTGACTTCCATCCCAGCTCTGCCACCGACCTGTACGTGACTAACTTAGTCTCCTCCCGCCTCCCTCTCTGAGTCTCAATTTTCTCATCTGCAAAGGGGTCGCTGACATCCACGTGCTCCTGCACAGTTCCCAGGCTCCCTGCAGCTCGGGCTGGACATGTGACCCGCTCTGACCCATGGAAAGTGAGAAGCGACAAGTGTCTTTTCTGGATCTAGATGGCAGAATACCCAGAGTGCCTTCCTCACAGCGGTCAGATGGATGATGCCTGAAGCTGTAAGAAGCTGGAGCCACAAAATGGAACCTGACCTGAGCTGGGCTGGGATGTGAGCAAGAAATTAACCTCTGAGTGACACCCAGATCTGGGTCTATTTACTATTGCAACGTCACCTGCTCCAGCCTAACTAACACTACGTTGGACTGGAAAGCTCTCAGGATGCTTCTGGAAGGCCTTCGGGGGCTCCTGCCTGGCCTGGGTACCTGGTGGCAGGTGATGAGCAGGGCTGTCCAGACGAAGAAGCCGGAGATGGCCTGAGCGGCGGTTGTCATCAGGAACACAGGCTGCTCCATGGCCATGGGGCTGCCCTCGGGGGTCGCGGAGACACTGGGCGAGGCTGCCGCGGTCGTGGGCAACGCCGGATCTGGGGCCAGTGCGGCCCCCCTCACCGTCATGGTGCCCAGCAGCAGGGAGTTCCCGGGGGGAACCCTGGGCATGACCGGAGAGCTGGCCTGGAGAGGGGAAATCACAGTGTTAGCCTCTCCCCGGGGCGAGTGGCAGCGTCGGAAAGCATCTTCCAGGTTTCTACGTCCACCTTTAAAACGCCGCCAGACTCTGACCATGCGTCACCCTGGCCCCAGCCGTCACCCTGGCCTACCCCCACCATGTCTCCCCTGAATTAACAGAACAGGCTCCTGACCTGGCTCTCTGCTTGTCCTCATCTTTGCTGTCCAGTCCCTAAGATGTTGGCCAGACTGGGCCCCTCCTTTGCTCAAAACTCTCCAAAGCTCCCGCCTCCTTCAGAGTAGGAGCTGCCGTCCTTACCACGGCCCACGAGGCTGTGTGATG
Source organism: Pteropus medius (assembly GCF_902729225.1). Classification (NCBI taxonomy): domain Eukaryota; kingdom Metazoa; phylum Chordata; class Mammalia; order Chiroptera; family Pteropodidae; genus Pteropus; species Pteropus medius. Next base: position 431,353 of record NW_024347791.1, on the reverse strand, counting down.
GGCCCTCGTCACTCCGACTGCACCCCATCTCCTACAACGCGCACTTTAATCCTCCGCCCCAGGCGCCGGGGCCTCCTGCCGCCCTTCGAACTGCGCCCACCTCTGGCCTGTGTGTGACTCTGCCCAGCCGCAGGGCTCGCTCCACACTTCTTCAGGTCTCTGCCCTGACCGTTCCCCAAACCATGGCAACCCTGCCCCCGCCCGCCCCAGGCGCTCCTGGCCACCTTCCTTGCTTTATTTCTCTCCAGAGCACTCACTACTGACTCCATCTGAAAAACGACATTGACTCGTGTATTTGTTAACTGTCTGCCTCCTTCCACCAGACACAAGCTCCCCTAGGCTAGGGGCTCAGTTCTGCTCACGACTGGACCTCCAGCACCCAGAACAGCACCGGGCACCCAGCAGGTGCTCAGTAATTCCTGCCAGATCCATGCCTCTGCCTTCCCAGTCCAGTGAGACCATCTGATTGCCAAGGTCACCTCCTCTAAGGGCTTATGCCTTTTCTCTGCCATTTCTCCCCAATTTCCACAGTGGGTGACATCCCTTCCTCGCCATCCGGCTGTACCGTGTTGGAGACGCTGTGGCCTTTCCCACTTTGTGTGCCTTTGAACTGCTCGTCTTTTTCAATTCGGCTCATGTGTCGCTCTTCCTGAAAGCCTGCCCCACGCACTTTCTTCAATCGTACTTCTACCCATTTTACACAGTTCTTGTTACACGTAACACGCAGTTCTGTCGTTTGCTCACGTGTTCATCCTCCTAGGACTGCCCGCTCCTTGAGGCAAGGCCACACTTCTGTCTTTGACTCCCCGGCACCAAGCCTGGCACCGCGGCCATTTGTAAGATTTACTTTATCATCTATTGATTTTAACTCGTTATTTCCAAAGTGATGTGATGGGCTTCACAGAGAAGCAAGGAACAGAGCTGAAATTAACGTGAAGATGCTGGGTGGGGAAGAAAGGACAAGGGCGGGTAGAACAGGGGCTGGCATTCCAGGGTCCTGTCCTGCTGCCCCCCGCGGTCTCTCATGCCAGCCCCAGCCTTCCTAACGGCAACTTCAGTACCTGTGCTAAAGAATTAGTGATTCCACATTGAAAAGTAACCCAGATGTTGCCCAAGGAACAGCTATTATTAGGGTTTTCCTCTGAAGTTTACAAACAGGGACCAATGTGGGGCCAGAGGCTAGAACCGCGGTCAAAGAGCCGGCCTGGACTGTGCTCCCAGGAACGCCAGACACAGCTGTAACCAAGGCGATCTGGACATCTGAGCCCCAGGCCCTAACAGGTGTCCCTTTCAGTGCTGCCATCTGTTGGTCAACGCTGTCCTGGGGCCGCCGAATCTCCCTGCAGCAGAGGCCCAAGAAGACTAAATGATTAAACATGCTGGAATGACAACCTCTGGGATGACCTGAAATGCGACCAGAGGAACAGCTGACCACCGCTGAACAGATGCAAAGCGTGGAGTATGGGCACTATGGAAAGGAACCTGGCCGGAGCCCAAGTCCCAGATCGCCCACCAACCGGCCCTGTGTCCCCACACAGATGCGCTTGGCCCCAGAGGGCCTCTGCTGCCTGACCTAGAAAATGGCCAAGCCCCAAAACCCAACCAGCTCAGCCTGAACCCCAAGAGCAGCTCACAGTCCCTGCCAAGTCTGAGCTGATATTCTTTGCCAGAACACACTGCCGTCAATGGGAGGTTTCCTGGGCCTTCCCAGGGTGCACCTGGGCCCAGAGCCTGACTTTGGCGCACAGTCTCCCCACGCTTCCCGGCTTGGCCCCGGCCCTCTCCTGAAGCTCCAGCATCTCTGCCACCATCTACATCATGTCTGCTCTCAGCTCTAAGTTCCATCCTAGGAGAGCCCTTTACATTTCTATTTTCCTATAAAAAAAAATGATCTCTAACATACCGACCAAGAGATGTATCTTGATTAGAAACCAAAAATGGAGACGGCATCTATATAAAGAAACTCAAAAATGGAGGTGTCTATATAAAGACTGGTGGCAAGCTTTGAAAAAGAGACACAGTGACAACTCTAAGAATAGCTCCTGTAAGTATGGTTGCAAAATTGAAAACCAGTGCCAGAAACAGTTCTTAAAAAAGAAGACTTGGGTTGTAAATCATCATCTTTGTCTATCAACCCAAATTAAATGAACAAACATGGGGATCTGGAGAGGGGAGGCCGGAGGAAGTACAAGGCTCCTAAATCCTCACCTTCCGAGGGGTCCTGTTCTAAAGACCCGTTGAGAGGCCCCCGAGTGGTCTCCCCAGCCAGGGGCAACTGCTGAGCTCTGACCCTGCCCACAGGTGACGCCACAGGCTTCAGGCCCAGCTTCTTCCTGGGGCTTTGTCCCTCACGCTCAAGTGCCTCTCTCTCAACCCCAGAGTGACACCTGACACAAGAAGAAATCCACTCAGAGAGGGTGGGCAACTTGTCCCCAAAGCAGAGCCAGGGCTCAAACCCTGGTCCTGTAACCACGGTTCCCCAGCCAGGCCTGGATCAGCTGCCCTCTGCTCCAGAGCCGCCTACCAGACATGATCACGCTGTCCCGCCACAGGGAGGGGAGAGGAGGCCACGTCGCTGGGAGGTTTCCGTGGCCTGACCCGTGCCCGCCACATAGCTGCACCACACCCTGTGGTTTACAAACCAATCTCCCAAACGTTAGCTCTAGTTGCTTCTCGCAGCAGCTTTGAAGTAAGTAACATTATCTCCATCTTAGAGATGAGAAAAATGATGTGGAACTTGGTTTTGCGGCCCCCGGGGGTAGCAACAAGTGCCTCGAGGGTTTTCATAATATCCCCCCAACGCGTTTGAAGCAACATTCTGATTCACAGACATGTGGCCCCCGGCACCCGAGGGAGGCAGGTAATGGCGACTCTTGGAAGGCTGTGCACAGAGCTCGCCTTGCTCCCTGGACCCAGCACACAACGCGAGGCCCTGCCAATCGCCAACCGTTCAGCGTGTGTGTGCCGGGGGCAGGGGGATGGACGTAAGTTCCATCCTTTCGCATTCAAGACAGCCACCTACCTGGGAAAGATCTCTTGCCTGCCCAGGTCACTGGCCTGGCACAGCTCCCAGATGGTGGGGAGGCAGGGGCGATGCTGGCTAGAGCAGCTCTTTCACTCCCCTGGGGAAAGGGGTTTGGAGAAGGACTTTCATGGCCCTCTTTTTTCAATGCAGTCCGTTCACCCTGAGGGGGGAAGGATGCACAGGGTGAAGCTCAGAACCCCAGATGTTCTGGCGGGTTCCCCTATTTCTTAATTGATCGAATGTTAAACTTCTGCCAGGGAAAGGCAGAGAGCCCTAAGGGGAGATGCTGGAATCGCCTTTCCAGCACATGTGTCCTGAGGCTGTGCTGGGCACTGGAAGACCCAGTCTCAGCCTCAAGGCGCTCACAGCTCCTCTACGCCCCTGCTCCACGCAACAGGAGGGACCTAGAGACCTGACCCCACGCACGAGAGGTGAGTGCCCAGCACGAAGAGAGCAGGAGGCAGCATTGGCTGCCTTGGTCACAGCTGGGGAGAGGGTCAGGGAAGGCTTCAAAGTGGCGGGGACTACGTGGCAGCGTCTTTAGGTGGCATAACAAAGCTTGGGCAAATGACTTCATGTCTCAGAGCTCCGTTTTCTCATCAATAATATTTCAGGGTAAATACATAATTGACAAGGGAGTCGGTCTACTTTACAGAAGTCCCCTTAATAAAAGGAGAGAAAATAATAGAATTTAAAATGACCATTTTACAGTTCCTAGTACAAATAATGGATGGAGGTATGGATCGTCAATGAATGATAAAACAACCACGTGAAAGGCTGATGGGGAATTTGACAAGGAACACAGGTGAACCACACAGGTGAACCCACAGTCAAGACATCCCTAAAACGGAGCGACTGGAAGTTTCAAGCCTCCTGATGGGCTTCACAGGAAGCAAACAGCACCACCTAGGAAGGGCCCTTCCCCAAAAAGTGAACTGGGATCAAAACGAGCCTCTAGAACTAACCGCCAGCAGCCAGGAAATACAGAGGGCAGTGGAACAGATTAAATTATGCCATGCGGAAGCAGCAGCCGAATCCAGACCACAGAACCATCTCCAGGATAAATGACCTGGTTTTCGCAACAAACTAGTGGCTCATAAACAAAGATGGCTGAGGGGCAGTCACAGAATCAGAGACTCAAAGACATGACTAAATGCAGTGTGTGGGCCTCACTGGGTCCTGAGACTAATAAACCAGGGATTAAAAGACACCCTAAATGTAAATGACATACAGAAGTCCTGTCAATTTGGTCAGGTGTGATAATGGATGGCATGGTGGGTATATAAAAATAAAAGATGAAGAATACTCTTTTTTCAATAAATAGTGCTGGAACAATGGGACATTCAGAAGTAAAAAAAAAAAAATGTTAACCTAAACCCTTACATTACGTACAAAAAAATAATTCAAAATGTATCATGGATTTAAATGTAAAATGGAAGACTACAAACCTTATAGAAGCCATAGGAGAAAATCTCTGGAACCTAGGACTAGGCCAAGTATTCTTAGACTTGGCACCAAAAGTATGACCATAAAAGGAAAAACTGATAAACTGAACTTCACCTAAAAAAACAAAAACTTTTGCACTGTGACTCTGTTAAGGGATTGAAAAAGACAAGCCAGACAGTGGAGGAAAATATTTGCAAGTCACATATCTGACAAATGACTAACATCTAGAATATAACAAGAATGGTCAAAGTTCAATGGTTAAAAAAAAAAAAAAAAAACAAGCTGTCAAATCAGAAGATGGGCAAAAGACATGAACAGACATTTCACTCAAGAAGGATACTTGGCCAATAAACACATAAATAGCTGTTCAACATCATTAGCCATTAAGGAAGTGCAAGCCAAAACCACAATGAGATAGCAGTACACACTATAAACAAAAAACAATGACAACACCAAATGCTGGTGAGGATGTAGAGAAAAGCTCTCACATACACTGCTGGTGGGAATGCAAAATGGTAGAGCCACTCTGAAAAATAGTCTCTTAAAAAAAAGCAGTTTCTTACAAAACTAACATGCACTTACCCATATGACCCAGTAATCACTCTTAGACATTTATCCTAGAGAAATGAAAAGTTATGTTCCCACAAAAGCCTGTACACGAATGTCCACAGCAGCTATATTCGTAATCGCCAAAACCTGGAAGCAATCCAAATATCCAACAGGTCAAAGGTTAAACTGTGGTACATCTAGACCATGGAACGCTACTCAGCAAGAAAAAGGAACAAACTATTGATCCAGCCAGCAATCAGGATAGAGCTCAGGAACATTGTGTTTACTGAAAACGGCCAGTCCCAAAAAGTCACATACTATCTGATTCCATGTATATAACATTCTCAAAATGACAAATCTATAAAGATGGAGAACAGACGAGTGGCTGGCAGAGGACAGCAAAGGTGTGCAGAAATGCAAAGAGGGTAGTACAGAGAGTTCCCCCCAGGTGGTGAGACACTTTGTATCCTGACAGTGGTGGTGGCTACCTACCTGCATCTCCAGGTGATAAAAGTGCAAAGGACGACACACACATAAAAACGGCGAAAACCGCATGATACCTGCAGTCTAGTTAATAATAGTGTACTAATGGCCACCTTCTAGTTTTGTTACTGTCCTACGGCCATTATAAGATGTCACCATTGGGGGAAGGAGGGTAGGTGGGATTCTATGTACTATGTTTGCAATTTCCTGAGAGCCAACAACTATTTCAAAATAAAAAAGATTTTTTAAAGCCCTTGTCCAGTGGAGATGCATACTGAACTACTTAAGGGTGAAACACAAGAGGATGTCTGGGATTTATTCTTTAAAAAAGGGAGACAGATGCAACAAGACTCCACATGTGGCTAATTGTTGAAGCAGAGTGACCGACAGGTAGAAACTCATTATACTATCGCTCTACTTTCGTGCATTTAAAAATTTCCATAATGAAAAGCTTGAAACAGTAGAACAGCAGAATTTTCCATAAAACGTGTAATGGGATGGGCAGTAACTCAGGAAATCATCTGTATCCCAGATTTACTACCTTGTAGAAAAGCAATCAAAAAGACTTGTCCCATCTAACAACTGAGTCTAATACCTCTTTCTTTTACCAAAAAACTGTTCCAAATTTGCCTATTTTTTTCCCCTATGACCACTGACTGTCAGAGATGTGCTTCCCGGTGATGTTTTCAAAACAATTTTAAGCATGTTTAATATGTCCCCTCACAGGAAAGACATGTTTTCATAATGAATGAGAAAGGAACTGCTCTTTGGAAAAAACCTAGATAAGGGCTATTCAGAAATGTTTCTGCTGTGGTAGGGTAAGTCTGTAACTTACAAAAACTCTCACATCTGAATTCCTAAAAACCTACGTAACGCAATTTTCTAATCTGTTTAAAAATTTCTAAAGCATTTGAGTGGGTTTTGGACTTGTGTTAAGAACTTTAAAATGAAATACCTTCCATTTGGTTTACAGAAACCTCTGACTGGCATCAGGGAGGATGGAAATGTACTAGCCAAATTTCAACAAATCCTCTGCATACGCAGTGGACGGGATGGAAAAATGAGTAACCCGATTTAGAAAGAAAGCCGGTGATACATTTCCTGTGTGCAGCTACGTGTCCCAGGCAGGGATCTTTTTCAGGAAGGGCAGCCATTAAACCAAAGCATCTAAAACAAATGAATGTGGAGCCAGACCTTCCAACTGCTCCGTCACAGAGCATTAAAGCACAATCCCCCAAAATAACCAAGCATATGAAGCCGGAAGGCTTTTGTGCCACCAACAAAATCATCTTTAAAAATTTTAAACTACGTCTTTAGCTCATCCTTTGATTTCTATTTCTGGTGGTTTTGTTATGTACGTAATATAACAGTAAGGTGATACATGTATATAGTTATAACGACATCAATATCTATGTATCACAGGCATGTGCTCAAAAAGTTTTTTTTACTGATAGGGACACGAGAGCAAAGAAAGTTGGAAGAGCAGAGCTGTAAACAACGAGAAAAGCCATTGGCCGACACACTCCCCCCTTCACAAGGTCTCTGCCTCTCTGTCCCAGGCTGCAGGTCACACAAAAAGCATCATCCAGGCTTGGTCCTGCCTCTCCCTGTGGTCCACCTGCCAGCGGGATCACTCCACATCTGCGTTTTCATTCGTACACTGCCCTGCCAGCTGTGAAGAGGTCAGGCCACAGTCTGTACTTTGTCCCAGGCTCTGAGTCAGGGACACGGGGCCAGAATCTTGGCACCGCCACCTAGCTGTGACTGGGCAGGTGACAGGATGGATATCTCTGAATTTGTTTCTTGGATGTACCGTGCTGTAGTCAGGCCCTTGGGCCGAGTGGGTTTAGGAATTCAGAGGTTTTCACACTTTAGGAAGGATTATAGTGCTGTATACAGTGATGCCCCCAGCGGGGTCTGGGCAGCATCCCAAAATCAAACACATTGTATTTCCATAGAGAAACATGAGATATTTTTAAAGACCATAATTAGTCTCTCATCAATTCAGGTCAGATTTTTGCCACAAAACTAGTTTGCTGCAGACTTCGGGAGAACCTCTGGGATTTCAAGTGCTCTGGATTCCAGAAAGGCGGAGAGGGGCCGTGGGCCTGGACCACCCCTCAGAGCTGCCGGGAGGCGATGCTCAAGGAGGCAGGGACCAAATGTGGCTTCTCACTTATTTTCAAAAGTGACCAGGTCTCTCCCCCTGACCTGAAAGCCTGAGGACACAGCACAGGGCCTCTGGCAGTTAGGGCCTGGCTCCCTCCCCGTCTCCTCCCTGAGCACCGCACGTATAGCGCCCGCCTCTGTGCCAGCGTGCCCTCCCCTCTGCCCCGGTCCTCATGGAGAGTGCCAACTCTTCACTCACGAGTCATCTTGAACATCATGAGTCATCCAAACGTCGGCCTCACCCGCGAGCCAGCCTGCTCCCGTGCAGCTGCTCTGTGCTCACTCCCAGGACCAAAAGGTCGGTTCTGACAGGGTTCCTGTCTCCCTGCACCTGAATCATCTATCTCTAGGACCAGCACGGTGCCCGGCACACAAGTAGGAATTCGGAAGAGAAGAATCAACCAATCGACTGCGAGACTGGATGCCTGGCATTAAGCCTCGTGCTGCATACCACGGGTCTTCTGTCACTTGGTCCCCCGCTCACCAATACTTTCCAGAGCTCAGCAGAAGGACCTGGACATTTGACTGGAGGGAGAGATGGATCAGGTGAGGGCAGGGATGGAGACTGAGTCACCCTGTCCCACACATGTCTTCCAAGCTGGAGGCCACGCCAAGGAGGGCAAAGGGACTCGTTCTACGTGCTCCATCAGGGCACGCCCGGTCCAGCTAATGGGAGCAACAGGATGGTGAGAGTCTGCCAAGACAGAGACATTTTTACCAACAGTCCAGCAATTTTCTGGTTGCTTCTAAAAGGAAGCTCCCGAACGAACAGGGCTAGAAGTCCCCTGGGGCAGGAACATGATTGAGGAACCTCTGCGGGGGGATTTACCTGTCTTCTCCCCAACTAGCCTGCAACCTTCTGGAGGTCAGAGGTCATGTCTTAACCTGATCCCCAGCACCTGTCTCAGAGACTGGACAGAGTTAATACTCAATAAGCTTTGACTAGCTGAAGGAACAAATGACCATGTTTGCCCCTTGCAGCTCCTTCCAACTCTAAAACTCTGTGACGCCCTCCACCAGGCCAACCTCAGAGAATGGCACATTCTCCTGCTCCCTCAACAGGTCTTTATTCCACCTGCCTTGACAGCTATCACCTCCTAGAACCTCTCACAGTTTGTACATTTACTGCAGTTGTGATTAGACTTATTGCCTTGACATCCTGTGAGTCAGGCGCCATGAGGGCAGGGACCGTGTGCCAGGCTCAAAAGGTATTTTGCTGCATGACTGCTCTGGGGATGGAGGAAACAGCAGGACAAAGGCATGGAGACAAGAGGTTGACAGACACCAGACTCTTAGGCAGGGGTGTGAGCAGAGCAGGGTATCTGCATCAGAAAGCTGTTACCTAGCCTGGGGGGGAGGTAGTGCTACCTGATTGATGGGACCCTCTGTGGCCTTTAGAGCTGACAGTGATGTGAAATGGGTCTTATGGCGAGTAAGAGGGTGCAGGCAGACCCTCCTGGGAGGAGCCACAGAGAACACCAAGACACAGAGCCCTGCTCGGCCCCCAGCCACTGGGCTGGACAGTGCTCTAGAAAGCCAGGCTTTGGGAAGGGGTGGGGGATGTCAGAACAGGGTCGGGCAAACCCAGCTCACAAGAGCAGCAGGAGTGCTACTTTATGACTGTCCCCTTCGCCTCCTAGGAGGGGTCCAGGGAGCCAATCCAGTCACCAGAAGGGCACTTGAGAGCGCGGAATCGGAGTACAGGGAAGTGGGGGGGTCTGGAGTAAAATTCGACCAGAGTGAGGCAACTGCTCACTTCCCCTAATATAGACCCTGCCCCCATCCTTCTCCAGGAAAGGTATCTTCGGGCTGACTCCCCTTCGAAAGGTACCTACCTTTCCCAGAAAAGCTACAAACTTATGTGTAGTCACTAAACTCGGACATCTGCCTTGGAGTTTAGGTATGTCATGATCTCACTGTCTCTCCCAGATGCTATTCTCATTTTCACTTCATGTTCGGGGGACACCTTGCTGTTGCCCCTACCCACTCCCCATCCCCCAATATCCTATGTGAAAGGCCGAATAATGGCCTCCAAAGATGTCCACATGCTAAACCCCAAACCGGTGGACATTTTCTTACATGGCAAAAGGGACTTTGCAGGTGTGATTAAATTAAGGGTCTAGAGATAAAGAGATTAGCTTGGGTATTATCTGGGTAGGCCCGATATAATCACAAGGGTCCTTATAAGAGGGAAGCAGGAGGGCGAGAGTGAGAAGCAGCCAGGGTGACAACGGAAGCAGAGACAAGATTGGAAGAGGCTGAGCGGCTGACTTTGAAGATGGAGGAAAAGACCATGAGCCAAAGAATGCAAGTGGCCTCTAGAAGCTGAAAAGGCAAGGCATCAGTTTCCACCCTGGAGCCTCCAGAAGGAACACAGCCCTGCCGACACCTTGATTTTTGCCCAGTGAAATACATTTTGGACTTCTGAACTCAAAACTGGAAGATGATAAATTTGCATTTTAAGTAACTGAGTTTCTGACAATCTGTTACAGCAGCCGTAGGAAACTAATACACCGGTTTACAGGTGAGTAAACAGAGGCTTGGAGGGCAAAAGTCATTTGCCCACAGTTCCCTGGTAAATGGAGACGCTCACACGGCCCTGGCTGTACCGTCAAATCCACAGATTTCCGTGCCCTCTGGAGTCGGACGACCTAGACTTGACTTCCAGCTCTGCCACTTCCAAGCTTTGTGTCCGTGGGCCAGTTACATAACTGTCTTCTTGCTTTAGCTTCCTCAGCTGTAAAATGGGGTTGCGGCCACATGTACCTCTGAGAGTTGTGACAAATAAACAAGTTAATATCGGAAAGCACTGAGAACAGGGCCTGGCACCATGTTACCTATTACGATTATTCTACTTTGCAGCCATTTCACCCCCGTCAGGCTGAGAGCACACAGTCCCAACAGTGTCTGAAACCCAGGCCAGTCCTGTCTGGTTGTCTGCTCTTTTCTAAGCCTTCTGAGATCATATTTTCATTCATTAGTTTCATATCCAAACCCTCGTGAGCTGCAGCCATGAAGTGCTCGCTCGGGCAGTCGCCACACCCCCGCGGGCCGGGCTAAGCTGGCAACACGCTCGCACGCACGTCTCCAGAATATTAACGCAGCCCAGGAGGGATCTGTGCTCTTTTAATTACTATACATGGAAATACTTCCATATATATTGGCTCTGGGTAGAATTTGACTTGGGCGCTGTGAATCTGAACTGGCCAGCCACTCTGCTCTCTCTTCAGCCGCCTGGGAAGGACAACAAGCCTCCTGCCTCCGGGGCTGGCTGCCTCTGGGAACTTCTGGGTGGCTGCCTTTGGGGGGAGGCTGACCCACATCAGAGCAGGTCAGCAACCCGCAGCCTGGCCCCTCTCCAGAGGGGATTAGAGGGAAAGAGCTGCCAGCCGCTGGCCAGTTCTGCCTGGTTAGCCTTTGGAAAAAGGATCACATGCCCTCAGGAGGGGGAGGGTCCCATCGCTCAATCCCCCTCCCCTTCTACCAACACAGACCAGCCAGGCCTCTCTAGCAGCTCCACATCTCTCTCCCCTGTCTCCTGGGGCCAAGTTCCCACGAATCTGTCAGCCAGGAAAGAAAAATCATCCCATCATGCATTCCCTCACTCAGGGGAGTAGGGGCAGGAACATAAGGGGACAACATCCTTCAGGGAGCGCTCACTTAATTCAGCCTTGTTGTTAAGTCTTTTGCTTAATATACACCAGGCCAAATTCTGATCACCTCACTCTTCTCCCAAACTGAGAAGAGATGGGCTCTGACCACCTTTCCAGCCAGCTAAAGTCATCCACCACTGCGCAAATCAGTCCCCTTCAGATGCAGGACCCTGAACCTCAAGAGTCCTGTTCCCCCGTGGGAGCAGGTTGTTTAAGCCAAGACCCCTGAACCTGCCCTGACCCCTGGGACCCCTTCAGCAAGAAGCCCGGCTCCTGCCCTGGGTGCCTCGATGAAAAAATCCCAACCTGAATTTCATTCACGCAGATCTGTGCTGAGTGGGGTAAGCCGGCCTTCCACCCCGAGTCTGCATGTGCCCTGCAGACAAAAACGAGACTCCACGGCAACCCTATTTATAACAGCAAAAGGCTGGGCACAACCCGAACCCATCCACAGGAGAAGGGGTGAGTATATTGGGTATACGCAAAGAGGGGACTCCTGTGCAGGGGTGAGAAAGAGCGAGCACCACTACACACGACCTGGAGAACCTCGCCAGAGCATTTTCTCTGTGATTCCATTTATAGGAAGGTCAACCAGTCAACAGTGATGAGGTGTGAAGTGGCTACCTCTGAAAGGCTGGTGACCAGGAGGCTGCCCAGGGAGCCTTCTGGGCTGCTGGGAATGTTCTAGACAGTTTGCTAGGTTTGCAAGGGTATTCAGAGACATAGATATCTATCACACTGTATATCTTAGTGTCCTTTACTGTAGTAAGTTAAATCTCCCTGTTAAGTTTAAAAGTACAAATATGTATCTTTGAGCACCTTCTATGTGCTAAGTCCAAAGGGACCTCAGACAAGACTCTAATCTCTGAGAGTTTATAGTCTAGTGGGGAAGAAAACACACGTGAGTAACAATGCAGGGTGGCCCGTGGCCAGTGGGACAGGTAATGAGTGGGCCAGGGCTATCAGTATTACCTGTGACTTGGGGAAAGTGGTAGAAGAAACTGATTAAATGCAGACGCTTTGGAGGCAGCCAGACCTGTGTCCAAATTCTACTTCTTGCTGCGTGACCTGGCAAGATGTTTGCCCCACTTCATCTGTAAGAGGGGTCGCAGCCACGGGACCTCGCGGGACCTCACGGGTCCTCGCGAGGGTGCATGGGAGAATGCACACGGGGCATCAGGCATGAGACTACTGTTCTTCCCACCGTGAGGCTGGGCCCACCCTGTGCCAGGCACTGGGGTTCACAAATGTGAGACGGGCTCTGCCCCTCCACAGCTTCCAATCCCACCAGGAAGAGGGCAGCCACCGTTCACCCACTGGGCAAAAGTCTAACAAATCTGGAGTTGTGAGCCTGACGTGGACTTAGCCCCAAAGAAGCCCACATCCCAGTGGGAATCAGACACCTAGGACACAACGTAAATCAGCTTAAGTGTCAGCAGAGAGGAAAAGATAAAGGAGCGGGGGAGGTCACAGGGCCATGCAGAGGTGGAAACTGAGCTGGGCCTTGAACAGAGGAGATAGGATCTGGGCACGTGAGCAAAGGCATGGAGGTGGGAGGTCAAGGGTCAAGGAGGTACATAGAGCAAAGAGCAACCAGTCAAGTGTGGCTCAAGAAGAGGTCCAGGAGAGAGGGCCTGGGCTGCCCAGGGCTGAGTCTGACTTAAATGTTGCTGTCAGTGGGGAAGCTCTAGGTTTCAGAGGTCAGCAGGGACTTAAAATGACAAGTCAGTCGACAGGAGTGTTTCAGAGGGGCCGAGGGGGGCGGCTCCATTTCTCCAGGGCTGGGACTGGGGTCATATTAACCAAGAAACGCCCAAACCCTCATAGCCAGTCCCCTTTGTGAGACCCAAGGACACATTTTTGATTAGATGGTGGTCAGGGGCCTGAGTCAGGATACCTGGGCCTTGAGGGGGTGGCCAGGCCAGAACTTTGACCTTCCTGCACTGGGCAACAGGTGAGTATACATTTCTTATGGTCTTTGTTTAATTAATTTTTTAAAAATATATTCATATGACTCGGTACTCAAAAGGTACAAAGGGTCTCTAGTGAACAGTCTCTCAGCACCAGCCCCCATCCCAGAGGTACACAATCACTTCTCGTGACTCCCTAGAGGCCCTGGGTACAAACACGATCAAACGCGCTTTACTGTCACACGGAAGGCGGCAGCCCAGGCCCCCGCACCTCTCACAGCACTCCATCTTGGAGGTTATCCCGTGTCTGGACGTGGAGTCTTCGGGTTACTTTGTATGGCTGCACAGAATTCCATGGTTCGGAGGGACCAAAATTTGTTCCTGGCCCCTACTGATGGACACTTAGGTTACCTGCGATCTTTTCCTATCACGCATAAGGCAGTAATGACAAACCTTGCAAATAAGTCGTTTTGTACACAGGCTAACACATCTGTAGGATAAATTCCTAGATGTGTGAAAGTGTATAAGCACCTGCAATTTTGAAAATGTCGCTTGAGAGGCAAGATACATTTAAATCGCTCATCCAAGAAATACTAATTATTGGGGAAAATACTGACAATGTGTAGTTTTAAGAGTGCCCAGGTGCAGAAGCAGTAGAGAAAAGCCCCGTTTTAAGCAGACAGAACGTCGGGTTAGGAGGAGGTCCTGGTCCTGGACCTGCCCCTACTCGCCCAGTGCCCTGGTCCATGAACTTGCACTTCCTCACCAGTAAGTGAAGGGCTAGACCAGCTCAGCCCCTCAGCCCTTCCCAGAACAGAGGTCCTGGTCCCAGGGCAAGTGGAAGGGTAGATGGTGACTGGAGTCACCACCACAACACCCAGCTGTAATTGGTCTCCCTGGGTAAAGGTGTCAGTACCCAGGGGAGGAGTAGGCAGGCCACTGCGTGTGCAATGGAGACAGGCCTGGCGGGGGCTGGGCGGAGTGGGGGGGGCAGGGAGAGGTGAGAGTGTTTCCAGTCCAGCCATCTCAAATGAGTGACAAGCACCTCTTGCTGCTTCCCTGGCACAAGCTACAGGGACACCACTGTCATGCAAGACACACTCAACACTCCACGACATTCACTGCTATGTCCGACATGCGTCCTGACGGCAATGACCACCTAAATCTAGCTCTTCCAGTGGACAGCTGGCAAGGGATAGAGGCGAGTCTAGGCGAGTCTAGTGTTCCCCCTGTGAGTAAGGATAGCTGAGTAAATGCAGTGAACAGGGCAGGGCTTCTTCCCGCATCCCAAAATCGGGCCCAAATACTGACGACTGTGAACGAAAGAAATTCACTGGCCCCCAATCAAGTGGGAGACACCGCTTGGTAAACCAAAGGCAGCATTAGAGAGGAAGAACCCTGGCCAGCCTTCCCAAAGCCCAGCCCACGCCCTGCTCCGAAGGACTGAGAGGGCCAGGGACGCCTATAAATCAAATCATGCTTCAATACAATAGGTTGTTGCTATTAAAATTTGTATAACCAATGCACTGTGCATGCACCTGTGCACTGTTTTGGTAAATCTAGATTTTTACACATCCTATTTCTTTAAAACCCACAGGCACACTTGTGTATGGATATCTTTCCTCTTGCTAGAGTGAGCTGTGACCCCAAACACCCCAGGACAGCTCACTCGGCCTCAGCTCCTAGACTCACCGACCTGTGTCTCCTGCCTCTGTGCATGCTTCAGGTGGTCCCACTACCTGAAAAGCTCTTCACCCTCTTCTCCATCCGCCACATCCACTGTCCATCAGAGCCCCCAGTTCCATGGCCCCTCCCTCAAGGAGCCCTGGCCCTTCAGGCAGAGCAGACTGTGGCCTCCTGGGACCCCCACAGCTGTGACCTGGTCTTCTAGTAACACACTTTCCAAGTCTCAGCTGTGATGGCATCCGCGGGGACTGTAGGCTCTCTGAGGGCGCTGCCGTGCCAGGGGGCCACTCAGAGCAGTAAGGACACACGATTCCGAACGGAAAACCTAGCGCTTCCTTCCACAGGATCTTGGGCAAATTCGAATTCGCTCTTCTGAGGCTCAATCTATCCCTCTACAAAGTAGGTGCAATAATTCAAAAGTCCCATGGCCACTGGGAGAATTAAATGAAACAATATATGTGAAATGTAACTTGCAAACTGCAAAGCCCTACACAAGGTCCAGTGAGGACAGTGATATTTGTTATTAATTAGTATGCCAATATTAATATCCTCACACACATCCCTTCACCAACACCTATCATTGTGCCTTGCAGGCACCCAAAATGATTGTTGACGGAATCCCAGATTCTCTGTTCATTCTAGATGCAATAAAAAACACGGGTGCCAGAGGTGGACGAGGAGGCCCTGCCGGCAGCTACAACAGCAACCTTGGAGTTAGTTAGCTTTCCCTTGAAGCTTTTCTGTAAATGATGACCCAGAGGGTACAGCACGGCCCAGCAGAGTGGAGGTTCTTAGCCACCTGCCAGCAGGACAGAGCCTCCCAGAGTGTAGGCTGTCCACAGGATTGTAGCAGGAGAAAAATATAAGTACCAAACCATGCATGTCTCCCAGAGTGAGCTTTCTGATGTGAAAATCCCTTTCAGGGAGATGAAACAACTTCCAGAGGTCTCACTCTACCCGCTGCGTTGGGGTGGGACCACCCATGGCTCATAGGTACAAGGGTCCATGGACATGGCTCCCCAGCAAGGTGACTAGAGTCTTCAGGGGGATCACCAGATTTCAGGTTGGAAAAGAACTCACACAAACACCTTCTCCATCCATCTCCATGTACCTGTGAAGACTTGCTCTCTCTAAACCAGGCCCCTCTCCTTGGTGGGCTTTCTAAGCTGGGACCTCGCCTGAGATTTGTGGCACCCAAGAGATGGGCAGAGAGGGTACAAGTAGCCTCATTAGAGGGCAAGTGACTCGCTCAAGGTCATCATCTGAGCTCTCTGACTCCGTCATCTTGAGATGACATAAGATTATGCTTGGGAAAAAAATATGCCTAAGCTTCAGTAGTGGTTATTTCTTCGTTGTGAAGTTTGGGGTGATTTTTATTCTTACTCCCCAATCTGTTCTGTGTTCCAAGTTTACTATACTCAACAATTACTATTCTCAAAAGCAGAGAAGCCTATTGTTATCTAAAGGCTGAAACACAGAGATCAACGATGCAAACTTTCCATTAAATATTCATTCAGTCGTGTGTGACTTTTTAAAACATGGTAGAGCTGGAAGTGACGCAGATTAGGCACAAAGGTTTTCTGGGTGGGATCTTCCCTCTCTGGTTTCCGCCCCAGAGGAGAAGGAAAAGGGGGTGACTGCGGGGCTTCCTGCTCCCAGCCCAGGCCTGAGACTCCCAGACCGTCAGACAGGCTGTTTAATATGCCCCGTAGGCCCCGATAATAAACTCAGTTCTAATAAACAATCCTGTTCCAATCGGCCTTAATAACCATCACTTCTCAAGAATACTTCCAGCTTTACCCAGAATGGCAATGACATTAACCCAACCAACTATTTCTTTTGTTTAGTCAAAAACTATTTCAGCACCTACTCATTGCAAGGCATCATGTCAGACACTGAGCCATCACTAACCTAAGATTGGAAAAACGACCAACCAGAGGCTACGCGTCATCCTTCTGTGTTCTGCCCAAGCTTAGGGTTTCAGCTGCGCTAAAACAGCAACAGGAATGTGAACAAATGCCGCCTGAATGTGACGCCTGCCTAATTCCAGCATCTCCACGGCTCTGCCTGTGCCCCGCCTTCCCCAGCCCTTAGGAAAAGCAGGGTCCCAGAACCAGTCCCCGTGGAGGAGGCTGGTAGCTCACCTGTACTGTGTTAAGGGACCTGCACTGCATCCTACTTAGCAGAGGAAGAGACGATGGGGAGGGTACATGAGCAAACCCCAAGCGTGGCAACCACCCAATTCCTCTCTCCGCGGCCCCCTCCCACTTTACCTCTTCCCCTTCCTGTCCTTTTTGAGGCAGAGAAGATCAACTTCAATTAACATGTATTGAGAGCCTACTAGGTGCAGAGCCCCAGAGTCAAACAATTTTGTACATAAGAACTTAGACCTTTGCTTTGTACGTGTTCTTCCCTCTGCCTGGAAACTACTTCCTCGCCCTTACTCACGGTGACCACTTAAATGTCACCTCCTCAGAGAAGCTCTTACCCAGGTAAGAACGTCTTAACGTTCCATGGCAACTGTAACTGCTCGTATGCTTGCAGTTTCTCTCCCCAGCTGGACTCCGCTCGGTGAGGGCCGCTCCCTGCACAGTGGCTGGCACGAAGGTGCGTAAACACCTTTCTTGGATAAAGTAAATGGCCTGGAAGGTAATAACGAAAGCCGGTGTTTACTGAGCGCGTACTATGGGCCAGGTGCTGCGCGGACCTCCAGGCAGATGTCAGGTCATGACAGTCGCATGACAGCCGCATGACAGCCACACTACCACCACTCCCATCTTACAGGTGAAGGAAGCTGCATCGTTTTCCCCCTATTTTTAAAGAATGGGAACTAGAACCTGGTAAGCAACCTGCCAAGGGATAATCAAAGAGCAAGGATTTGAACTGCATCTTCTAGACCCCTCTCTAGGTCACCAGACTGCTTAGCTCCTTATGTCCCTCTCTCCCGATGCCACCAGTGGCCATTTTTGTCCCTTTCCTGAATTTTTGGCCTCCTCTCCCAAGGCGCCCGGTTCAGAAGACGTCCCCAACTCCTCCCTTCACATCCTACACCCGTCAGCTCCCACACCTGTCCTCAGCTGAGCTTCAGCAGAGGTCTTATGAAAAGACCCCTAGCCTTTCAGCCCCAAGCACGGTGACTAGAGCAGCTGCGTAACTGCTGCCGGCCAGACACGCAGCTGAGCAGGCAGGTAGGGCAGGCGCCCCCTTAGTGAACCCACGAGGGGTCCAGTAGTTCAACCCGGCTCTCTGTGCTCCGGCTCCCGCTGTCCCACTCTGTCCCCACTCCCCTCTGCCTGTCTTTACAGCGCTGCTGAGCACGAGCACATGGATGATGGACGGCCACCACAGCTCTCAAATGGGAAAGGGGCCGCCCACGTCCATTCCAGACCTGTGGCAGGAGAAGTCAGCGTGGACCCATGGGACCTGGGAAGAACTTGGGTTCCAGGGCAGCAGGGCCAAAGTGCAGCCAGCCGGCAGGCCAGCTGCAACGGTGGGCTCCAGAGGCCTGTCCTGGGTCACGCGAGGTCGTGAAGACCAGAAGCTGCTGGAAGAGGAGAAGGGAAAGGCGGCGAGGGCTGAAGAGAATGCCAGTGACCTGGGGGAACGCGACAGACGGGGAGGCCGGCTCTTGGAGTTCTCTGCAGGAATGGAGGAGCGAGATGATCATAAAGCCCTGTAGTGCACAGCCGAGGATGTCATTTATGAAATTTTCAGGGCTCCCTGTTGGCCACACCGGAGTCAATTTCAAACGCCTAGCTGGGCCTTCAGAGGTCTTTCATGCCCAGGCCCACCACAGCCACACCTGGGAGGCCAGGTATTTCTGCCCAGGGGCTCCTCTGCCTAGAACACCCTCCTCTTCCTCCAGGAGCCTCGGCCTTCACGGCACAGGACAGTGTGCTTCTAGGAAGACTCTGGGACACCCTGGGGTTAATGGGGGAAGAACACAGGCTCTGAGGTCAGACCCTCTGGTTCAAAGCTCAGCTCCACCAGCCAGCCTTGCCTGTAACCTCCTAGGCTGCCTCCGTGGCAAAGTGTGAGGGTAACTGTTCCCACCTCACTGGGTGGTGGGAGGATGAAACGCATTATTCCGTGAAAGCACTTTGCACTGTGCCTGGCACACCGTAAGTGCTTGATAAACAAGCTGTTGTTCCTATTGTCCTCCAGCCCCTTTAGGGCCCTCTGTTTCTACCACAAGCAGAGCACTGTCTGGCACATATCTGCTGCACTCTGGACGCCCTCCGCCAATCGTGGCCTTTCAGAAGGCACGACACGACACAGGATGCACGACTGAGGCCTTTCTTCGCAGGCCTAGCACCGTGCCGGGCATACAGGTTGTCTGTGAGCACTCAGTGCCTGGAAAGGTCCTGCGGTAGACCCCACACAGAGCTCTCCCGGGGCGCAGCTGCTGCCCTTCACAACTCACACACCACATCCCCAGTCTAAAGGCCCCGCAGAGCCAGAAGGGCATTCGCTGTTACTCGGTTTCAAAACAATGAAGGGCTGTGCTCTGCCTTACGGAGGCTGTTTCCACTCCAGGGAATTTCTGGGGAGAAATGAGCACAGCAGGGACTGGAAATAGCACTGAGCCCCTCTCGAGGAGAGAGCTGGGCTGGCCCACCAGAAACCAGGGGCAAAATCTCAAAGGCAGAGGGGAGAAAGCAGCCTCCCGGCAAAAGACCGAGCGCCGGAGAACTTGGCCAGCACAAGTAAACTAGGACAAGATCACTGGCATCCATTGTGCCTTGAAGCTCTTCTTCCTACCCACCTGGAGAGCTTTAGAAGGGGTTCCTTGTATAACCCACCATCACGTGGGAACAACTTACTACAGATCCAGAATCCCAAGCACTGCTCGAAGGGGCCCCAGGTTGCTCGTGGTTCTCAGGGGGAAATTCAGTGCCTTCTCAATCCACACTATGATATCAGGACCTCATATCTGGATCGGGGTCACTTTCTATGTCCATCTCTCCAGCAGACTAGGAGCCCCTAGAGGCTGGGCACTGACCCCACTCATCTTCAGACTCCTATGCTCCTAGCATGGTGCCTGGCACTTAGTAGATACTCAGTAAGTTACAAGGCAGCAAGGCACAGCAGCAAGAGAAAGGTCCTGGTTCAAGGATGACTCCGTCCGGGCCTGCCATGTACCACGGACAAGTGAGTCTCCGTTTCCTCATTTGCGAACAGGGATAACAAGTTCTATACCACACAACCGCTGAAAGAATCTACTAGGAAAACACATGTGGAAAGGACCAAAGCAGCAGACGAATGCCATTCACCCTTCGGGCTTCAGCTCAGCTGTTCTCTCATGTCACGTCTCTTCTGGGGGCCACAGTGCCCTCTCCCAGCCCTGAACCCGCTCTGCACTCCCTTTATTGTTTTATATTTTTCACATCTTTGTGATTACTTGTTTCTAAGTTTGATTCCCTCACTGACCTGAGAGGACCTGGATACAGAAGCATCATGTGTTCGTGTCCAAGGCCTGATGAAATGGGCACTGGGGCCTGGCTGCTGGGACCCTCCCACCCCATGGCCCCAGTTCTGATACGCACAGCACCCTCTGACAAGAAGAACTGGTGTGCAGAGCTTCCCACAGAGCGTGCTGAAAAGGGAGATGGGAAGGGCTGCTGCAAACATAACCTGTGAAGGAAGTCTCAACTCCTGCGCCTCCTCTGCAGGCGCAGGTGAGCTTGTTTGCCTGGCTGACTCCACAGAGCAAGGGCCTCCAGGGCACAGATTGCTGTTTCTTGCCTTGCATAAAGCACCTGGCAGTCAGATAAATAATACATGGCCTTCGCCTCACACACAAGTATCAGGCGTGCAAACACTTGCTTTGCACCACGGTGTCCTGTGTGCTTACGTGTGCGTGCGTGCGTGTGTAATGCCTGGCCTTGCACAGCAAGGGGGGTATGGATTGGGAACAGATACCCATGTTCACCTCCAACCCCACTGCCTTGCCATGGCCTACAGCCAACGAGCTCAAGACTCAAGCAGTGCACCCAGGGAAGAAATGTACAACCCAGGGGACAGATACACACACCCTAAACTAGTCTATGTTCTCTTTCGAGATAAATGTCCTTGGGAGTCCCAGGTTCCTGATGGTGCCTCTCCAAATAGCTGACATGTATGCAAGGCATGCACACTCTCCATGCAAGCATCCCCAAAGGCCTCGCCAGGCCAACCACCCTCCCAGATCACAGCCATCCGCACAAGGCACGGATGCCTCCCCCACTAACTCGGCGGTGCCAAGCGCCAGCACACCCACCGGGCGCACACAATCCCACTTGCAAAGAGCCTGTCCATCCGCCTCCTCTCTCCCCTTGCCACCCCCCACGGGCAGGTCCGATTACACTCCAGGCGCGGGTGCCGCCACGTTGGCGAGGAGGGGGCCAGGGCACACCCACGGGCGACCCCGCAGGATGGGCAGGGGGCGCAGGGCGGGATGGGCGGGCTGGTGGATGCTACCTCCCTGCTCAGCCAGGCCTGCTGCCTTCGCCCCTCTCCCACCCAGGAATCCGCGGTCAACGTGACCCACAGGGCACCCCACGGACGGGCCTCTCCAAAACCGAGCAGCCCCCCGCCTTCAGGAGCCCGCAGCCGCCCCCCTCAGGGCCTCGGGCGCGAGGCTGGCCGAGTGGGTACCTCAAGAGCCCATGGCGGCGGCGGCGGCTGTGGCGTGTGCGGGCGACGCGCAGCGGCCAGACTCTGCGGGCGGGGCGGACGCGGCGGGCGGGCGGCGCCGCAGCCCCGGAGACTTGCCGCCGCCGGCGCGTCCCGAGCCAAGCGATGTGCCACCGCGGTGCGCCTGCGCACTGGAGCGCGCCTCGGGGGAGGGCGGGCCGGCCAACGCGGGGCTGAGATCACCCGCGTAGCCTTAAAGGGGCCGCGTCCCGAACCCCCAGCTCGCCATCGAGGGGAGGGGGTGGCCCAGGTTCTCCTGATGCTCGCAAACAAGCCGGCCAAGAGTCGCCTCCCCCGGCTCAATCCGACCCCTCATCTCTGCCCTTCAAATAACTTCTCGGAAGGGGGAAGGACAGGGTCTCGGGCTCTAAGCTCTATTCCAGACACTGCCTGGTGCTTCACTTCTGTAAACCCTGATTTCCCTCACTTGGACCCATTTTGAAGAAAAAACAACATCATGGCTATTTGCGAGTGAAGGGTGCGTGTAGAACCTTGAAATGAATGCATACCGAAGTGCTCAGTGTGCAATTACGCGAGATGAAATTGCAAAGCAGAGAAACAGGCCTTTTCTTCCCACTCAGTGGCGCTTCTTTCTTGCCCCATCTCGCCCTAGGCAGCCTAACTAGCAAAGTTTTTCAGAGGTCCATTCAAGCCACATAGCCCATTGCTGTTTGCCAAGTCCACACCTTACCCAGGTTAACCGAAAAACATAAAATCCAAGCAACTTTCTGGCGTCGATGTGTTCAAGATCTCCAAATTTATCCCCAGCCCAAATTCCTCCCCTGAACTGTTTACTCAACACCTATTACTTGAGAGCCAATAAGAAGTCAACGTGCCCACAACAGAACTCATCTCCTCTCCTGAGCACAGACAAGACACGCTCCCTCACCGCCTCCCTTCAACAGCAGTTAGCAACTCCATCCTTTCAGTGCCCAGGCCAGAATTCCTGGAACCATCCTTGAATCCCTCCTCCCACCCGCTCCCCCACCAGAACAGGAAACTCTATTGGCTCTACAGGCAAAATATATCTAGCCTCTGACCTCTTCCACCTCATTTCCACTGCTACCGCTCTCCACCAGTTTCTGCCCAGGATTATTGCAATATTCTTGCTATGGGGCAAAATTCACATGATGAAATCCTAACCCCCAATGTGATGGTATTAGGACTTTTGGGAGGTGATTAGGTCATAGGGTGGAGCCTTCTTTCTGGCATGTGTGGCACCCAACCTGTAGAGAACTTTTTATAAGAGTTTATTGGAGCCCAAACTGACAATTGCCAGGAAGCGAGATCTCAAATGGTCCAGAGCATGACAGTTTTACAGTTTCTTTTATGCATTTGAAATTAAGGAGGGAATGTAATAAAGATTACATGAAGGTGAGAGAAAGCGAGGCAGGGTTTGGATTACAGGATAGTTAAGATTAGGTGCTCTCTTGAGGGTGGTTAGGTTTATTTCAAAGGGGTGTTAACCCGGAGGGACGAAAACAACAGACAGGGCTTGCTTGAGGCAAAGATAAACCTTTTGCTAAAGCAGTGACATGCCTGCAGCTGACAACCCACTCAAACTGCCCGGTTAGGAATTTATGATCAGATCACCTTATGAGGATACTTTCCGTGGAACCCCTTTTTCATCCACAGAGGCTATGAGTCGGCAGTGTGTAATCCCAAAGAGCGGTGTCCCCAGAACCCAACCATGCCGACACTCTGATCTCAAACTTCCAGCCTCCAGAACTATCGGAAATAAATTTCTGTTGTCCATAAGCCACCCAGTCTTTGGTACTTTGCTATAGCAGCTCAACCTGACCAGGATTATTGCAAAGTTCTCCTAACCCATTTCTTTTTTTCTAGCCTTGTCCCCTGCCCCAGTCTTTGTCAATAAAGGAGCAGGGGGGATTCTTTTACCTGAGTCAGAACATGACACTTCTTTGCTCAAACCCCTCCATTGGCTCCCCATTTCATTCTGAGAAAAGCCAAAGTCTCTGCAAAGTCTTGCTTGGTCTGAACTTCTACCCAAGCAGGCATGTCTGATCTTATCTCCTCTGCTTCTTTCCTTCCACACTAAGCCCTTGCTATTCCCAGAACAAGCCGAGCACACTCAGCTTCCAATCCTTAGCACTACCTGTGTCCCTCTGCTGGGATTGCTGTTCCTTCAGATATTGGTCCCTTCTTCATCTTCTTCAGGGTTTGCTCAAATGTTCTCCACTCCTTGAGGCCTGCCCTGACCACCCCTCACATGCTGTCCTGATTCCCCCCACTCCATGCTGTTTTTTTCTCATATCATTAATCTCTATCATATCACTTAATTTTGTCTTCCGCCAGTCAAACTTAAACTCTATGAGAACTAAGGTTTTTTTCGTTTTCGTTTTCTGATATAATCCCAGTACTTACTACAAGAGCTGGCATAGAGAACATGCTCCAAAATTTTCTGTAGCATGCACAAAGATCCTCTAGAAAGAGTCCTATAGAAAAATTCTTTCCCAGCCCCATGTGGGAAGCTGCTCAAGGCTATCCCAACACACCGACCAAGGCTTATCATCAAATGCTTGGCAATCATTTGTGGATGACTTCCTAGCTCTCCTTCCTTACACGAGAACCCCTCCAGAGCAAAGTCTCAACTCTCAGGGTTGCTTGTGCTTAGCATAGAAAGCTCACAAACCAGACAGAATCCGACATCCACTGTCTCCTCCAGAGCAGTCAGGCCAAACTGCACCCAAATGCATGTTCTTAGCCCCTGCCTATCAAGAACGTGCTTGGGTCTCAACTTAGCGAGGCCCCAGGCTGGTGGGGGCAGAGGCAGATGGTGAGTATTTTTAGGCTTGTAGGCCAAAAAGAGACTCAAAGACAGAAAGTGACCTGGCCTGAGCACATGGCAGGTCCAGAGATGGCAACGGGACCCCTGGTTGGTTGCTCCTTGCCTTTCCTCATCCTCTCTCCCGGGCTTTCCAAAATGAAAATAAACATCTGCCCTGCTTTCTCCTTGCTCAGCCCAAGCAACTGCACATCCATCCAGGCTCAAAGATGCCACTCACATTGGTCCCTTCTCCATGCCCTGGGGCCACTGTCCCTAGTTCAGGTTCCCTTACTTCTAGACAATTATAACAACTCTCCAGCCTACCTGTTCTGTTACCTTTCCACCTGTATGATGACTATTAAAGGAGGAATCCCTTTCCCACCTCCAGCAAATAGCTGGTCTTCCTTCAAACACAAAATCAGATATCATTTTTTGTTCCTCCCTAATCCCCCCCCACCAATGTCCCCTCCCCGATTCTGTTTTAATTCGTTTCTCCCTAACCCGTCCCCCCTCAAATGGAAATAATCTGAAACTCATCAAAGAATAGTTAAGTAAATTATGGTAGATCCATACAATGGCATATTGTGTAATTATTAAAATAGCCTCTTTATATAACATGGGGAAATGATTGAGAATAATATCGAGTAAAAAAAGGCAGTAATAAATTTGCAGTGACAGCCTGGTCTAAACTCTATTAAAAAAAAAAAAAGCTTAGAAGAAAGATTGAAAAGAAATATAACAAATTGTTAACTGTGGGTTCTCCTAAGTGACAGGATTATGAATATTGGTTACCCTCTCTCCCCCTCAACCTTCATTTCTCTGTATTTTCCAAAAATGTGTTTTGCAATATTTTCCAAATAAGAAAAAGAATAATTAGTTTTTATAAAATAAGAAAAAGAATAATTTCCTTGGAAGTTATTTTTAAAAATGATTTATTGTTCCCTTCTGTTTTTCTTCTCACTGTATATCATAATTCATCTGAATGCATCTGTCTCCCCACCCAGACTGAGGGCCTCTCGAAGGTAGGGACCAAGTTAGATTCTCTTGGGATCTAAAATCCACTATTAGCATCTGGCAGGGGAGGGCAGAAGAAAGAGTCAAGGCCTCACCAGTGCCAGCTGACGGGTGGCCCAGAGTCCAGAGCTCTCCAGATTCATTTACCTGCAGCCTCTGTGTCTCCCACTTGTCCCAAGGACGCTGAGAGAGCCCTGGCCAGGTGCCCTGCAGATGCAGCATGATGTGGTAGGCAGAGCACAGGCCCAGCTACATTACTTGCCAGCAGTATGCTCTTAGGCACATGGCTTTGCCTCCCTGAGCCTCAGTTTCCCCATCGATCTGTATGAAAATGTTGGCATAGTACTTTGTACACAGCTGACAATCGTGCTGCTATCTGTAGAACATGGCTGCTGAGGATCTAACTAACTTCTTACCTGAATTAGACCCTTTTGGGTGCAATGTACTAAAACCCAATTCAAACTAAGTTAAGTGAAGGAAGAGAATTTAAGGGTTCAATTAGGAAATGCAAGGCAGACCTGGATTTTAAGGCCTCACACACGGTCATTGGGATACTATTTCTCTCAGTAAGGTGGTGTGTGTGTGTGTGTGTGTGTGTGTGTGTGTGTGTGTGTGTGTGTGTGTGTGATTTAAAATGATAGAGCATTTCTGGTAGTCAGGAGAATGGAGCCTCACACAAACAGAGGGCCAACAAGGACCAGGTCTTAATTATCTTTGCAGTCCCAGGAAGTGACACACAGGGGCTGGCATTAGTGTCCTCTTCTTCATCATCGTTGCCACTACTATTTACTGAGCATTAACTCTGTGCTGGCAATTACTAAGCCCTTTACTACCTCAGCAAGTGGCAGTTACTGCCATTTAGCAGATGAGGAAACTGAGGCACAGAGAGGTGTCATTACTTGGCCAAGGTCACACCGTGAGCAGCCAGGCACACAGGAGGGCCTCATGGGTATTTGTTAAATGAACCCAGGACCCACACCAGCTCCCACAGGGACTAGGAAAATCAAGCAACGAAAGAAAATGCTTTCAGCTTCACGCGCCCCTTCCTGTTGGGGTGGTGACATTCGGGGCACTCGGGGCTATCAGCAGGCAGAACACATTGGGGGTGCATGTGTGTGAATCCGTGATGTGCCTGGTGATAGTTTAAAGGTTGCTGTGAAAAGAGCTTGAGCTGGGGACACAGGGAGAAGGAGCTTCCTTTCTCTGTCTCAGCCACACACACACCTACACCTAT
The DNA here is from genome assembly GCF_902729225.1 of Pteropus medius. NCBI lineage: Eukaryota > Metazoa > Chordata > Mammalia > Chiroptera > Pteropodidae > Pteropus > Pteropus medius. The sequence goes on along the minus strand of NW_024347791.1, from coordinate 404,721 downwards.
AACACAATGGGATGACTTCCACTTCAAACTTACCTAGCCAAAACAAACGAACAAGCAAGCAAGTGAAAACAGGCCAAAGAAAGGGGCTTACCGCCAGTTTCCTTGGAGTCACTAGGAATCACTAGGAACATGTCTCGGGTTCTTTAGAGAATCCCAGTTTGCACCCACTATCCTGGAGCACTGGCACCCACTATCCTGGAGCACTGGCATGGGAGAAAGGAGACGGATCTCAGGTCTGGGGCATGCAGGGGACTGGAGTGGTGGGGCAGGGGCCAGGGGTCTCTCAGAGAGGCTTTAATGAGAGGGAGGAGGGGAGGGGCGGGGAGGGGAGGAGGAAGCAAAAGGCCTGGGAGTCCCAGTCTCAGAGTTGCAGTGACTCGGTAAACCTGAGTGGGATGACTTCAAAGGAGCCGCACCTTAATCACAGGTACTTTGAAGATGCTGGGATGAAAGGCCTTGGGAGGCATAATTACCTGAGATGTCATTCTCTGGGAGCCTGCAGGAGCCCAAGTTATTGTCTGCAGTGATCTGTGGTGGGGGTCCCTAGTGGGTCCTCCTTAAAGGGGCAGTGCCCTGGAGCTGGGACCTCTGGGACCCTTCCCCCAGATGCTGGCTGGACTGTTCCCCCATACCATCAGCCTCTCCTGCATGGGCAGAGCAGCCTCGGTGAAGCCAAGCTCTGGATATGCAGCTTCCTGAACCTCAATCGGCTATGGGATGTGGCCTCACATGGGACAGTTGGGAGGACAGAGAGAGATGTTGTTGGTACCTTGAGGCTAGGGTGAAAGAAGAGGCAGGGAGCAAGTCGGAGGAAAAGGAGGGATGAAGGTGTCACCATGGCAACATTTATTCTGCACACCAGACCCCTTCTCCCTCACCAACCCACATGTTGGCAGGGAAACAGGGCCCCAGAGAAGTGTGGCTGGAACGAGGATGGTAGCTGTCTGGGGATTGGGTAGCGTGAGGCTGGAGCTTGGAATGTGTTTACTTCTCCGAGTGATTAGATGTGTTCCTGGGGGCGCCTGTGCTGGAGGCTCTGGAAAGGAGGAGGTGATGTGGGGGCTCAACATTCTTAGCTACTATTCCCATATCTGTTTCTGAAATAGAGCATGAATAGGGGAAGGGAAAGGGAGAAAGGATATTGGAGTAGAAGGCTTTCCCCTTTGCTAAAACTATGCTGGGGGCCCCACTGGAGCTGGCCTCAGGGGTGCATCAACATGCAGGCAGGAATTGAGAGGGGATGCCACTGCCTAAGAGGGAGCAGCCTGGTGACATGAGGGGCTTGTGTTTCTACAGGTGATGAGGAGCACGGGGGAAGTGACTGAACCAAGTTCAGAGGAAGCCTAGACCTTCCTTTTGTCCCAAAGTTCTCCCTGTGCCCCTCCCCTCCCTCCTTCAAACCTTCTGCTGTCCAGTCATTAATCCCCCTCCTCGAGGGTTCTCTGGCCTCCAAACTCTTGCAGACCTCTTTGATCTCCCACCAGTCGACTCCAAGGACGTGTCCCCACTCAGACCTTCCTCTTCCTGTCAATCTCCCGTGCCCACTGCCTCCCTTCTCACCTCCTGCTGATTCTTCTCCCCTAGAGTCAAAAGGTCACCTGTTGATAGGATTTAGAAGAGTGATGTCCCTTGTGTGTATGGGGGGAATATCGCATGGGAAGGGGTGTGAGGAAACTTGCTGTAACATTGACAGTAGCCTATATCTTCATCGGGTGGTGATTACACAGGTGTATAGAAACAGGTGAAAAGCTGTAGAGCTGTACACTTAAGAGGTGTGCATTTTTCTAAATTATACCTCGATTAAAAAAAATAGGGCAAAATGGTCAGCAGAGACCTGATTTTTTTTGCCATCCTTACCCTTTAAGCCCGCTGCTCACGCCCTCCTCCCTGGTGCCCCGCCCTCCCAGCTCTGCTCCTCCCTCCGGCCACCCACGCTGGGTCTGGAACTAAGCACCACTCCCCTTACTATGCTGCCAGACATCCAGGCTGGACACGTCAGAGCCTCCCGACTCCTCCCTCTCACTCAGCGGGCTCAGAACACACTGTGTTCCGGGCAGTCATCCTCGCCTCTGGATGCCTCTGTGTTGTGACCATAGCTCCCTAACCCTCCTCCCTGCCTCCTTTCTCCTTCTCCCAGTCTCCCCACCCACTGTCGCCAATTCGCATTCCTCAAATTCACATCCATGTGCCCTCTCCCCTAATCAAAGGTTCTCCACAGTGCAGATGCTGGAAAGATGGAAGTCAGGTAAGTTGGATCTGGCCTCTGCCTCCTCCAGCCTCGGATGCTCCTCCCTCCTACTCTGTACTTGAAACTCTCTAGCTGTATCGAGCTACTTCATGCTTCTGGACCTTTGTACATGCTGTTTCCTCTGCTGGGAATGACTGCCCTCCTCCAAACTCTGCTCAGGTCAAAGATCCTTGAAACACCTCTCTGCTTTGCCCGAGTCCACACTGGGTATCTCACACTGGACTCTGGATTGGGATGAACCATTTGCCAGTCTGTCTCTTCTATGACTAGGCTGTGAGCCCTTGGAAACCAAGGTTACACCTTGTGTTTGAAATATGTAGTTAAAAAAGGAGAAAGGATTAAGTACAAATTGGCGGTCACAAAATGGTCACAGGGATGTAAAGTACAGCATAGGGAACATAGTCAATAATTTTACAATAACTATGGATGGTGTCAGATGGGTACTAGACTTATCAGTGATCACTTTGTAAGGTATATAAATGTCTAATCACTATGTTGCACACCTGAAACTAATATAATATTGAATGTCAACTGTAACTTAAAAAAATTTTTTTTTAAATATATGGTTACCACTATTGAGCATTCATGGGGCTGTGGAGCCAGGCAGTCTTCTCTGAGCCCGTGTCCTCATCTATAAAACGGACATCGTAATACATCTACCTTATAGGGTTGTTCTAAGCAGAGGGTTGGGAACAAGGCCAGGCACAGTGAGCTCTCAATGAATTCAGCCTACAACCCCCTAAAGCAGGTATCACCACCCCTACTTTACAGAGGAGATAACTGAGCCCCAGTCCATGCCCAGGGTCATAGGGGCTGAGCTGGCCCTCGGGACTCCAGCCCTGTGCTCCCCATTCCTCGCCCCTGCACTCCGCTCCACTCTGCCCGACATCTGGCACCCCTGGCACTCACACAAACCCAGCCAATGTTTGTTCATTGCATCTATGAAAATGACTCACCAGGTGCCATGGTTGCCCCCTCTAATCTAAGCAAAATTTCCTGGCGCTTGTTTGGCAGATTTATTAAAAATAAACCAATTGCATGGTTGACGTGTCCTGGTCACCCCTTGGCCTCAGCTTAAATGTCACTTCCTCAGAGGCTGTCAGCCACCACCCCCTCCCATATACATTAGTTCCCCGAATAAGAAACACAGGAAGCAGCCAGAACCAGTGCGGATGGTGGGTGGGAACCGTGGAGATGAGAGCTGGCAGCGATTCCAACTTTTTCATATATGTAATCTCCGAAAAATAAAATGAAACCGAAAAGGCGGGGGACACTCACTCATCATTAAAAGCAATGCAAACCACAGAGAGAAGAATTATATTGTTACTTCTGGGCACTGTACTCTGACAGTACATGCGTAGTGAGATATAGTCTAAAGACAAAAAATAATAATAACCCTTAGAAATTCTTTAACTTCACAGGTTTACTTTTAGTAGTAATACTAAAATTGTAATTTTGAAACTTACTGCAGGACACAGCAAACAAGTAAACACATTAGTGTTATTAGGAACTAAGATTTTTACTACAAAAGATAGATTTTTAAGGATTAGCCCATAGTTAGTCGGTGACTTCTCACTTGATCTCGAAGGGGCTCGGGATCAAACTCTATGGTCACCCCACACTAGGAAGGTCTCCCTGAGACTCATTGCCTACAGTTCAGGGTCCTCTGGGATTTCTTAACTTTGAGTGAACACCCTCATCTCTGATGGTTATGAATAAAGACCTGCCTTTGCCTGGCCCTCACGTGGAGGGCCAAAAGGAGACCCTTTACCAGGGCTGAGCCAGGCTGTGGGGGCACAGGGTCTTCAAATGCCAGTATTGGAAGGGCCCTTAACCACAGGGATTTTGAGCTATGCCCAGCGCTTTGAAATGCCCCAGGTGAACCTCTCAGAGGCCTCCACCACCTCCCCAGGCTAATGAGAAGTAGGAAAGTAAACCCGGTTGGATACATGCAGGCTGATAAACTCTTTTATAAATTGGTGAGACAAAGGCGGGCCAAGCTGAGGGCGGATCCTTTCTCAAGGCTTGGCTGAAGGAACTGCCCAGGGTCACCTGTGGCACAGTCACCACTGGAACCCAACTCCAGTGCTCCTTGGTCAACGATGGGGTTCAAATCCTAGTCCTGCCACCAGAGCTGTGACCTTGGGCAAGCTATTTTACCTCTGTACGGTTTCCCAATCTGAAAGCAGAAAGATGAATGGTCCTAACTCAGAGCTCTTGTGTGGATAAGACAAGCGTCGTGAAGAGCATTTGGAACCTTCCTATTCTGCGTGGTCCTGGGCTGCGGCAGCCCCTGGAGCTCATTAGGATGCAGACGACTCTCTGGCCCCAGCCCAACCCTCCTGGCTCAGAATCTGCCCCAGCCGATTTGCAGTTTCTGAAGCACTGGCTCAATCCCCAAACTGGCTCCCAGGTCTGCTGGGGACAAAACCCCAGGGCAAAGAGGTGGACTGAAGGCTGCCCATGTCACTTTATTCTTTTCTACTTTATTACTTCAAATTAACAACCACAATAAAGCTCAAAAAAGTCCAATATTTACACAGGAAAAAAGTACAAAATTCCCCCCAAAGTTCTTCAGTATTTTTTTTTCAGTTTTTTTAAATTACAAAGTAATAAAAAGCTTTGCTCTTTAATTAAAAAAAAAAAAGAAAGAAAATAGGGGAAACAGAGGTAAATAAATTAGGAAATACACACACAGAGAAAACAAACAAAAGTAAAAACAGGTGTTAACTGGGAGGGATGGATAAATGTGGTACCCAGCCCTGACCCAGGCTCCTCAGAGAGGCGGGATGCAGGGAGGGGCGGCCCCAGGGGAGAGTCAGGACCAGGGAATTCATTTATAACCCAGGAGCCCGATGCTTTCTGGGAGTAGTATGCACGGATTCTGCCCTAAGACCAGGATAGGGGGACAGAGCTGCCACAGGCTGACGACAATCTGAGGGGTCGATGGTGGCAAGGACCCTCTGTGCCCTTCTTGAGGAACATGGAGGTCACTGTCCACCCCATGTCCTTGTCGGGGATAAGAACAGAAATTCAGCCTGGCAGATGGCGCCGGTCCCTGTTGTCCTGGGATACAGGTCACATACATACACACACGCACGCACACAAGGAATCTCGGCCCCCATCACCTCACCACCCACTCCTTAAGGTCTCTGTGAAAAGGCAAGAGGGACCCAAACGCTCAGGGAGACACTAGAAAAAGCCCACGCAGAAAGTCGGCCACCTTCATTTCAGGGGGTTGGGGGCTGTGCGTGTCTCCTGTGGTTCTGAGGCTCCAGAACCTAGTGGGACCTGCCTCCAACCAACCAGACCATCAAGCCATTCCCCGAGCTGCTCAAGCCACCTCCTGATGGCACCGGAGGACCCTCGAGGCTGAGATGTTCCCCTCCCAGCCAGTGTCAGCGTCAGCTGGGTCAGGGCCTCGGCGTCTGGCACATGGAGCCCCATGTCTGGGGAGCCTTTGGCAGCCTGAAGGTTGTGGGCAGCAGGAAACGCAAAGGGACAATAATCCTCGGTGCTGAGGGCATCCCATCTTCTTGCAGTTGGAAAAAAAAAAAAAATCAAAGAAACAAAATCCATCATCGGTTTTGTGCTGGGTTTTTTTCTCTTTTTTGTTCTTTTGAGTGGTTTTCTTCCCCATCTTCTTGTTGATTTTTAAAAGAAAATACAGTGAAGACACTAAAAACGGGAGAAAGACAGATTAGGGGCACATCTGCCTCTGGCCACCCATCTGCCAGACCCTCCTTGGCTCCTGTCTTCTTGTCTCCAAGCCTTTGAGCTGGTCCCCCTCTGGGGCACGCAGGTGCTCCATTCTCACAGGAAGGACACAATCTCTCTCCCTCCTCTGTCCTCTTGGTAAGCAGCCACCACGGTCACACATCTGCCATGGACGGGCTGGTTTCCGGGCCTGAGGTCTGACAAAGGGCAGCTGGGCTTTATGTCCCTCCTCTCTCTGTGCAATGAATTTCTGCTGGTGTGAGGCCTGTCATGGGCATACGTTCCCAGGGAGCTCAGACTTTCCCCTATACACCCCCAAAGAACCCCCTGCCACCTCCCCTTCCCTAAGCCGGCCCTAGAGTGGAGAGCCGCTATACGCCATTTCAAGGCCTTCTGTAGCCATGGAAGTCCCATGAGGCTCGTGCTAGCCAGAGGGCCTCTCCTGGACTTTGGAGGCCAAGGGCGCTCTTTGACACAGATAAACGCCTAAGCACGTGGCCCTGTTCTCAGTGCTTTGAATTAAGAGTTTAACAGCCCAGAGGCTGAGATAGAGCTGAAGTCCCAGGGAGGTCAGGGTGTGCCCTCCCCACCCAACCATCTGGGCTCAGTCTCTGCTAGAAACCAACTTTCCAGAAGATGTTAAGGCAAAGGGGTGTGGTATGGAGGATTGGCTGACGGACAGAGAAAGAGGTTTCCAGCAGAAATAAACAGTGTGGGCTAGGCCTGCTCAGAGGAGGCCCTGACCCTGAGTCGGGCAGGCTCCAAGGTTTTATTAAACTCCCTTGAACATCTTCGTTCCAGGGTCCCTGGTACCATGGCCACACTCCGCATCCCTTTACAACACACACTGGACTCCTCCCGGAGCACAGGTGTCTCTAGACCTGGCTGGGCTGTGTCGGCAGTGGGCACCAACTCACCTAAGCAAATACTGGTCCAACGGTGGCTCCTTCTCACTTCCCAAGGTGGTCAAACGGCACGCTCGTCTTCGAGAGGGAAGGCAGAGACATGGGGAGGGGCATAAGCTGCCAGCAGTAGCAGCGTGGCAAGGTCCTCCCCACTGGGGAGCTCCACCCCACCCCTACTGAGGCCCTTGAGCCAAAGGGCGGGCTGTGTGATCTAGTGACCCTAGAATGTAGATAAGAACAGTGCCCAGGCAGGCAAAGCAGTTGTTCCAGGCCACACACGAGTCTGGCCAAGGGATGCCCAGCTCCCAGCCTGTCCTGCTGAGGCTTCTCCACCACAGGCAGGACCACAGTAGGTCTCCTGCCCGCCTCTGCCAGCACGCCTTCTTTGGTCAACCACCGATTCCCCCACTCCCATTGTTCCAAGTCCAAACATGGCCCGTAAGTGAGGCCACTGACAGGATCTGCCCACCCCTCTATCCTGTGCTGACCGGGACCTGCGGGTGCTTACTGATGGCAGGAACCATGAGCCTCCCATGGGAGCTCCCTGCGGCCCACGCGGGCTGGGCCCCTGGCAGTGAGGGCCAGATCCCAGCTCTACCACTCGTTTGGGTAAGTTACTCCTGACTGTGCTCTGCAGGGCTAATCAGACCTCAGATTAAATGAGACCAAGTCTCCACTCAACAAAAAGGGCTTGCTCCAAGGTCATTAGAATCGGTGGACAGCAAAGTACAGAACCACCAGGCCTGATTCCGTGCCGGGGGTGGGAGAGGGGTGTCTCTGGCTCAGCTGTGAGGCGCGGAGGGGCTGGTGTGAGGGCAGCTCACCTGTGAGGCTGAAATCCGGGAGACCTCTTGCCGCCCAGTGAGGTCGGAGGACGAAACATTGGCGGGCGCTCCCCTGTGTAGCCTCATGCTGACCTTCCTCTCTCTGTCGACCCGTGAGATCGCTCTGGGAGAAGTATTGCCTGGAGGGTGAGGCAGGGGGAACCGCCCTCAGTGTCTGGGGCGTGGCCGCCCTGGCCCCCCTGGTGCCCAGCTCACAGCCTGAGGTCCCCGCTCACCAGCTTGCTGGATGCGGGAGGCTGGAGTAGAAGCCACAGGCTCGGCAGCACTGCGTAGCCGGTTGGCAGTGGCCCCCGTGGGCGGGCCGGGGGGCAGGGCTCGGGTCGCGGACCCTCGGAGCTGCCCCATCCTCTCTTCGCGCTCGTGCTCTCGCCGCTCCCTGTCCACGTCCTCGGGGTTCCGGGCTGCACCCTAGGGGAGGCAAGATGAGACCTGGTTAGCCCTGTGAGGTTAGGGTGCTCCGGGGTCCAGCGCCCCTACAGGGCAGAACAGAGGGAAGAAAGCAAGGCAGGCATCTTGGGGACGAGGCATCGCAGAAACCCTCTGGTCCAACCTCCTTCCCACAAAGCAGACGCCTGTAGAGGCCTGGAAATGACCCACGATCACACAGTACAGAGAAACGAACTGCCCGAAGGGAGGAGGAAGCTGGATGTGAGAGGCAGAGGGCAGTCCCCCTGCCTCGGTCTCATGGGGCCAGTCGGGGCTGGGCGGGCTAATGCCCCGAGGATGACCAAGGGCACACCTTGTCCCTCCCGACCTGGGCCCCTCTGAACACAGGGGGCCCTCAGCACAAGGTTTCCCAGCAGAGCAGGTGTTCAGAGGCCCAGAGAGACTGACAAGGCTAGCCGAGGCCGGGCTTAGGCTTGAACCAGGCCTCCCAGCCAGGGGAGTTTTTCAAAGAGCTTTTCGTCCCCTGCCCCTGGACCTCGCAATGGCTCCGGCTGGTGCTGTGGGGGCCACCACCAGGAGGCCCAGGGGACCCACACATATGCTGCCTGCCTCAGGATGGGAGCACGGAGGAGCTGGCGAAGGAATGGGATAGAAGCCCCACTGAGGAAAAAAGATGCCCAGCAGGTAAGCTGGAGCAGAAGGGGTGCGTGAGCCCCTGGGGGCCCTGCCACCCCGCCACTGCCACCCCGAGTGCAAGAGGAAAGGGGAAAGGCCCAGAGAGAGGGGCACGGCATGGGAGCGGTGCCCAGCCGCATTACCTAGTTGGTCCTGGGGTCGTCCACAGGGAAGGGCAGGGGGCTGGCGTGAGGGGGGCCGCATCTGTGGAGAGAGCTGTGGACTGAGTCGGGGCCCGTTCATGGGCCGCGGGGTGCGGTCTTCTGCAACCCCGAGTCTCTCCCGGAGGACTGGCTGAGAAGGCCCTACTGTCCTTGGGAAATAGGGGTGGGGTGGCCCTTGCCTTTAAGCAACTCTGGGAGGCAGTGGCTGCGGATCAGAATGATCCCTGAATTCCAGTGAGGAACCGAAGCCCAGAGAGGCCTCGTGACCTGCCACAGCTCTTGGCAGAGCTGGGATATGAACTCAGGCCTCTGCCACCCAGTCCTGCCCTGCCCTCTGTACACCTAGAGGACTTTGCAGAACATTCCAGAAATGAAAATCCCCAGCTTCCCACCCATAAGCCTGTTCAGGCAGACAGGCAGGCCTGGGACCACCAGGGCTCTAACCCCTGACCTCCGATCTTCCCCCTACACGCCTGCCCACTCAGTCACAGGCTGGCAGAGAGCAACTCAGCTAGAACCATGCAAAGCCTGAGCCATCAGAGCTGCAGCACCCACTGGTGAAACCTCCTATGGACAGTAGGAACTCGTTCCCTGGGCGGAGAAACTGAGGCTCAGCGACGCCACGTGATGTGCTCAGAGGTGCCCCTGCCCTTTGCGACCCCAGGGGGCTCAGGCCAAGGCTAGCCCCGAGACAGAGGAGGAGCTACTCTCCATGTTTCCATCCAACCCAAGTGACGCCTCAAGAAATGCACACCAGGGAGATCTCTTGGCTTTTATTTATCCACAAGAAAACACAAAGGCCGACATCTAAGCCATACCAGCATCCACCCATGCGGTGTGGACCCCTGTCCTTGGCTGTGCTGAGTTTCTTCCTGGCTGGCCGGTTGGGCCTCGGAACGGCGGCTGTGTGTGCTGGGAGCAGAGTCGCAGGCTCCAAGCGTCCACAGATTCCAGGGCCCTGATACTGAATGCTACAAGGTGGCCACTCCAAGGAGGAAGCTCTCGGTCAAGGGTGGGATCCTTTCTACGGAACAGTCTGCAGCCCATGGTGCCCAGCATGGTGTCCAGTCTGCTGGCAGGTGCTGGTTAGGGCTTCCTGCAGCGTGGTGTGGTATGGGAAGGTCCTGGTTTCAAGGTGAAAGATGTGGAAGGTCCCCATCGCGGGTCTGCAGATGCTTCTGCTAGGGGGTAGGTGAGCTCACCACGGTGGTGACGAGATCAAAGGTGCCCACTTATGCAGTCCGATGGCCTTGAAGTCAGAGGTCGGTGTAGGATGAAGCTGTTGGTGCCGCTGCTCGTCTTCAGACCCCAGGGCCTGCTTCACAGGGGACCCCAGGAAGGGGTCAGAGTCCCAGCAATGGGTGGGGAGGATGTTCCTGGCTTGGCCTGAGACAGGATCTTGTCGGCCAGATGGTCCAACGAGAGGTTCTGTAAGGAGCCATCAACGTAGCACCGTCCCACAGAACTTTCTGTGATGATGGACAAGTTCACACCTGCCTCGCTGGATATGGAAGCTGCTGGCAGCCACTTGCGGCTGCTGAGAACTTGAAATGTGGTGAGTGCGACTGAGGATCTACACTTCCAGCTCCGATCAATTTTAACTAAAAATTGGCCACATGTAGCCTGTGGCTGCCATGCTGAATGGCACAGGCCTGGACAAGTGAAACCAGTTCTTGGAGCTGTGCTGAGTGAGAGAAGGGCCAAGCCCATCCCAGAACCAGACTCTGGAATGACTTTCTACACAGACGGTCGATTGCCCACCCTCCCTGAGTGATGTTCTGTGGCGAGGACGCCTGGCCCTGGGCCCCCACTGCCCATCTCCCATCCCCACCCCTTAGGTCCCTCGGCCTGTCAGGTCTCTGCCTGACTTCTGGCCCACTTAGGAAGCAGTACCAGACTGCCTCCTGAGACCCAGAAAGAGGAGAGGCACGAGACCACACGTCGCTCCCAGCATTCGGGAGAACAAGGCCTCGGTCCTAAGCATCGCCACAGCGGGCCAAGGGCACCGCGACGAAAGGAGAGGCACACCGGAATGAGCGCGGCACAGGTGGGAGACGTTTAATAAGTTCAGGTTCAATACAGAGGCCGCCGCCGGGGTCTGGCTGAAGCTGCTCCTGGTGCCCAATCCCAGGCTCCTCTAGGGCAATGAACATCACTCCTCCTTCCGGCTCTGTTCATCGGCAGCTGCTCCATCCTCAAAAATCTCGTGGCAGGGCTTTCTCTGCCATGCCCTCTCCACTGACCCCCACCACGCCAAGAGACACCTCCTCAGGCCCGGCCCCGATGGGCTCAGGCACACTTGGCGCTTTCAGAACTGGGGCCCTGGAATCCAGACCACGGGCCAGTAGTTTTGAGGGGGCAGCTCCTCCACCTCCTCCACTTCTTCCATCAGCCTACCTGGAGGGCCCTGGGTGCCCAGGGGCGCCGGGCACCTGGAAGGGACACAGAAAGCACAGTAGAGGCTCAGCCTCTTGTGCTCACCTGGTCAAGTGGTAAATCTTGGAAAGACCAGGCCTTGGAGGGTCCTTACCAGCAGGTGAGTGAGTACGTGGGCCCAGCAGAGGGACAGAGGTGGGGGCGGGGCCGTGCAATAGCTTCACTGTCACAGGGCTGAGCCTGGCTCGAAGAAGCCCCCTTTTCCAGAAGAGACGTGAGACAAGTCATGCGATTTCAGATTCCAGAGCTCCAGGCACAGCTGACGACCGCTTCTCACCACCCCACCCCCGACTCTTAAAAGAGGGAGACAGAACCACCACCTAGCAAGGCCCAGGGTCCCACGGCCAGGAAGAAAGACACCACACTGAATGGGTCCAGGCTGGCCAGAGGGGCCGCAGAGAAGGCAGCCACCTGGGACGTGCAGAACACCAGGAGTAGGAAGGTGTAGGCCACGAGCAAGACGGCAGGGGGACCTGCCAGAGCCAGCCACGCCCGGTTGCGGCCACCTAGGAGGGACCGGAGGCCCAGCCAGGTTCTCCTGGCTCTGGTGGGAGGTGGCGCCCTGCCTCGGCCCTGGCGGTACACACCGTCGGCATCGATGAGACAGCAGTGTGGGGAGCGCAGGGGCTCTGGGACCCCAGTGAGGTCACTAGCACGGTCCAGCTCATAGCTCCCGTTTTTGGGGAGCCCCGCCCACCACAGGGTCACTTTGGCCTTGTGAGTCAGGGCCTTCCCTGTCCAGTCCCCCAAGCCCGCCTTGGCCTGCAGGTGACTCACGAATTTGAGCATGTTCCAGTCGAAGACGTAGTCGTAGGAGAAGCCCTGCCGGTGGAAGAGGTTGCGGAAGAGCTGGCGCAGGTACGAGTAGTCGGGCTTGTCGTCGAACCGCAGGGAGCGGCAGAAGTTGAGGTATGTTGAGAACTCAGCTGGTGGGAGTTACAAGGACAGAAGAAGCCACTGTGAGGCCCACACGCCCAGGGCCCTCAGCAGCCAGCACTGTCCTAACCTCCCACTGTCCCTACGAATACTTTCGATCTAAACGGGGGCAAGATGAAGAGAGAACGGAACTACAGCCCTCCCTGTGCTGAAGAAACCCTAGCCTGACTATGGGCGGAGCCTCTGAAGACTCGTCGAGAGCAAGTGAAGACCTGTGAACAAGGAACGAGCGTCCCGTTTCGGTAAGCCGGTGCTGCAAGACCCCAGCTCGCGGCTCTTCACCTGCCCCTGTCAAACACTCTGGATCTGGAGGTCATGGAGATGGGCGATCAATTGCTGTCATAAACTCAAAAGGACAGTTAAAAGCCCGATGGGAACTCTCGACATGACCTGAGCCACACGAAGACTTTCATTTTCTTCTCTGAAAATCAGGAGCAAGAGAGGGAGGGATCTCATTAAGATAATAGAAAACATATAACACACAGCTCCTCAAACCCTTGTAATTTCTTAAGTGATCAAAACATCTCTTGTTCCAATGTTTGGTTTTTGACCCCATCCCTGATGCAGGGCTTGTAAATTCTAAGTGGCAAGAGAACCAGGGCATCTTTTGTTTTAATGAGGTGACTCTGGATGGGCTCCTGGATGGGAGCTGGTCACCAGAAAGACCAAGCCATCATTAGAACCTTGGAATTTCCAGCCCTGCACCCAATGCCATAAAAATTCCCATAGTATTGAGTTTAGAGATCTTCCGGGTGGGTGAACATATCCACACCAGCAGGGTGACACACCCCAACTCCATGAGGACAGAAGCTCCTGCACTTGGGACCCTCCCAGATCTATGTCTCTCTTCATCTGGCTGTTAATCTGCATCATTTATAATATCTTTCGATAAACTGGTAAACGTGTTGCCCTGAGTTCCATGAATTAATCAAACCCGAGAAGAGGGTACTGGGAACCTCAGATTTATAGCTAATTGGTTAGAAGCACAGGTGGTAACCTGGATTTGCAGCTGACCTCTGAGGCATGGTGGGAACAGTCTTGAGAGACTGAGCCTTAATCTGTGGGATCTGACACTATCTCCAGGTAACAGTGTCAGAATTGAGTTAAACAGGAGGACATCCAGCTGGTGTCACAGAAAACTGCTGGGTAGGGAGGAAAAAACCCCACACATTTGGTAACCAGAAGTGTCAAAAGTGGAGTGTTTTGTGGGAGAGTAAAGGAGACTCAGGAGGACAGACTCGTTTTCCTAACACTCAGCCCCTGAGAGACGACACGGGAACGTGGGTCGGGGAATACTGACTAGTTAAGGACCAGGCCTCTCGCTCTGCCCAAGCAGTGACAGAGAACACAAAATTAATGTTCTGGTGTCAGGGGCAGGGTTATCTCGGATCAGATCCCGTGTGGCCTCATCTTTCCCTTAGAAAGGGCCTCAGGGGGCCCCAGGCTGACCACCTCCCCTGGCTACTCACAGGGGTAGCCTTTGCAGAGGACCTCGATGGGCGTCGACATCTTCTTCTCACTGATCCGCTCGTACTTCTGGCGCTTGGTGGCCGCTTTGAGGCCCTGCCAGGGCAGCGAGCCCAGGTTGAAGTACATGAGCACGTAGCCCAGACTCTCCAGGTCGTCTCGACGGCTTTGCTCTGCACGGAGGGTCAAGGACAAGGTGAGGAGCAGGGTTCACTTGAGCTCCTGGCCGATGGGGGCCAGGATCCCCCTCTTCCAGGACATGCTTCTTGACTGAGGGGGAACAGCCCACCCTGTGTAGCCAGCACACTCCCTCCCCATTGCATGCTGGCTTGCTGCAACCACGTCACAAACAGGCACTGCATTTATTACTCCTACAGAGAAGGAGCCTGGGGCTGAGCTTTCTCAACCCAGTCTAGGCCTAGTTTCTCCAGTTCAGTATTCATTCATTTGATAGCTATGCAGTGGGCACCTGGTGCCTCCTTGCCTGGTCTACTTTGTGGACAGGGCACAAGCTGTGGCATCAGACAGCGCTGGGGTCAAATGCAGCTTTGGCACTTGCTAAATCACATGACCTTAAGCAACCTGTTACCCGTGAGCCTGTGTTTCCTACGCTATAATGATGGGGAATTTCCTGTCCCACTCTACAAGGCTGCTGTGGGGGTGAAGGCACTCAGCACGCCACAGCTGTTCTTTGAAGGGGAAGACCTGGCTTTGTGGCAAGTTGGGGGAACATCCAGGCTGCAGAAAGCCAGGGCCCTGGCCGACAGCCCACGGGCGCACTCTGCCCGCCGGCCTCGCTCACTCACCAATGCCCAGGTGGGTGTTGATGGAGGCGTAGCGCGCAGTGCCGGTCAAGTTCTTGTTTTCCCGGTAGGGAATGTGCTGGTGGGTGCGGGCATCCCGGTACTTCTTGGCCAGGCCGAAGTCGATGATGTACACCAGGTTGCCCTTCTTCCCCAGCCCCATGAGAAAGTTGTCGGGCTTGACATCCCGGTGTATGAAGTTCTTGGAGTGGATGTACTCAATGCGGCTGATCTGGGGAAGGGAGGACAGCAAGTCACTCAGGGAGTGTTCCACGTAGGGGCCTTCACCAAGCACTCTGGGCCCTGGACTGCGGGCTGTGGGCTTGGGCCGTAGAGATGGAAAACACATACAAGGTTCCTGCCCTGGGCAAGGGAGAAAGATCCGTCTGCAACTACGTAAGATGAGTTCAAAGGGCAGGTTGGGGAAGGCTTCCTGGAGGAAGTGACATTAGAGAGGCCCTCTGAAGAAGGAGTTTGCTGAGACTCAGGGCAGAGAGCAAGGTAGGAAAGCTAATGGCGAGATCTAGACATGAAACCCAGACAGGCATCCGGGTGCCTGCAGAAGCCTCGCCTGCCTGGCTGTACACCTCAGGGGACTTGGGAAACCGAAATCAGAGAGGCATTTCAGAGGTGGTTCTGGCAGCCGGATGGGGGAGGGGAGAAGAGGGAGCACCAGGGAAGCCTGAATTCGGCAAGGCTGACAGAGAACAAGCGCGAGAGACAGGACATCAGGATGTGTCCTCTGGCTCCAAGTACAACAGAGTTGGGCGTGTACGCAGGCCCTTCTTTAAACAATTTGGGGGGGCACCTAAATTAACACATATGCGCACTCTGTGTCCTCTGGCAGGTCAGCCCTCCCTGGCCTCAGGCTCCTTAAATCAAAGTGTTTGTTTGGCCTGGTTGAATATTTCCTAAACCTCTTCTGAGTCTCACACCCTATGAGAACTGACCCACCTTTGCGCACACACACTTAGCCTCAAACTGCAAGATGTCTGCAGACCTTTTGCAGGCCAGGCACAGACCCGAACCCCCGCATAACCAGATCTCCACGCACCATTCCAAGTCCAAAAGCCTATGCTTTTATATTTTGAAGTTTTCCTCTTTTGAGTTTACGAAGGGTTTGGAACCTAAGGACCGCTCATCAGTGGGCATCTGGTCTGGTCCACACACTGTGTGGCGTCCCACATGACCTCATGACAACCCAGCAGGTCTGGAGCTGGGCCTGGAAGTCTGCATTTACCCCCTTGCCATTTTACAGCTGATGATTAAGGTCCCCTGGTTCAGGAACCAGGCCTGACTTATGTCCCTTGTCACTGCCTCCTGCTCTGGCATCCTCCAGAGGCAGGAGGCAGGGCTGGTACCCTGTGCCCACGGGCACAAAAGGGCAGCAGAGGTCGGAAGGGAAGCGCCAAGGCCAGCAGGCCCCAGGGTCCCCCAGCCGGGGTGGGTCAGAGGAGTACTCACCATCTGGTCGGCCAGGAGCAGCACCGTCTTGAGGCTGAACTTGCGGGAGCAGAAGTTGAAGAGGTCCTCGAGGCTGGGCCCCAGCAGCTCCATGACCATGACGTTGTAGTCACCCTCGGCCCCGCACCACTTGATGGATGGGATTCCCACTGTGGGCCGGGAAACAGGGCTGTCAAAGGCTGTCTTTCCTGGCCCCGGAGCAGCCGCCGGAGCCGCCTCTCCCTCAGCACATGTCCTCGGGCTCCCCACCCCACCTGCCCGACCCCCTCCTGGCTCTCACCTCCCCCCTGCATCATCTTGTAGAACTTGCTCTCGATGTGCAGCTGAGGGTGCTTCGTTTTCACACACTCGAGCTTGATGGCAACTTCTTCACCAGAAGCAATGTTGGCACCTGCCAGGGGTGGGGGAAGCAAGGGACAGGGTCACCCTCGGCTGGGCCGGCAGCCCCAAGCCAGCACCAACTTGTGTCTGCATCTGAGAGGCTCGGTGCCCCTTGGGGGAGGCTGGAAAGGTGGCAGAGGGCTCAGCATTGTAGCCGAGGGAAGCAGAGGGGATTGTGGGGCACAGAGGTGCATCTGAGCCAGCTCAGACAGCGAGAACTGGCGCACATACAAGGGGAAGGAAATGAGGAACTAGGGACAATTCAGAGAACCACAGGCTGGTGCAGCAAGAAGGCCGGATGCGAGGGGGGACGGCGCGGGGCCACAAAAGGCTCATGGGCCATGTAAGGGGAACCTTATCCTGGAGAGTGGGGGCCATCAAGCTGGAAAGGTGAAGGTCAGTGGGGTGTTGGATGTGGAGGAGAGATTGGGGCAGGGCAAGGCTCTGTCTCAGGAAGTCACGAGACTCAAATCCAAACTGCATCTTGCCTCAGTTTCCCCAGCTATAATAATGAGTGGGCCGAGCTGGAGGGCTGGGCGCTAGGCTGAGAGGGCATCTCCTTCTCAGGCCAGGCTGCAGCTAACGAAAACAGTGTTGTCTTAGCACACAGATAAAACAGGAAGTCCAGAAGACAGGACGACTGGAAGAATTTAGAAAGGATAAAACTGGAACCTCAACGCAGAGGACAAGACGGGGCTGTGCAATAGATGTCCTGGGAACAACTGGACAGCCGGCTAAGAAACGTCACCACGGCTCATGCCACACACAAGGAGAAATCGCAAATGGAGCAAAAGTGCGTATAAAAAAGAAAAGGTGGGGTGTGAGCCGGCCCAAGCACCTGGAAACCAGGTTGGCATTTACTGATTAAGTCGAACACACGTGAACCCGTGACCGAGCGAGCCAGCTCCCAAGTATATGCTCTCAGACACACGTGAGCACCAGGAGGACACGACACGAATGGACACAGCAACGAGGGCCCAAATGTCCAACAGCAGGGGAATGGCTAACTGGCGACGCAGTCGCAGAGAGGAATGCCAGAGGGCAGTGACAAGGAGTGGATGACCGCTGCCAGCGACAGCCAGGGGGCCCCCGGCATCTTAACCCTGAGGACGAGAGAGCAAGGAGCTGCACTGGTCAGAAGAGCCGCCTGGAGGAGACGACCCAAACGTCCATCAGCGGACGTGTGCCTGTGCGCATAGTGGAATATTATTAAGCCGCAAGAAGAGAATACGTGCTGATACATGGTGCGACGTCCATGAATCTTAAAAACATTATGCTAAGTGAATAACCTAGACACAAAAGGACAAAATGCTGTATGGTTCCGTTACACGGAATATTCAGAACAGGCAAATCCATAGAGAAAGACAGTAGGCCAGTGGCTGTCAGGGGGCTTGGGGAAGGGGAAGTAGGGACTACACCTGTTTTAACAGGTACAGGGTTTATTTCTGAGAGTGGGGAAGATAAAAATGTTTTGGTACCAGATAGTGATGGTGGTTGCCCAACACTGGGAACGTTCTAAATGCCACTGAATCGTGCACTTTAAAAATGGTTAATTTTATGTTATATGAATTCTGCCTCAATTTCTTAAAAAGGAAGGAGAGACAAGAGTGCAAGCACATTTCTGTGTCTCAACTTCAAAACGTACAACACTGAAATACAGAGAGTTTAGGGATATAAATTGATAAAACTCTTTAACTAAAGAGTAATTTAAAACATCACGTAATGGTTACCTCTGTGACGGGGGAGCGGAGGACAGGATGGGGTGGGTGACCAGGGGCCTTTCAAGGTGACAGGCATGTCCTCCTCCAACTGGGTGGTATGAAGGGAGCCTGACGCATACTTTATATGTACCCTTTTGTATCTCTTCAACATTTAATAAAAATAATGAGATGTTTTTTAAAATAAAAACATTATGAAACATTAGAAGGGATCATTGTCTTTTAACTTTGGGGTACGCAAGGCTGTTTATCCCGGACTTAAAATTCAGAAGTCACTAAAAAATAATGGCTTCATCACCTCCAAGAAAAGGAATCCCTTCTCCATGGCAAAAACACCAGAAACAAAGTCCTAAGAAAAACATACTGTAACTCTCCTCAGCGGCAAAGAGCTAATATCATTATTGCCAATATGTAACGAGCTCCTATAAATTGGTAGGAAAAAGACAAAAACCTCAACAGCACTCCACAGAGAAAGAAATCATAAATACAAAAGTGGCTTACTCATAGGAAAAGATGCTCCAGCTCCTTTTAAGAAAAATGCAAATTAAAATGATCCCGACAGACTGTTTTTCACCTATGATTGGCAAAAGCCCCACCATAAGAATAACATGCGTGTCTGCCTCTCATGGGGCTGTGTGGCAGTGGGCACTCCTCCCTAGGTGGTCTGGCTAGGGGGCGACCTGCCACCACACAGCTCCTACTCTGGAGTTTACTTGACACCCTTGCATGGTGCAAAACAGGGCCTGGACCAGGCAGTCCTCGGCAGGCTGTTTGCAATAGCAAAAGCCTGGAAACAACCCAAAAGTCCATCATTCTGGGGACTGGTTAAATAAAGAATGGCCCATCCATAAAACAGAATACAATGGAGAAAGAATGAGGAAGCCGCTCTGGGCAGAAGTAGAAAGATCTCAAAGATACAGGAAGTGAAAAAGCAAAGTAGAGAACACTAAGTATCTCTTTTCAGTTAAAAAAAAAAAAAGAGGTGGAGAAATACTATGTATCGGTGTTTGGTCCTATCTACATAAAGAAACACTGAAAAGAAATACGAGAACCAGTAAGGACTGGACCCATGTGGACTGGAGGGGAGGACATCTCACTGGATACCACGTTATGCGCTATCATTTTCTCCTACACCTTTGTTGAGATGTAATTCACATACTGTATACAATTACTCCTTTAAAGGGTACAATTCAGTGGTGTTTAGCACATTCACGAGGTTGTGCAATCATCACCGCAATCAATTTTAGAAAGTTTTCATCATCCCCAAATACCCGTACCGTTAGTAGTCACTCTCCATCTTCCCCTACCCCCCCCCCCCAGCTCTAGGCAACCACTAATCTACTTTCTGTCTCTGGAGATGTGTCTGTTCTGGACATTTCATAGAAACTGAATCATACACTATGTGATCTTTTGTGACTGGCTTCTTCCACGTAACATGTTCTTGTGTTTTGGTTTTTGGTTTTGTGTGTTTTCGCTTTTGAGCCACATAAAATAAAACTTAAATTTAAAAAGTAGATTACTAAATCCAGTGAGCAATGGGAGGGAAAGTGCTTTACAGACTGTAAAGTGCTTCTGACACATCAACATCCCTGGGGAGAGCCACACATGTCCCCGGGAGACAGTGAGGACGTGGCACGGAGAGGAGCTGGGGCTAACTGAATGCAGTCCGCTGGCCGTGCCCCCTCTCCCCACCCACACGAGAGCAGGGTGCCACCTGATTCTGCCACCTCCTAACCAAGGGACCCAATCAAGTCAATTTACCCCTCTGAGTCCTAAGCACCCTATCTGTAAACCAGGGATGACAGTACCTAGCTCATTAGGGTGTTTGGAGGTGTCAACAGGCTTAGCAGTATGCCTGGCACACAGTGAGTGCCCAAGGAACATTAGGTTTGATGACAAGTACCAACCCCTGTGCTTCAGAGATGAGCTCGAGGCGTCCTGACAGTAAGCAGGTCAGTTGAAGGAAAGGAAGAAGGCATCAGTACGTGGCGGGAAAGGTGAGCCTCCTTGAGGGGAGGCTGCAGGGGCTCCTGGGGCCCGAGCAGGACTGTGCCAGACAGCTGTGACAGCACATGCAAAGTCCCAACGAGAGCGGGGTACAGTGAACCCTGAGTGGTAGCTGAAGATGACAGTGGAGTTGGGGAGCAGGGGAGAGAGCGGAAGGGTCTCAGGTGCCAAGCGAGGACCCTGGCCTTCGGCTTGAGACTCGGGGGCCAGGAACAGATGCCAGATCACAGGGTTTCCCGCCCCGCTGATGATGTATTGTGGCGGGGAGCGGCGGGGGGGCGGGGGTGCTGTCTTGGGAGCTGCAGGGTGTTTAGCAGCATCCCTGACTTCTACCCGCTGGCTGCCAGTAGTACTCCCCTTTCCTGAGCTCAAACATCAAGTGTCTCCAGACCTTGTCAAATGTCGCTTGTGGGACAAAATCCCCTCCTCTCCTTGTTGAGACCCATGATGAAAGGACTGGAGTGGACTAGAGGGGGACAGGGGGGACCCAAGGCTGTTGCCACAGACAAGAGCTGATGGTGGCCCCCTGCCCAGGTGGGGCAGGGTCTTCCGCACTCACAATCAGCAGACGTGTGCAGGGAGGCGAAGGGCTGGGGAGAGAGCCCTTCCCGGAGATAAGGTGGAGGGCAGAGGAGCCCCTTACACCCCTGAACCCTTACGCCATCCTGCAAGGGCCGCTTTGTAGCTCTGTTCCACACACGTGAAAACCGAGACACCAACGGTCAATGACTAAATGCCACAAAACTTCCCTGGGACAAGGACCCAAAATGTTAGGCAAAGTCTTCTGACCCCCACCAAATGCTGGACACCTGTCACAGCTGCCTCCCCTAATGGGTCCCACCAGACCCCTTGCTGCCTCTGAATTCTACCGGGAAGCTGTCAGCCTTTTCTCTGATCTCCCTTAATTCTCACAACTGCTGAGTGAGGCTCAGAAAGGTTGAGTAACTGGCCTGAGGTCACACAGAACTGGCTGGGGGAGAGCCAGGATTTGAAACCTAGCCCCCAAGCCTCTGCTTTTTCCCCCCTCTCTATTCCAATTCCCTGGCATCTCATTCATTCAAGCAACAGACACACACCGAGTCCTGGACCAGATGAAGCAGCTCTGCCCGGAGGAGCTCAGCTCACCTTCTGTGGGAGGAACCATGGCTCTCTGTGACTAAGTGAAAAGTGCCAGGGCAGGGGACGTAGAGGTGACCCATCACTTAGATACAGGGGTTCTGTGTGGGGATGGGCCAGTTTGGAAAATAAACTTGGACACAGAGAAGGGCTTGGACCTGGCCAGCCCAGAGGGTCTGGGACCTTGTGTAGTTCTAGGAGAGATGGATGACCAGCTGCACGTGGGGGCTGGCTTGGACACCCACACAGACACATGGACACAATCAGGAACCTGGAGGTGGGAGATGAAGCACCCCTACAACCACCTCGTGGGGAGCACCATTCTCCCCCACCCCCCCATTTAGAACCAAGGACCAGAGATTAAGAGGTCTAGGCAGTTCCCAAGGACACACGGCCAGTGGCTGGCAGAGTGGGCACAGGCTTGGCCACTCTAGACTCTGTGCAGGCCATCTGAGGCCCGAACAAAGCTGGCCCCGCTCTCCTGGTGTCCCTTATGATGCCACCAGGAGGGAGAGGAGGCCCGAAGAGGAGCTGTGGGCCTCGAAGCCACATCCACGCTGGGCTTTCAGTTGATCTTGGAAAGCAGGGCCTGGAGACTGCACCCAGCCCCACCTGCAGAGGCCATCTGGAGTCGGGCCCTGGCACTGGCACCAGCAACAAGAATATAGCCAGAGCTTTGAACAAAGGGAGCCAAGCAGGGCCAGCCAGGGAGGCCATACAATCACCACCATCCCCACGCCAGCAAGACATGGGCCTAGGAAGAAGCTGGCAGGACACTGAGTCAGGCCAGGGCCCCCAAGGCCCACGTACCCAGCAAAGGCTGGACGGCCAGAGGAGAATGGGCTCCCTCCCTCCACTCAAGCCCCAAAAGACCCAGATCCTTTGACAGTAGCGAATCCCAGCTAAGAGGGAGGGTTGAGGGGGACACAGTATAAAAGCACTACTAGCAGGCCAAGCCTGTGGGGTTTTGCTTGCTGTGATCCAATTGTTTCTCACCACCTTGGAGTCTCCACGCCCCCATTTTACAGATGAGCAAGCTAAGGCCGGCAAATCAAGGGCACACCAAACCCTGGCAGAACCTACTCCAGAGCCTGTATGAGAGGAGTAAATCTGGCCCTAATTCCTAAAATGAATTAGACGACTACTTGATAAACAAGAAGTCCTGCACCCAGGGAGTTCCGGCCACATGGACCAGGGACACTGACTTTCTGAGTGACCTTGGGTTGCCCCTCCCCATCTATGGGCCTCAGTTTCCCTTCTGCAAAAAGAAGGCCCTGGACTGGGTGCTGTCTAGGAGCCGGTGTGTGTCTGTGCCCCAAATTGCCTCTCCATGCCCTCTGCCCTCAAGCAGGTGGCTCGAGGCTTCAGCCTTGAGTCCAGGAGCCTCCATAAGAGGGTCCTTTACACTCACCCCAATTTCACAAACAGTAAGGAGATGGGTACCCCATTTCACAGGTGAGAATGCCGAGGCTGAGAGAGAGAAAGTGACTTATCCCTGGTCTTACAGCAGATGAGAAGGAGACTGGAGACCGGAACCTGGACCTGTCCCCAATCTCAACCTCCTTCTATCCTGCCCTAAATGAGGCCACTTCGTATGCCTTTGCACGTGACAGCCCCCATTTCCTCGTTCGTATTTTGAGAGGCCTTCACTAAACACCCACTCCGGGCAAGCCACATGCTGGAAGAGAAGGTGGACGCAACCCAAGGCCTGTGCACCCCGAAGGAGCTGGGAGTCAGAGAAAACCTTGCAGACAGTGCCAAGCTGCACCGTTCCTCACTTCTAATCTGAGCTCCAGTGGTGTTTACAGAGGAAGATGAGCTACTAGGCGCTCAGCAATGAACTGCACATCCGGCTGGCACTTTACAGTTCACGATGCTTACTCATGTCATTTGTGCCTCACGACAGCCCTAGGTCAGCCAGGCATCATCACACAAACCTTCTAAATGGGAACACTGATGTCTCTCTGATGTCTACTTCCCACGTTCTGTCTTCTACAGTCTCTCATACAGAGGGCTGTCGGTATAAAAGCTGCTTTTTCTAGCTTTCAAGAGAAACCCTAGGGGCCAAGTTGACCATGATGCTCCTGCTTCTTGATGTGTGAAGTGGGGATAGTATGGTACCATCTCTTGAAACTGCTGTGAGGGGAGACCATGTTCACATCCCCAGCACCGAGTATGTGCTCAGAGACTGTATGCAGCCCCTCTCTGTCCCCTCTGATGGGAGAAGGGGTGGCTCACTGACTAGCGGAGTTCATATCCAAAAGGGCAGAGACCCCTCCCCACAAAGTTCTGAATCAATGAGCACGGCACACCGACCTGTCGGTCTTCTCTGCCCAGAACAGAATTTATTTACTTTCCAAGGACACAGGGACAGGAGTGAGGATAGGCCCAGGGGCTGGCCACCTTGCTCTAACAACTCCAACTGACCATTACCAACACAACATCTCCCCTGTGGACTAGAAAAGGAAGGGCTGTGACACTGACTATGCCCTTTGGGCAGCTGAAAAAGTGGCATTTGAAGGCACAAGCCTCTTTATTCCTGGGGCTGGGGCAAGGACAGGAGCGAGATGTCCCTGATTTGTTTAAAATAACAAAATGAGAGCAAACTCATACTTTCAACAGGAAGCACATCCGGAGAGAGCTATCCTAAAAGCTAAGACCCCTGCTTCCCTCGAGGTTACTGGGGGAGCCTGCGTCATTCTGAAGCCTGCCTAGGCTAAATTCCAGGAGGCCAGACCACAGGAAGGGGGCCTAGCTGGAGCATGTAGTAGCCCAGACCTGTTTGTCCACCAGCATTTTTCTCCCAGGAGGCAAGAGACAAGGGGCTCCCCCAGCCTGGGCTTTCCCACGCTCAGCGGGAGTGGAGACCTACAGCATCTACAGCTAGAACCAGACCTAACTATTCTCCTCTGCCAGCCTGCGGCAAGCAGGAAGCCCCTGTGTGAGGAAGCCCTGAGCCTGCCTCACTCCAATCTGCAGCTTCCCTCTCCATCTGCGATGGCCCTAGGGACAAAATGACCAGAACATGCCACTACAGCTCCAGGGTCAACTTCTGACTTCAGAGCCTACAATCCTGGCATTTTTTCTCCTCTTTGTCCCGAAGGCTGTTCCAGGGGCTCCAGGACCACTGAGTTAGAGCCAGGGACACTTACCCAGGTAGATATCTCCAAAGGACCCACTCCCGATCTTCCGGCCCAGGCGGTACTTGTTCCCCACACGGAGCTCCATGGTTCACGCTGGCTGCAGAGGGAAGCAGAAACACTAGGGTCAGAGGAGCAGGGAAGGGAGGCGGGCCTGCTGGACCCCACCCCTCCCCCACCAAAGGCCAGGAAGAGCCGCCAGGAACTGGGAGACCCACATTATCCCTCCCACTGTCCAGAGAGAAATGCGGGCCTCGCTTTGCCTGAGGGCAATCAAGTGTCAGGTGGCCCGAGAGCCTCCACATGTGAGCAAGGCTGAGGCAGGCCGAAAACAGGTGTCAGCAGAGCCAGACAGAGGTGGAACTGGAGATGAGGCCCAGGAGGAAACTCTGGAAGACCCTCACTCAGGGACCCCCCAACAGGAGCCTCTCAGGAGCAGGCCGGTCACAATGGGGCAAAACCTTGAAAGGAAAATCAAGGACAAAGGAGGTGATGGGGAGCGGGACGCAGGAGCTGATCATCCTGGGGGTGCTACCATGGCAACCACCAGAAAGTTCCAACCTCCAGGGATGGGAGGACAAGTTGAACAGACGGTCCCTAAGGAGCTCCTCAACCCCTTTAAGACTCAGAAATTACAGGGTTGCCCTGGCTCCATCCCCAGCCCGGGCTTCTAGCGCCAAGAACTGGAGGCCAGGCGGCCACAGCCTGGCCTGGTCTTCCCAGTGGCCAGACCCTGCCAGTCCGGGCGCGCCCTGCAGGACGGTCACCTCCTTCCGCCTTCCAGCTGTCTCCCTCTCCCACCCTCGCGACACCGAGAACCTCATACCCGCTGACCTGCACATATTTCTTTGGACGGACTGTTTGGGGACTGGATTCCTTCAAGCCTAGGACCCTTAGGAGGGTCTTCTAAGAGGCAACTGAACGACTGAGGGGACCCAAGCCAGGTTTTTAGCCTCCAGCTTCTGAGGGGTGGGAGGAGAGGTCTGGGGCAGAAGGCTGAGAGAGAGGTGCTGATCTGAACAGCTTCCTTACCGCCTGTGCCCCAACCTGGGTGCCCAAGCCTATGGGACATCTGGGTCCCTGGTACAGAACCCTTTGGTCTGGCCTGGGGCAAAGGTCTGGGCACTCTGGGGTCCTGGCCAGCAGAGGAGGAAACTCAATGGCCAGGGGGCAGTTTCTGCTGTGGAGGGATAGTGAACAATGGACTATGAAATAGGAAGAGGAAGGAGGGACCCCTAAGACCTCGGAGTGTTTACAAGAAAACCAGCATAGAAGCCTATCAAGAGGGGCCTCCATCTGTAGATGGGGGCACTCAGGCCAGAGAGGCCATGCCTCCTGCCCCACAGCCCCCAGCAGCAAGTTGGTGGCAGCCTCCTCACCTAGGACCCACATGGGGTACCTGCCATACCACCTAGCGGCCTCAAACCCTCACAAAGAGGACTTATTTCACGCCAAAGCTGGAAGGCAAAGAGGAAGATGGAAAAGCAGCTCTGCTAGGCACAGAGGCTCTGCTCCTTCTCCATGTGGAGCGCTAGCCCCCAAAGCCAGACCCACCTGGGAGGGGCAGTGAGAGACGTCCACAGACAGGCAGGCTACAGCTCTCTGCCCAGCACCAAGAACTGCCCAGGACAGACATCCAGGCCCAGGACCTGGTTCCCAGGGAGCTGCCACTAGCCCTTCCCCAATGGCCACAAGGAAGTAGCCTCCACCCGAGGGCTGGCCAAACTCTGGGCGCTCAACCAAGGGCCTCTGCCCACACGCCTGGCCGGTCCCAGCTGAGGTGCCTGGGCTGCCGGCCGAACGCTCCACATTTGCAGGAAACTCACACGCCACGCACCTCGCATCCACACCATTCCCTGTGTACACTCCAAAAAAGCGAGCAAGCAGACACACACCGTGAGCCCCGCTGGGGCGGTGGGGGCGGGGGGGGCGGCGCGGGTGTGTACACACACACAAACACCCCCCCAGTCTGCGCTCCGCCAACGCCAATTCAGAAACCACACATGGCAGCCGGGAAGCCGCAGGTTCGGAAAGGAACATAAATACACCCGCATCCTATATTACATAAATACCCACGCCGGGTTATATAAATACCCGTGCCCTCCGTCTGGGTGTCTTACATAAATACACTGCACATGAACCCCAGCCCCTCCCCACTCACCGGGCTGCCCGCAGGGAAGGGGGTAAGAGAGGGTGTGCCAACCATCCACCCTACAGGAAACCAAGACTGCTTTTTTCCTGGCCACCCAGACCCCAGGGAAAGCCTAGACTGTCCCAGCACTGTCCCCCAAAAGCTGCCAGAGGAGAAAGGACTCAGTAAGGAATGGGAGAGGCTCTCCAGTTCTTTGCTGCTTCTCCCATGGTGGGGGAGGGGGGAGAGAAACAAAGTATTTAAAAAAAAAAAAAAGGCCGACATGAAGACTCTGGAGTTTCAGCTGGTTAAAACTAGACAAACTACCAAGCAACACGGCACGGGGACAGTTTCCTCACTCTCGGCCTCCACCCCTGGCCTCGGCCTGGGCCCTTGTCACTGGACCACTAAAATAAAAATTGGAGGGGCATCCGAGACACGGAGGCAAAGAAGCCCCCAACACGGGTATTTTGGGGTGCAACTTAGACACTGTGGATCCCCTTCCTCTTTCCCCAGGTCCTTCTCCCTGAGAGAGGCTGCGGCCAAGAATAAAATACGCAAGGAAACTAAGGGAAAGTTGGGGAGGGGGGCTCACCCCACTTTGAGTTTGGGTGTGAAGAGGAGCCTGGGAATCCTCTCTCTAGAGATACCCTGACAGAGTTTTACGTTCCACAGAGACTTGCAAAACATGGATTTTTCACACGCAGAAATGCGAGAATCCGATTTGATAAATAACCCCCACCCCTTTCTTTCTCTCCACAAAGGAAAACAGAATCAGTGGCTGGGTGACCACACCCCTCACCTCAGGACCTCGTTTCCCCCCCCGTGCAACATGAGGTGGGGAGGCACTGCTGATTGTCCGGTGAAACAGACAGACAGAAGCCGAGGGTTTTGCCGAGAAGCTCAAATCAAGTGTCTGGTGCCCTCAGTACCCAGCCCCGGACCCCCTCCCTTGAGGTCGCCGAATCACAGCCCGGGGGTGTCCGCCTCAGCCGGCTGGGGCCTTCAAGGGTCCGGCTGGGGGAGGGGAAGGGGGGGCGGACTTGGGGGGGCCTCCTCCCGGCAAGCCTGCAAAATAATAGTCACCCCCCACCCTCCTCCTCCTCCTCTTCGGCCCGCCTTGCCTTTGTCAGCGAGGGGCGGCGCCCGGTTTCCCCCTGGGTTTGCGCCCCTCCGCGAGACCCGGCCCCCCAATATTTACCTCAGGGAAGGCGCCGGTGCCGGGCCGCTTCGGGGGGCTGCCGCGGGCGGGGGCGGCCCGGGGGCGGATGCCGGAGGATTCGCGGATGCCGCCCGGCGCGCCAGCCTCTCCCGGCCCAGCCGCCGCCGCCGCCGCGCTCCGCTCCGCTCGGCCCCGGCCGGGCTCTGGCGCTGGGTCCTCGCCGCCGCCGCCTCCCTCCTCTCGGCCCTCCTGCCCGCCCGCCCCCGCCGCCGGCTCGCGCGCTCCCGCCCGGCGCGCGCCCGCTGGCTCCCATTGAGCCCCGGGCCCGCCCGCTGATGTCATCCCCGGCCCGCCGCCGCCGCCCCGGAGGATTTAAAGGGCCCGCGCCTTCCGCTCTCGGGGACGTTGGGGGACCGCAGTCGGGAAACACGGTCCCCCAGCTGCACGAGGAGCGCCTCGCGGGAACTCGGCCTTCGGGTGGGGCTAGGGAGCACGCACAGACACTGACACCCTGCTCCAGTCTGGGGCACAGGTGGAAAAACAAAAAACAAAACAGGTGGGGGTGAGGAGGAGGAGGGCGCACAAAAAGCGGGGGTGTTCTAGACCCAAAGCCTCCTCTCGCCCCTCCATCCCCCCAGCCGGGTTCTCTCGGAGTGGCAGCGGCCCCTCCGAAGGCCGGTGGGTACTGCGTTGCTGGAAAAAGGAGAATGTTTAGAGAGTTCGGGCTCACTTCGACTTCCGGCTCTGAGTGCTGCAGAGACCAGAGGCCAGGTTGATTCACCAGCGAAAGATTTGACGGGACAGCCCCGGGGCGGAAGGACGCTGACAAAAGGCCCAGAGAGGTCGCCGGGGCTCAGCTACACTCTCGCCCCATGGAAAAATCAAAGGCAAAGAACTGTTTCTTCTCCCTCTGCCCTCTCCCAGCAGCTCAAACTGCGATGGGCACAGAGCCGACTCTCAAACCCTACCCCTGTTCTCACTCGTTTAATGAGAGACCCCACACACTGCCTTGGCACCGACGCTTGCTTGAGTCAGGGTCCAGAGTTCTGGGCTTGGGCTGCCATATCTACAAATCGGGAAGGACCCCTCCGCCCGGGTCACAAGGAGAATTAATTAAGGCTTCCTACCGGCTTCCAGAGTAGCCATGAAAGTTTCCAGGGCAGAGTTATTAAAACGATGGAATTTACACCGGGCTGTGCAAAGCTCCAAATGATGACACACATCCATTCCGACACACAACTGTGATTGGGCATACAAAAC
This sequence comes from Pteropus medius, assembly GCF_902729225.1. Taxonomy (NCBI): domain Eukaryota; kingdom Metazoa; phylum Chordata; class Mammalia; order Chiroptera; family Pteropodidae; genus Pteropus; species Pteropus medius. The sequence goes on along the minus strand of NW_024347791.1, from coordinate 375,759 downwards.
GCCAAGTGCGCTGCATCCAGTCCCGGAAGCATGGGTGCTGGGAAGAGTTACTTCCTTAATAACCATATCTTCCCTCAAGCCTGAGGGACTTAGTCACCCATTGCCCAGACCAGTGGGGACCCCGCAGACCAGGCTGTCTGTCCCAAAGCAGGAAACTGTGGTCCAGATGAGTAAGGGGTTTGCCTAGAACCACGCAACATACCAAGATGGCTCTGTTCTCCCAATGGTCCCGGGGACCACGAGTCTATCAGGATTTTGTTTCCAAGAGCAGGAGAATGAGGACCAGCTTTCTCCCAGGAGGTCTGCAGTAGTCCACTGGAGACCTGCCCTCAGCGCCACCTTTGATGGAGCAGGTGGTCACCGGCCAAGGTGGTGGGCTTTGCTTGGCCGGCATTGGTGTTTTTTGATATTTCTTTTGTTTTGTTAATTGGTTCCCGATGTTTTAAAATGAGATTTCATATCACAGGTTCACATTCCCCACTTCTCTTAAAGCACTGGGAGGACTGGCAACTCTGAGCCCAAACTCACACCCGGCCTGGGAAGCAGCCACCTTCCTCAGTCACAGCCCAAGGGCCCCATCTTGTTTCCTCGCATCAGCTTGTCTTCCTGGTTTTTATGACTTCCTTCACCCGCTGGAGGTCCTCGAGGCCAGCCACCGCACTTTGCTGCCAGTGCCCTTCCTTTTGTCATGTTTTCGTCCCAATCTCACAACGCTGGCTCCTGGGGCTCTGTTTCCAGTGTCCAGGGATGCCAGCCCTCTTCATGGCCGCACAGTCTCCTAAAGTGAGACGCGGTGCCCAAGCACAGAGACCCTGGCACCACTGAGCAGAGGTGGAATGTACCCCTGCGTCTTCCTTCCTCACCGCCCCAACCTTCCAACCTGGGTCTGGCTTCCCAGTTACAGGCCTTCTCTCTCCAGGAAGGGACTAGGCACTTCTCCAGCACCGACTGATCACCTGGCATAGGTAGAGGCAGTTATCTTATTTAATCCTCTCAAACAATAACAGATTAAATCCTACTCTTTTCTTTCCCTTGGTTTAGACAGGGAATCTGAGACTCCTAACTGTGCTTGCCTACAGACACACATTAACCTTCCCAGTCTTGTCACATGCTCCCCTCCTCATTCCAGAGCTTGTAACCACTGCCCCCCAGGTTAAAGATCCTGGTCAGTTCCCCGGGCTAAACAGTCTTAAGACCCGCTCCTCCCTGCTGTCCCTACCCACCGTCTCCCTTAGAAGGATGCTCCCCACATCTCATTCCTGATTAGCTATTTGTGGGCCCAAATTCATCTCCTTCCTACTCCCCTCAAAGACCAACCTTCTAAAGAGCTCTGCGGCTCAGATCGAAGGAGGAACGAAAGGTGACACAAAAGCCGGCAGAGGAATTAAGGCAGTTCCAAAGAGAAAGAAATTCTACTGAGTTCTAGCAGCCTGACTTCTCTCGAGGCTAGGTTCTCAGTGATTCCTTCCGGGACTTAACTCCCAACTTTAAGCCCTAGTGTGTGGCCAGCTTGAGTCCCCCTAGCCCCCTTCCTACACACCCACCCGGAAGATACAATTAGGCCTGGAACAGTAGTTGTCAGTGAAGTCCAGCTCATGTGGGTCCCTCCCCGGGGTTTAGTTGCTCTGCAAGGCATCAGGAGAATTGGTCCCTCAGCATCTTTCCAATTTGACATTTCGTACCTGTTTCCTTGGCACCCCTGGGCTGGGGACCTCAAGGACAACCCCGGAACTGTCACATCGTGAGGATATGACACAGGAAGCCAGTGATGGGGAGAAAGATTTCAGTCCTCCCAAAGGGATCTGCAGCCTGAGTCTCGACTTGGGCACCTTGGATTTACTACACATCAGGGACAGTCCTTAAATGGGCTCTGCACAATCTACTCCCCAAGGCTGTCCTCCAGCTTCAGGGTCTTAGCCCTGGCTGTTCCCACTGCCCGCTGTGCTTTTCCCTCAGATATCTCATGGCTCATTTCCTCCCTCAGATCTTGACTCTCAAGTCACCTTCACAGAGAGGCCAACCCCCCTCCCCCCAAGGCACTGTCTCCTCCCTTCTCGGCCTCATTTTTTTTCCTTGCACTTATCACACTATCTAACATATTTTACATGATACTTATTTGAATTTTGGGGGGAGGAGTCTGAGTTCTCACTAGAATGTAAGTTGCATGAAAGCAGAGAGTTATTGCTATTTGGTGGCACCGCTGTGTCACCAGTATCAGTGTCTGGCACTTAGGTGGTATTCAATAAATATGAGCTAAATGAGTGAGTGGATGGACTGTGAAGGACCAGCCTCCACTCTCTTTGACAGAACATTAAGAGCTATCATTTAATGAAATACCTACTGTGTGCCAGGCCTTCTATGAAACACATTACCTGCATTGAATCATTCAACCCTTACATCCACCCTCAGTGGCGAGAGTGGCCTGGCAGAGCCCGCGCCCTCAACCATTTCACTCAAGCTAGTGGAGAACATAGTTCTGAGACAAGTCCCTGGCCCCTTCGATCAGACTCCGGAGCCCCTCTACTAGAGGAGCAATTCTGGGCCCTAGTCAAAAGCCACAAGGGCCCATGGGGCTCATTTATTCTAATTCCATGATTTTATAGGAAGAAGGACTTAGACCCAGGGAGCCTTGCTCAAGGTCACAGAGGGAACCCTAGACAGTAGCCTGCGGTGGTTATGAAGCTGCCTTTGAATGATTCCGCCACTGTTTAACTGTGTGACCCTAGAAAAGTTTCTTAAACTCTCTGAGCTTCATTTGTAAAGGGGATCATATAGATGATCATGCACAAAAACAGCTTAGCCCAGAAGAAGCTCTGAGTACCAGGAAGATATAGATCCTATTACTGCTCTGAGGAACAGGGAGGGGGTGAAATTCAGGTCCCCTTTCTTGGACTCCTGGCACCGCAGGCTGTGTCTCCACCTTCTGTTTTCCTTGCTTTACCTTCCCCTGGAGGGGCCTCTACCAGCCCTTTCGAAGTGGGGTGGGTTGGAGGTTTGCAAACCTGGATGGACCAGGTGAGCCACTGGCCTTCCCCACCCTCTGTCTTCCCGTGGTCTTGGCTCCAGGAGTGCCCTGCAGGAAGTTTCTCTGGGGCTTTCATCTTCTCAGCTGCTACTTGTGAGTGGCCCACGTGGGCTCTGCTCTGAGAGGTTCCCCCAGGCCTGCCAGCCTAAAGATGCTGGCTTGGGGCATCCTCGTAACCCATCAAGGCCTCAGCTCCTTGCCCCCAGCTCCTTCCATGACGTTCCACCCACCTCTGCCTGCTTCCAGGGCAGCGCCCTGTCTCCCATCGGCGCCTTGGCCCCGGCCTCTCCAGACTCCACTGCTCTCAGATGCTTCTTCCGGGTGACCTCACCACATCGTCATGTCTGGTCAAATCATTCCCCAGAAGTGGGTCTCCTCCCTCCTCCTCCATCTCCAGTGGAGAAGCAGCAGGGCAGGGTAGTAAGAGGCCTGGACCAGGGGCCAGGAGGCTGAGTTGGAGTGCCAGCTCAGTCACTGAATTTCCAAGGGAACTTTGAGAATTCACAGCCCCTCTCTGGGAGGCTGGACAAAGAGACCTCTAAAGCTCTTTCTTTAGTCTCCCATCTGTAAACTGAGGGCTTAACTGGATGGGGAATGGCCTATATGCTCCATGTCCAGGGTACTCTGTTGAGAAAGATCCCGAGGTCACACATATCTGGGCTCAGTGGGAAAGGGTTCTCTCCTCCACACTCCATATGTTCAAACCATGTGCACTTCCCTTCAGCTCTGTCTCCCAACAATATTCTGAACATAGCCACCTCTCACCATGTGTGTCTTTCACTCGGATGCTACAGAGGTCTGTTAACTGGTGAGATCACGACCCTCTGCTACCGAAAATGCACCAGCAGTTCCCTCGGTCCTTAGCATGAAATCCATGTTCTTTCCCAGGCCTGCAATGATCTGGCTCCTACCTGCCTCTCAGACCTCATCTCAAACCTCACTTCTTCCCAGTCTTCTTCCATGTCATCATACCCCAGGGCCTTCGCACTTGCCTGTCCTTCTGCCTAGAATTACCTCCCCCCACATCGTCGATGGCTGCCTCCTACTCATGGTTCAAGTCACAACTCAAAAGTCACCTTCTCAGAGATACTGTCTCTGACCACACAATCTTAAGTAGGCCCCCTTCCCCTCTCTGTCCCCCGCTACTGGATCACCCTGCCTTTTTTTTTTTTTTATGACACTTACTATAGCTGAAAACATTAACTCACTTATTTTTAATGACCTTGAACATAAGGTCCAAGAGAAAGAAACCCTCCTATAAGTGCTCCTGTGGGTGCCCGACTGGTAATAAATGCCCCCTAATACTTGTGCAATGAATGAATTCTGCTGCGGGTGTGTGGTCATGGCGGGTGGAGACAGCGCCTGGCACTTTCCATGCTTGGGCCAAATGGTACCTGACGGCCTTCCCTCAAGACAGGCCTGTGACTCCTCCCCACTCCATCCGCTGGGTCTCACAGTGGGCTCTCAGCCGACTCCCTCAGTTGGGGCAGACCCTCCCTCAGCATTCCCTAAGCCTCTGGTCTTCCTAGGGGAAATCAACTCCCAGATGAGCTAGGAACACCTGTCACGTGTCCCACAGGCACAGGGAGCACTAAAAATACCCCAGCATCACCAAAGGGCCACATCACCTGCCTCCAGCACCCTCCCCGCCCATCTGCCTCCTTTCTTCAACTTGGCCTGTCACCCCATTGCCCCTCTGGGCTCACCTGTACCCTCTGCTCAGCACAACCTCCCTGTCTGCACTGCTGCCAACTCTCTTCAAAACGTGCTCCTTCTATCCTGTGGGAATCCAAAGAACGCCATTCCCAGGACACAACTACTCATTAGCTGGGCCACGGGAATTAGGGTGATTGCCACGGCTAATAATCCCAATTCCCACAACAACACTTCTCAACTCAGCATAGTTGGTGAGATTCATCATCTCCTTGCCACATCACATGTCTGTCCACAAACATCTCCTGATGCCTATTCCTCGCAGGGCCTGAGAGATCCACCCTGGACCCTACTTGCTAGGAGGTGATGATCTGCCTGGGGAGGCTAAGTACACACCAGGAAAAAAAAAAAAGGATATATTACCAGTGCTGGAAAGAACATGCTAAACAGTGAGTGGCCGTAGACAGATCCATGTAGCCTGGAGTCAATGGAGGCACCAAGGGGTGGCAAGCCATCCCTCTCTCCCTCTCCCTGGGCGTTCTATGAGATGCACAACTGGGGTCTTCTTCGCCTTACATGAAGTGCTGCGCAAAAACAGTATCCAGACAAGTTCCTGAACTCCCTTCTAATCAGACTGGCCCCCCAAGTGCCTCCTATGGAGAAATTTGAGTTGCCCCTGGGGAGGGTGGGGGAAGGCAGGGCTTGAAGGTGGGTAGATTTGGAGGGTGGAGAGGGACGGCCTGAGTAAACAAATGCACTATGGTAAGAGCCTCAGGCATTTTGGGGTGAGGGGGCTACTCTGGAAGACTAGTCAAAGGGCACCCAGAATTTTCCTCCCTGGGGGAGAAAGCCGAAGAAGAAGGTGGAGGCAGGCAGGGTCTCTAATCCCAAGCACCTGATACGGGACTGATCCACTGGTTTTGCTCAGAAGGGCTTTGAGTTTTGCACATGGAAGGGAAGAGAAGAGAACTAGCTAACTAGTATTTATCAGACAGACAACATACCAGGCACTGCACCAGGCATTTACCATCGGATCTTGTTTAATTCTACGACAATCCTATGAGCTGGAGATCACCCCACCTGTTTTACAGGCAGAAACCTGAGGCTGAGTGAGTTTAAGAGAATCTGACCTAATGTTCATAAAGGCTCTGAAAGACTCCCATTTACCCTTCGAGATCCACCCCGAGCCTCACCCTGCCTTGGGGACTGTGCCCCGATCTGCCTTTGTCTCCTTCAGTCAGTGCCACCTGAGACCTGCCCACGTGTCTGAGGCCCCCACTGAATGCGTCCCACTCACTCTGGACATCAACAGTCTGCTCGCTCACTCTGGAAGCTCCCAGGGGATTCTGGGGAACACTAACGTAGCTGTCTCCAAAGTAGGTACCTGTACCTAGGAAGTCCACTAAGTGATCCATTGGCTGTGGAGATAGAGACCCTGCTTCAACAAGCTAGGTTCAAATCCTTAATCAGCTATTTCTGGGCCATGTGGCTAGGTGAGTTTGTAGAACCTTTCCTCAATTTCCTCATCTCAGAAGTGGCGGTGGCAATAACGCTCACTTCAGGTGGAGTAGAAGATATGATGTATAGAAAGCATGTAGCCCAGAGCCTGGTACCTGAGTGTAGGTGCAATAATCGGCACTTCAGTGACAAGGAGCAGAGCCCCATCCGGCCCGGTCTGGCCTGGGGGTGGGCCCTGCCCTGGTGCAGTGAGTCTGCTGTAGGAGACCCAAAACCCAAAACAGAGCATTAGAAATCAGCCTGACAGGATGAAGACAGAGATTACAAACACCCTTTTTCTGCCAGAATCATAGTGGGTTGGGAAGGCCTTTCAACATATATTAGCTCACTTAATCCGCACAACCACCCTGGGGGAGTAACTCTGTGTAGCCATTTCTCAGATGTGAAAATCGAGGCTTAGGGAGAGCAAAGATCATTCCCAAGCTCTCACTGTTGGAGGTGGCAGTCTTGGCCTGCATGACCCAGAGTCCATGTTTTTTCTATTACACTTACACCTTCTTGTCTTCCCCCTAAATCCTTCCTCTAAATGTTCAGAATGGATCCCAACTATGGCCCATCCCTCACATGTAACATTATGCAGCCATTAAAAATAATGATTCCACATACACTAATGACTAAGAACAACACAAGAAAATGCTTATGACACAATGTTAAGAGGGGGAAAATACAATATGATCTAATTATACTAAAACGATCGTGCATAGGAAAGACCGAAAGGAAATACACCCAAATATCACAGTGGTTTTGTTTGTACCATGGGTGAGCTCTTTCCTACTTTTCTCCATTTGCCAAATAGTCAACCAGTGCATATAACTTTTAGAAGGAAGAAAAGATATCATGTAAGAACATAATAAATTTGTGGTTGAAATATTTGGAAACCTACAGTTTCCTCTTCCACTTCCTCTCCTTCAAATCCCTCCAAAGCCTATATATTCGGGACAACGTGACTATAACTAAGAGACGCGGTAGGAGTTCGGGGAGCAACCAGTACCTCCACAGCCCCAGTCAGCTCCTTCTCTTTGACTAGCCGGCTTTGACTCACCGGGGTCCCCTCTCCGTGGAGTGAGGACCCCCACCCCGGACTCTCCTCCCAGCCTCCCAGAGGGGCTCCTGCCGATGCTCACCTGACACTCGCGGGTCGGCCTCCGATGCGAGACGCGCACACCTGTCCCTTCAGGTGAGGACTTGGCGAGAACGCAGCGCGCGGGGAGGAGAGAGAATCGTCTGGGGGCGGGGCCGTGACGTCATCATTCCAGCTCCGCCCCCGGCTTCCAGGCCACGCCCCGGCCTCCTGGATTCCCCAGGGTTTCGTGGTTCTCATGCTTGCGGGTTGAGATGTTGGGGACACGCACGCCCCACGTGGGCTGGGCCCCCAGCCATCAGCTGTACCTGCCAAAAGAAGCCTCCAAGGGCGGCCCTCGGGGGTGGGCAGACTGAACCCGGATGTCCTACTCTGCTAGAGCGAGGGCCCCTTTGAGAAGCCAGGAAAGAGTGGGAATCCCCGCCCCTCCCACCCCACACCCTCATCTCCACCCGTTCTTTTACATAGAACTATTGGGTCTGCGGATTCCAGGCTCAGATCACTTGGGGTAAGGAATGACCCCGGAGGGAGGGAGCGCGCCTGATTTCCCGAGATTTGTTCTCGGAACTTCTCTCAGACCCCGGCTCCCACCCCTCCTGCTAAGAAAAGCCGGTGGAGGGGAGTGTGGGGGAGGGCGGCGGCGGCCAAGAAGTATGATTCCAGTCCTTGGGGGTTGGGGAAAATTACCCTGGCATCTGACACCTACAGTCAGAAAACCTTTTCCATCTTCTTTGGATTATCCGAGATTGTTTCTATTTAGCGAAGTTCTGTGTTGAAAATGCCAGTCTGCTAGTGGTGGCAAAAATAAACGGCACCGCTTCTTTGAAAAGGCCATTAGTTTCCACCCAGCCAAGAGCTTTAAAAACGTCCTTGCTATTGGACCCAGGAATTTCATTTCTGGAAATCTGTCCCAAGGAAGTCGCCCAGAATACCTGTTCACTATCGAGTTCTTTATAATGATGACAGTTGAAACTAGTCTCAAAGTCCAACATGGGGTGAGGGAGGGGGAATGGAGGGCAGGGTGGTGGTGGTGAACAGCACAGACACACAATGGAATATTATGCAACCATTTAAAGTTACGTTTACAAACAGCGTATAATAATATGAGGAAGTATGTTAAAATATTAAGAGAATAAAAGCAGAATAAAAATGTGTGGTGACAGCAGGATTATAGTTGTACTTAAAAACAAAACAATTTTTTTTGCACGGGAAAGAGCTTGGAAAGAAAATGTTTGCTGTTCTTATTTCTGGGTGGGACACTGTGCAGCTTGCTTTTCATCCTTCCGTTTTCCCGCATTTTTGTCTAATGGGCTTATATCCCTTTTATGAAATTCCCATTAACTGAGCACTTACTATCATCTAGGATAAGCCCCTTACGTAATTCCTCAGGTAGGAATTATTATTTTCCTCCTGGTACAGGGGAGGAAGCCAAGGACTGAGAGGTTGATTCCCAAGGTCACAAGGTGAGGGCTCTGAAACTACCTCTTGATTGACCGCCAGGCTAAGTGGGCCACCAGCCTCAGTTGTTCAAGAGCAGGGACAGTGGAGGGGAACCACAGTCTCAGCCATCATACCCTCCTTCCCCAGGCGAAACCCTCCCTCCCACCCCAGAAGCTTTGAAGCTGGCCTGGCCCTGGTGGGACCCAAGGAGGACACAGCTTCCCAGGGACCAAGCTCCAAGGTTGGCAGGTCAGCTAGTTCAAACTCATGGGTTAATTTTATAGCCTTAATACAGTTTTCTGATTATAAATGCAATACGTACTTACCATGGAAAATAGGAGAAGTCAATAAAATATGAAGAAGAAAATAAAAGTCAATCCCTGTTTTGTTTTACCTTTTATTATGGAAATTTTAAATAATACTAAAAAGTAGAGAAAATACAGTATAAGTTCCTTTACCCTTCACTAATTTTTAACAAATATCGGCATCTTCCATTCTTGTTTCATTCATCCCCCCACATAGATTTTAAAGAGGAAATTCCAAAGATCATGTCATTTCACTTAAAAATACTTCAGTAATTATCTCTAATAGCTAAGGCTTTGTTAAAAAACGAACAAACAAAAACAACCACACACATAATACATTACGCCTGGCAAAAGCAACACCATTTCTTCCATTAGATCATTTAATGTGCAGTCTATGTTCAAACTTCCCTAATTTGTCTCCAAAATGTCTTTTTATAGTTGATTTGTTTGAATCAGGATCCACACAAGACCCACGTATTATATCTGGTTATCTTTTAAATCTCTCTCTCTCTTCTCTCTTTCTCCTCTCTCTCTCTCTCTCTCTCTCTCTCTCTCACTGTCTTGGAGATAATTCACATACCATAAAATTTGCCATTTTAAAGTGTATAGTACAGTGGCTTCAAGTAGATTTACAAGGTTGTACAACCATTACTACTATTTAATTCCCTAACATTTTTATCATCCAAAAGAAACCCGTACCTACTATGAGTCACCCCTTTCTGTCTCCTCTCCCCCAGCCCATGGTGACCACTAATCTGCTTTTGCTTTTGCCTATTCTAGATGTTTCATATAAATGGAATCATGAAGTATGTGACCTTTTGTTCCTGGTGTCACTTAGCCTAATGCTTACAAGGTTCAACCATGTGGTAGCCTGTATATGTACTTCATTCCTTTTTACGGCTGAATGATATTCCAGACTGAGTTTCCTACAGTCTTGAGTTGGTTGGCTGCATCCCTGTTGTGTCTTTTAACATGCTCCCCTATCCCCCATATTTCCTATAAACTAGTAGTTAGAGGCCCACTCTAGAAGCTGGAGATTGATTTGATTTGGATTTAATGATCTCATCAGACTATTTCGCAGATGATGTTGTGTTTGAACACAACAGAGCAGGAGCCGCAGAGTGCCGGGTTGTTCTGCCTTTGAGTGATGTTTAAGTTACTGGTGGCTTTAGGTGTTAATCTCATCCTTCTGTTTTAAAGCTTCCCATCAACATTTTACCCAATGTTTTTGGCATCCATTGATGGTCATGGACCAGGTCTATTTCACCCTTCAGTTTATAGAGAAGAAACCAAGGCTAGGAGAAGAAGTGACTTGCCCAAGGTCATAAGGTTAGTACTAATTAATAGCTACCACACATGGGCGCTTGCTGTATGCCTGGCACTACGCTCAGTTCTTTATGCGAACGGACTCATTTAATTCTCTCAACAACTTTTTGTGGTTAGCTTTGTATTTTGATCTTCCTTTTCGAATGAGGAAACTAAGGCCCAAAATAGTGAAGGAACTTGCCTTTGATGAGTCATTTGGTAATTCATGTCAAGAGATTCTGGAGGACAGAGAAACAGGAAAACACAGTTTTTGCTCTGGTAAAGAGAGACATAGTTGAGGTGAGCAGAACCATAAGAGAGAAGGAGGTGGCAATCATGGAAGACTTCTCAGAGGAAGCATCACTGGAACTGGGCCTTTAAGTATGTGTAGGAGTTTGCCATGGGGAGTAAAGGCAGAGGAATGAACTCACCATATGAATAAGGCCTGAGGTGTGATTTGAGCTGTGGCTAAAGACTCCATCCTCACCATGGACATGCTCTCACAAATATCTGCCCTTGGGAAGGAGGAAGAGAGAGAGGGTGTGGCTTGACCCATCACATCCTTAGGACATACAGACATTATTACAAAGACATACAGACATTATTACAAAGAGGATTGCAAAAAGCAGTGGATTAGGAGTCTGAAGATGAGCATTTGATGGGCTGTGTGAGGCCTGGATGCTGCACTCGAGTGTGGTCCTTGTCTTCAAAGAACAAGAAAGACAGATGGAGATAGACCTGGAAGACATTAGCTCCTGCTCCAGAAAGGAGAAAGGACACTAACCCTGGGCCTCAGCTCCAACTCCAAAATTCCCACTGGAGGGATCCCCCTCAGATACTCGGACCACTGAGTGAAAAGATCCTCTAGCAAACTCTAGTTCAAAGAGCCCATCGTAATAGATCTGTTTTTGCTTTTATGTGCATAGAATATCTCCGAAAAGGTCCAGAAGAAAAATATTTGCAAATCATGCTTTCTTTAATATACAAAGAACACCTAGGAACAACAAGAAAAACACCAATGATATAAAAATGACTAAGAATGCAAACAGACTGTTCACGGAACAGGAAATGCAAAGGTTTTTGAAACTCAGGTAAAGGTGGTAGCCTCATTCAAAAAAAAATGTATGAATGGAAACTACACTGAGATTTCCCTCCCACCTGTCAGGTTAGGAAAGATACAAAATGTTGGTAACACATGGATGGCAAGACTCTGGGGAAACAGGTACCTTCACCTGTAGAGCCCCTAAGGAGGGCAATGACAGTATCTATCAAAATGATGACTGCACATTCCCTTTGCCCGTGGAATTCCAAGTCCAGGTGTTTACCTTGCAGGTATAACCACGCAGGAGGGAAATGGGCTAGGAAGAGTGTTATTCACAGCTGTGTGTGCGTGTGTGTGTGTGTGCACGTGGGCACGCACGTGTTGGAAACCACTTATGTCCATCAATAAGGGGCAGATAAAATAGATCACAGAACGTTCATCCAATGGACCATAATGAAGCTGTGTAAGTGAATGAGGAAACTCTTTAGGTACAAGTGAGGAAAGCTCTACGTGAAGTTCTGTTCAGTGGAGGAAATAAAATGGTTCAGAGAAGAGCACGTGGTCTGTGGCTATGGAACAAGGCAGGGAGGAGAAAGAACAGGCCTCTGTCTTCTTCCGTCTCTATTCTACGAGTACCACTGGCCGGCAGCGTAAGAGCCTGGTGATGGGGTGGTCACCTCCAGGAGAAGAAAATGCGGGGCCGAGGAAAGGCATGGCAGGGAGACTTTAACTGTACCTACTCTGCTAACTTTTGCATTTTGAGCCACGTGAAAATCTGTCCATTCCACAAATTACATTAAATTAAAAATTGAAGAGTCTGTGTAATAGGGTTGCAGGTTCCTCTCCATCAAAGAACAGGGTAAAGGAGGGCGGTGTGGGAGGAGGTGCCCTCCTCTGGTTCCTGATTTAAGCCCCTTAGCCACCTCCCCATTTTTCAGATGTGGACACTGAGGCTCGGAGCTGGAGAGTGACACCCCAAGGGCACAAGCCCTGGGGTGCAGGGGGGCAGCCAACCACCTGTTCATATTCACGGCTGGTGGCCCCCCACCATCAGCCCTGTCACCACACAATGCCACTCCGGGCTGGTCAGCAAGCGTGACCAATTCCTTATTTGACTGATGCCGGCCAAGCTCCATCCTGACCTTGCTGGTAATCAGGCCAAAGTGGACTATTGTTTGCCTGGATTACACTTTTATTTAAAAAAAGAAAGAAAGGAGAAGCCTACGGAGTGAGCGACCCTAGGACTCGTGGGCCTCCGGGCTGGATTTATCAAGGACTTGACTCGACTGGTCCGTTCATTGGATTGTTTGCGAGTTTGTTTTAAATTTAGCAAGCATTTGGACTCCCTGGCTTTTTGAATAGGCCTGGGTTTGGAAAGAAATTCAATTAAGTGGTTCTTTGACTAAATTCATGAGATTATTTTCTGATTGAATTATGGCACTTTCTTTCAAGACTGAATTTGCCTTTTCTCTGAAGCTTTTTGAGACCTTACCAGGGAGTTCTGGGGGAGGTGGCGACGCCTACCACTTCAGAATTTCTCTGTGCAGCAGCTGCCCCCCCTCCCCCAAGTCCAGGCTTGGGGCCACTTTCTGGAGGGCCCCTCAGCCCCCACTCAGTCACGCCTCCCTTGCCTGGATTCCTAGTTCACCCTGGGAGTCGGTAAAGGGTTTCCAGAACAGTTTCTCCATCAGGCTCCCAGCTCTTTGGGGACAGAAACTGGATTCACTTGGGTCTCCATGCCTGGCACAGGTCTTGGTCCAGAGCAGGGGCTCAGGGCAGAGTGAACAGACTCCAGGGCTTCTGACTCCTAGGCCACAGGACACAAGCCTCCCTCCCTCGGCAGGGACGTTCGGCTCAGTTCTCCTGAGAGGGGAGGGGCTTCTAACTGAGCCCTGGTGGGATTGCACCCCAGAGCTCCCGCCACCCCATTCCCATTCCGGCAGGCATCTGGCACCCACTAATGCAGATCTCTGAAGTGTACTGCCCTTTACAGTTTACAGAGTTCCCCACCCATTCTCTTTCATCCTCAGAGTAATCCATTGAGGGGCAGGTTCTCTGTCTCCTTCCAGGGCTCAGAGAGGGGCAGGGCCTCGCCCAGCACCACACGGCCAGTGGGTAGGGGATGTTAGGACTCCAGGCTCCTGGAGGGCAGGGCTGAGGCCAGGAGCTGTGCAGGGTGGTGGAGAGATTGGGGCGGGGGTCTTCCTGTGCTTGAAAGGTGAAGGGATGAGGGCTGGGGAGGATCCCTCCCGGGGCACAAGGCCTGAGCTCTGAGATGGGGCAGCAGAAGGGGAGGGAAGATTCCACAAAGTCCTGGGAGGTGAGAAGGCGGCTGGCAGCAGTGGGAGGAGGAAATGGATGTGCATTCACTCACCAAGCATCAGTTAACCCGAGGGCCTGCCAGGCTAGCCCTGGGCTGGGTCGCAGGTGCAGGAGGGGCCCTGTGAGACTCTCAGCCCACTCCTCCCAGGAGGGGCATGGTCTGGGGCAAGGAGATGCAGGGAGGTGGCTGGTCCTCACCTCGTGGGATGAGAAAGGCCACCAAAGAGGGAGAGGGCAGCTGGGCCTCGAGGGTGGTCAGGAAGGTACCGAAGGAGGAGTCGTTTTCCTGACAGGGAAATGATCATTTTGCTAGCCAGCACTTATGGAGCACCTGCTGTATGCCTGGCTCTGTTCTAGGGCTCTGCACAGACTGCCCCGGTTAGCCTCACGTCAGCCTGGGAGCTGATGCTACTAGCATCCCCACTTAACTGACAGAGAACACTGATATTGAGAGGTCAGTGATTTGCCCAAGGTCACGTGGCTGATAGGAGGCAGAGCTGGCTTTGAACCCAAGCAGGAAGGCCCCAGAGCCTGGCTCTTAACCACACACAGCTGTCGCACGCACAGGAGATCACCAGGCAGGAGAACGGACGTGTGGGACTGTGAAAGGCGCCGCTGTCACAGACAAATTTTTCTTTTCTTTTCTTTTTTGTTTGTTTGCTTGGAGGCAGAGTGATGAGCAAACTGAAGGTGAGAGCACCTGGGATTAAGTCCCACATTGCGCCCTCAAGACCTAAGTCTCAGTTTTACCACCTGTAAGATGGGGAAAGAATCTGCCTTGAAACTTATGGAGAGAAAGCCTAGTGCCTGATGGATAGCAGGTGCTTAGTAAGGTGGGGTCCCTTCCCTTCCCTGATCCCCTGAGGAGGTCAGGGCCAAAAATTCATAGGGGCTTCCCTCCAGCCCCTCTCTCAGGGGTCTAGAAAGTTCTCCTTGTCCAGCCCACTGCGCACAGAGAGCAGGTTTGTCTCTGGGCAGGTGCCCTTCAGACAAGAAAATTCTTTGAACCTCTCGATGATGAGAAGGAACGGGATGACGGCGCTGATGAAGAGGACGGCCATAATTAAGAGGACGGTGGTGGTGCTGGTGTCAGTGACGAAGCTCTGCCCCGCCCTGACATTCCAGGGGCCTGGGCAAGAGCATACCTCTCAGGGGGAGGGGAGTGAGTGAGTGTGAACACCCAGAAAACTCTTCGTGGGATGATGGCCTTGGCCCTGGCACTGACTGTGCCCCACCCACAGGTCATGGCTCTCGATGACTCCCTCTGTCCCTCCTGTACTACTCTGACAGAGCATGTCCCATGGGATCAACTGCCCAGGAGGCCTCATTTCCTAGAAGGCTGTCACCAAAGCCCAGAGAGAAGAGTCACTTGCCTGAGGTCACACAGCAAATCTGGACAGGGCAGGAATGCAGAGCTCCTGACCCCCGACTCTCCACCAGCCCAGCTCGCTCCTGCGGAGTTCAGAGGGTGGACAGCACGGCTGCTTCACACCAGTCCCTGAGCAGATTCCGCCTGAGCCCCTCCTGAGGTGTCGAGATAATGGACGACTGTGAGGAAGAAGTCAGGAGTGTGTGGGCTGTGCCTTGCCTGCCTGTCCCCATCAATGCCCTACTTTCTTCCCCTTTGGCATTCTGTGCCCCCACTTCAGTGCCCTCGCCTTTTGGGGACACTCTCCTCTTCCATGATTTTGAGGGACTTCCTTTTCCCTACTCTGCCTGCCTAATTCCTACTCATTTCTTTGTTTTTAAAAATGAAAATAATTGTTTAAATTGTGGTGAAATATACATAACTTAAAAGCTATCATTTTAGCTATTTTTTAAGTGTACAGTTCTGTGGCACTAAGTACATTCGTACTGTTATGCAACCATTACCACCATCATCTTCCCCAATGGAAACTCCGTGCCCGCTAAACACTAACTCCCCATCCTCCTCTCCCCCAGCCATTCTATTGGCTGTCTATGAACTTGACTCCTCCAGGTACCAACTGTGACTGGAACCATACACCTGTTTCTTAAAGCTCATTGGACAGGCCACCCGCTCTGAGAAGTCTCCCTGACTCCCAGGAAGATAATACGTGCAATGATCTTCAGACCTCCACCTGCTCCCCAGACCCAGGTAGAGGGGCCCCCAAGGGCTTCTCACCCAGCTCCTGCTTCCTTAGAGTGGGCCAGAGAAAGATGTCCTTTGAACTTCTTTGAAGTCGATGATGATGATGATGATGATGATGATGATAATGATGATGATGATGATGATGATGATGATGATGATGAAGCGGAGAAGAATCTCTGGTTCTCCCGCTGACATACTTCTCTGACCAGGGCAGTCCCTGGAGGCCAGGATCATGTCTTCACCACCCTTTGCCAAGGCTGGGCGCTGCCTAGATCTCAGTGCAGGGC
This sequence comes from Pteropus medius, assembly GCF_902729225.1. Taxonomy (NCBI): domain Eukaryota; kingdom Metazoa; phylum Chordata; class Mammalia; order Chiroptera; family Pteropodidae; genus Pteropus; species Pteropus medius. Next base: position 359,671 of record NW_024347791.1, on the reverse strand, counting down.
AGTGGAGGAGGAACGAGGCTCTCACCATGAAGACACCAGCCCCATTTGTCCTCTGCTCCCCCAATGTCCCTTGATGCTGGCACTGGTGGCCCTGGTTGTTCTTGGTGTGTCCTTCCCTCTCCCCCCAACCCGAGAGGTCTTGGAGGGTTGGCCCATGATGCTCTCCCACAAACACCAGCTGGAATGTGCCACCCCGGTCGACCAGAAGGCTCTCCTTAGTATTTTTTTGTGTGTGTGCTGTGAGTGGGTAGGGCTGGGGAAACTGAGGCACAGGTTGGTGCCAGACTTGCCCAGGCCGCCCTAGAAATCTGCTCCCCTTGCTGCTGTCCGGGGCCACATAGGAAAGCGGCCTGCCCAGGAGGTAGGTCAGACCCTAGGCTCGGGGCCAGGTGTGCCAAGCTGACCTGGGCTCCAATCCCAGTCTGCTCGCTCTCTCTGGTGGCCATGGCTCAATTCTCATCCGTAAGTGGAGCACCCAGAGGTGCTGCCTCTCAGAGCGGCTGGAGCACCCAGTGAAGCAAGCACTCCCAGTCAGGGCAGCAGATGTCCCCTCTGCCCCCTTTCCTGTCCTGAGGTATGAAGGGGACAGCTCAATGGTATCGACAGGCCTGGACAGAGGGAGGTTCAAGTCCCGGCTCTGCCTCTGACCTACTCTGAACCTCAGTATCTTCGTCTCCTCTCGTGGCTGCTGTGCTGTGCTGTGCACGGGAGAAAGGGCTGTGACGGCCACTCCCAGCTTTGTCCTCTTTCCTGAGGTGTATGGAGGGGCTCACGTTAGGCTGGCCCTGAGGAGACGTTGGAAGGGGCTGGGTGGGCGGCAGGGCCTAGTCTCACCGTGGCAGCCCCTCCAGAGACCATGAAGGGGGCAGGTCCCTCTGGAACCTCTTTCTTCTCCAGCTGTGCATGGAGCAGACTGCCAATTCTTGATCCGTCTGGTTTTCCAAATAAAGGTAAGGGGTAGGGGCGGGGCTGCTAACTGTAAACCTTGGGGGAGGACCTGGGAGCAGCACTGGTCAGTCAGAGGCCCGGCCGCCTGCCCCACTGTGAGAGCTGGGCAAGCCTCTCCTCTTTGGGGGCTCAGGTCCCCCATCTGGACACAGGGATTTCCACAGACTGAAGCTGGGCCACGGGGTCAGGTGCGACCGCAGGGGACTCACCTTCCGCCTGGCTCCTTTTTTCCACTTGAGAGGCATGAGAGGCTGCTGTCAGACCAGGGAAGGGCCCCATCTTGTGAGCAGGGACACCAGGCGCAAAAGCCCCTTGCCATTTATTACTAAAGCTCGCTCAGGGATTGCCAGGGTAAAAAGGCTCTTGCAGATGGCCTAGTCCATTTGATAGATGGGGAAACTGAGGCTCCTGGGGTGAGGAGACCTTCCTGGAGTCCAGAGCGTGTAGTCAGAGCCAAGCCAGACCCAAGTCCAGGTCCCTTGTCTTTCAACTGCTTTTCCTTCCCAGCGTCGCCGATGCCAACCTGGGTTAGAACTCCGGCGGCGGGCGGCGCGGAGGGCGTTCGCCTGCTGCCCCCGTGTGGCTACCGCGGACGCTGCAGCCGGGTCGCGACGGTGTCGCAGGGTCTGGGTCACGCGGGGAAGGAGCGCTTTTCCATGTCAAGCCAGGAGCTGACCCGGGGGCCGCGGGCAGAGAGAAGATGGGCCCTGACCCCTCGAAACTCTCGGGCCTGAGCCTGCGACCCCTAGAAGTGCCCTGAACGCGTTTACTTAAAATTAGAAAATGAGGCTTGCTTCTGGGGAGCAAGTTTCCCCATCAATGCCCTGCCTTGGAGGGATCTAGGAAACTCTGGATTATGCGCTGGCCTGGAAATAGCCAGGCTTTGGAATCTGACAGATCGGGGGGTTCCCAGTGCTCAGCAGCTGTCCCTTAACCTCTCGGTGCCATTTTTTCCCCCTCAGGAGGAAATTGGTACACACACACACACCTGTCTTGAAGATTAACTGAGGTGGCGTTTAAACTTTAAAGCATCCAGCTCTGCCCCTGGTCCCAGGTGGGGGAGATTACCTCCCTCCGTCCGTCCCAAGAGCAGGAGAAGGTCCCTGGAGTCCAGAGACAGAGCACCACGCAACACCGATCACACAGCGAGGCTTTCCCTCGTCAGTGTTCTCACTGAAGGTCAGGAGACGGTCTCCAGTTAGTGCCCTCCAGTGGACACCACTTCCTAATCTTCCTCTGACAGAGGAGGCCTCAGGCCAGGTCCCCGCCCTGGTGGGCAGGAGCACCTGGCAGGAACGGGTACACCTGTTTGACTTCGTTGTAGGATTTCCACCTTCGCCTTCTTTATATGGCAAGTTAGTACTGGTTTCCACTTACGGAGAGAGAGAATGTTTCCTTTTAAAATAAATTTAAGTAAAAAAGTGAGTTGATTTAAAAATATATTATGGTTTAAAATCAACCTAGTTTAGAGGCTCACAGTTGTGACAACGAAGGTAATGGTGGGGGTGAGAATGACTGCAGTGGGACTGCAGGACCTCTGTGGAATTGGTTCAGGCATTGAGCCAGGCACCCACTGTGTCTCCACTGAGACCCCACTGAGTCTCCCCTTCCGTGGAGAGACAAGCCCTAGTCCAGGCAGGGTCCCCACCAGGCTGGGCATGCACCCGTCCTGGATGAGGGGAATGAACTGAGCATGTCAGGTAGGAGTGGGGCTGGGGACAGAAAGATTCTTCTGGCTGGAACAGTCAGGAAGGCTACCTGGAGGAGGCATGCTTTGAAGGTAAGTGCTGATTCAGAGACCTAGAGGGAGCATGGAGATGCTGCTGGGCTCCCTACCACCCTGGGGCTAGGCCAAGGGGTGTGGACCTTCTGCTGCAGTCACAGCTGCCCTACCAGGCCCCAGAGCACCCAAAACTCCAGCCTGGAGAGATATCTGCCTGAGAGCAGGGAGAGATAACAAGTCCCCCTTCCCACCGTCAACTCACACCATTGGCCCCACACCTTGGCCAGCCTATGTTAGGAAAATCTCCCTGTTCCCTTTGCCTCTGCTGTAGGCAAGGCCCTGTCTTCTTGAAGGAAACCAGCAGTTATTGAAGAGCCTGCTTGTCTCCCATCATCACACGAGACTCTTGCCCCACACCGTTACTGCTTTGAGAGCCAGGTACCGTTACTGCCCGCTGCAGATGAGGAGATGGAGGCTCAGGGAGGGCAGTCTTGCTGAACTCAGGCATCCTGACTGCAGAGCTGGGCATAACCACTGGGAGTGCTGCCTTTTGCAAATGGCGCCCCCTCTCGAGTGAGCTCCTGGGGGCCGGGCTGGGGTCTCCCTGTGCCTGGCATGGGCCTGACATTCACCAGGCTCCTAGTGAATTCTGAGCGAGTGAGTGACAGTTTGGTTTGTGAGTGACCCAGAGACATCACCCTAAGACTCCAACATGCTGTGGACCTGAAAAGTCAGAGGGAAGCCCCTGGGAATGTGCAGAGTAGCTTCCAGAAGGACACACGAAGCTGGTATTGGTGGTTGCATCTGGTCATGGGGGTGGAGACTGAGGGAGGAGAGAGACTTACTTTTCTGTTGAATGTTTATGTTACATATTATAATGTGCATATATTATAATGTGTTATAATTATAATGCATTACCGTGTGCATGTTCAATAAATGAATGCAGAAGTAAATAATCACCTGGGGTGCTCCTCCAAACATGTGGGTTCCTGGGCTGCAGCCCGAGGATGGAAGCAGCAGGTCTGGGGGTGGCGGGGAAGCAGGATGAGTTTTCCAGGTGATTCTGTCACAGGTGTTTCTGGACCGCACTTTGGGAATAAAATCACCAGCTGGGGCCACCGGTCGGGCTCCTTTGCATGGTCTTTTGCATATATTTGCGTGACTTCTCTGGTTCCAAATGAAGTCTGAGTTAGCCCTTATCCTCCTTTCCATTTGGTCCTGAGGAAGGCTTCTCCCCTCCACGCCCCATCCCCTAGCACGGCCCTCATCCCCAGACCCGGACGAGCCTGGTGCACCTCACCCTCATCCCCCAAGCCAAATGTGCCCTCCTTTCTTCTCCACCCCCAATAACACAAAGAAGAGCCGCTGTCAACAGTCTGGGGTTTCCTTTCAACTTTTTATGCATTTACATACAGATGTGATATACGCAAATATATAGGCATAGCGTTTTTATTGTAAGATGTACATACAAAAGATATGCAATTTATGGAAAAGCAATACAGACACCCATTCACTCACCACCCCTGGAAACTGCCAACATCTTAAAAGCACACTACATCCCTGTTCCCCCTCTGCAGCTGCACTGTCTTCCCGCCTCTGATTTTCCTTATAGATTGACCCCCTATATGTGTATTCTTAAATAACAAGTTTAGAATGAGAACTGCTACATTATCGCGTGTGCAAGATGTTTAGCCTTTATTAGGCAGGGCTAAACTGTTTTTCAAGGAGATGGAAACAATTTTTACTCCCACCCAGAATGGATGAGAGTCCCCACTGAGCCACATCCTTATCAAATGTGGAACTGTTTGACTTTATAATTTTCGCCAAACTTGTGGGAGTAAAATTCCAACTCATTGTGGCTTTAATTTACATTTTCCTGATTACTAATGATATTGAATATCTGTCTTGTTTGCATCTTCTATATCCTTACTGATTTTTTTATCTTCTTAAGATATCAGTCATTGCAAGAGTTGTGCTAAAACCTCTAATTATGATAATAAATTTGTTAAATTCTCTTTGTTTTGCTTTTTTTGAGGTTATGTTATCAGGTATATGAGTTTAGAATTGTTATAACTTCTTGGAGTTATAGCTTCCATCTTTGTTTCTAATAATGCTTTTGCCTTGAAGCCTAGTTTGTTATCAATGTAGTAATAAATCTTTTGGCTTTGATTGTTTTTTCCAGACAAAGGACAATTCATTTGCCTCCCCCTCTTTGTCTTATCTGGGTCAAATCACTTCCAAACTACCAGTTGGCCTTAATGAGAAGTGACTTGATTTCTTGTTTTAAAAATATTTATATTATAGAGACTTTTCAACATATACAAAAATACAGAATCGTATAAAATGGACCCCCACATACCCATCAACCAGCTTAGACATAAACCAAAGCAACATATTTATCCCCACTGGCTCTCCTTCCCATATTATTTTGAAGCAAATCCTATATCTCATATGAATTAATCCCTAAATATTAAAATATGTATCTTTGAAAGAAAACGGCAAAAAAAAACTTATTACCAACCTATGACAATAATTCTCTAATATCAACAAATGTCATTTCTTACAGTTTGTTTGAGTCAGGATCTAAATAAGGCCTGTGAGAGTGTGTGATTGGTCAATTTCTTTTAAGTCTCATTCAATCTATAGATTCTCAATTTATTTTTTATATTTTCCTTATAATTTATTTACTGAAGGAACCAGGTCATTTGTCCTTTATGTAAAAACGTTTGTTTGATGGAATTATATAGATAACGTTCTTTTAGCAGTATATATTGGGCATCTTTTCTCTATATACATGAAGGTCAACTTGGGCTTTTAGCTGATACACAAAGCACCATAGTTACTATTTTTTTTAAATGTCTTATTTTCTCTTCTTACCTACTATGAGCATTGGATGAGATAATTCATCCAACAGATATTTAATGAACACCTACTTCGTGCCATGCCAGATGCCAAGAAAGATAATTGTGAACAAGCTAGACACAGTCCTGGAGCTTAAACTCAGACTGGTCTGCAGAATCCCTTAAGACAGGAGTCCCCAGCCCCCGGGCCGCTGACCAATACCAGTTTGTGGCCTGTTAGGAACTGGGTTGTACAGCAGGAGGTGAGCGGTGGGCAAGCAAGCGAAGCTTCATCTATATTTGCAGCCGCTCCCCAGCACCAGCATCACCACCTCAGCTCCACCTCAGATCATCAGGCATTAGATTCTCATAGGAGCACCGGTCCCTGGTGCCAAAAAGATTGGGAACCGCTGCTAAGAGATGTTGTTAAAATGTAGGTCCCAGGGCCCCATCCCAGACAGGCTGTCGGAGTCTAGGGTGGGGCCCAGGATTGTCCTGTAGAAACATGTGAGCCACAAACGCGAGCTGCATTTGTCAATTTAAATTTTCTAGTAATTACATAAAAAGGTAAAAAGAAACAGGTGAAAGTTTCCTTATAGAAACTTAAATTATGTATTTATATATTTTAATATATAGTGAATATAGATTTAATAGACTTAACATATAAATAAAATGTATTTAATCATATATTTTATTTAACCCGATCTATCAAAAAATATTATCTTTTTAATATATAATCGATAATAAAAATATTAATAAGATATTTTATATTCTCTTTTCCATACTAAGTCTTTGAAATCCGGTGTGTGTTTTATGTTTACAGCACATCTGAACTTGGACCAGCCACGTTTCAAGAGCTCTACTGTGGGTAGTGGCCACTGTGCTGGACAGCGCAGCCCTGGGTGGGGTCTGGATGGGCTGGGGCCCCAGAGGGAGCAACACTGGGCTGGATAACGTCTGTGAAAAACACTTCGCAAACTCTGGTGCCCCAAACAAAATACGGGGACCTGGGCTCCAAGCCTGCTTCCAACCCTTCCGCCCTGTCCTCGTCCTCGATGCGTGACCTTGGAAGTGCCCTTCACCTTCCAAGCTTGGATCTCTCTCCCTGAGGGCGAGTGAGTCCTGCCTGGCGGTGGTGGAGGGGATGCTAATGAGACGCGTACAGACGCCCTCTGGGTGTTCACGCTGGAGAGGCCGGCAGAGGTGGGCTGATTTGGACCCGAGACAGGGCCTCGCAGGGCTCACGTCTCAGAGACTCAGCGGGCAGAGGGCTCCACACCTCCGAGGTCCGGATACCGGGGCTCCTCCGTGAGGGGCCGCGTCTGCCCTCGGCCCGCGGCCTGCAGTCCTCAAAGTTGCCACGGGGCGGCGCCGTGGGAGGGGCCCCGGGGACAACGCAGGGACCCTGGGGACCACACGGGCCCATCCGAGGCGAGGCGAGAAGTCCACTTGTCCGGCGTGGACTACCTTGGCAAGGGGAGAATGGGATCCTTCTGGGGCCCTCTGCGGCTGGAGTGGAAATTGAGGCCAGGAACTATCCCCTCCCCCACCTTTATCCAATTCAGCCAACAGCTGCAGTGATGGAAGGATCTCAGGCTTCAGAATCCAGGTGAGTTCCTGGCTCTGACCAGCTGAGGGACCTGGGGCCTGCCAGTCAAACTTCTGAGGCTGTTTTCTCACCTGTAAAAGGGGGTACCAGTGCCACCCAGGGCAAAACTAGGGCCACTGTGGTTGATGGATAGAAAGGGGCTTTGCAACCGTCTGGTGCAGACAACGTGTGCACAGCTATCAAAGGGTAAATTTAAAAGGATGAGGATAAAAATAACAAGCGCCATTAGCTAAGTGCTACTATTGCTGCATCTTACAGATAAGAAAGCTGAGGCTCAGAAATGTGGGTGGCTAACCTGAAGTCACACGGCCTCAGCAGAGCTCAAGTTCTGTCCTTGCATCAGACTAGAAGTTGGCTGAGGTTGGAGAGGGTGGACATTTTCCTACCCAGCGGCTGTCTGCCACCCTAGTTTCTGATTTCTTTCCTTCCTTCTCCTTCATTCTGTCTCAGCCCCTCTGGACTTCCACCTGCCCCCACTGCCCACAGCATCTGCCTCCCACCCATCTCTACCCCTCCTCATCACTGACTCACCAGACCTAGGATCTGAAGGTCCCCAAGATGTGGGCTCCCCCAACCCCCTGTCTCCACTGAGACAGGTGAGCACGGAGATTTGCTGAGCACGGCGATTTGCTCCAGGATGTACAGCCGGTGAGCTGTGGGCCTGTGGGTTAGAACCCCATCAGTACATTCACTCGATTCTCATCTAGCAAACTTCTTCTGAGCCCTTGCCCAGAGGCCAGCTGTGAGGGTGCAGGTGTGGGCTCTGGACACAGACCCCCTCCCCAGGGCTCAAATTCCAGCTTCCTCACACTCGCTAGTGTATCATCTTTAGCAAATTATCTCACTTCTCTGTGCCGGTTCCTTATCTGTAAAACAGGGGAAAGAGTGAAGTCCCCTCGTGTCTCTAGGACCCAGAAAGCTCTCCCTGATGATAGCTGCCCCTCTCTTATAAGGCCATGCTTTGCACATGCCACCCCTCTGCTTGGATATTCTACAGTGACTGCAGAGTGGTTAAGATCGTGGACTCTGGACCCAGGCTGTCTGGGTTCCAACCCCAGCTGGAGATGGAGGAGAAGAGTATTCTAGGCAGGGGATCCACCCGTGCAAAGGCACTGTGGTAGGAAGTAGTGCCTCGCCCTCAGGAGAAGTTTCCATGGGACTGAATGGATGAGCCAAACGACTGCACCCCCCAATCTAACAGCCCTGTCTCCCTCCTTCTGCCTCTGGGAGGACCCTCTCTGGGATGGGGCTGTGGAAACCAGACTGGCATGAAGGCCCAGGGACCTCATTTGAATAACGCAGTGAATTTTGGGAGCCTGATTAACATAATGACCCTGGGCACTGTGGGAGAAATGATGTCCAGGTGGCATTGACATGCTCATTCGGAATTGGAATTGGAGCCAAGCCAGGAGGGGCAGGCAGGCCAGCCTTGGTCGAGGGCCTTGGGCACCTTGGTCGAGGGCCTTGGGCATCTAAGCAGGAAAGGCCCGCGGTCAGTGCCCAGCACAGTGGGAGGGGGAAAGTGGGGGTTGGCGCAGGCCCTCAGCAGCCAAATGCCCTCCAGCTGTTCTCTGGGCCTTTCTATGGCAGAGCTGGAAGCCAAAGTAGGACTCTATTTGGGGAGCCTGGGGTGAGCTGGAGTCAATTCCCTGCCAGACAAAGAGAGGTTGCTTAGTCTTTTCAGGGCCAGGCTCTCCACTCAGGCAGGAGTGGCAAAGTGTAGGCACTGATTGTGGGATTCAAATCAGAGGGGCACAGGCTGCGGGGGAACAGCAGCTGCCGAGGGGGCCAGGGGCCTGATGCCGTGTGTTATTTCCCTCTATCCTCCCAGCTGCCCTGTGAGGAGGGAGCTTGGGCTTCCCCCATTTTACAGAAGAACAGACCCAGGTTCAGAGAGGCCAAGTCACTTGTCCAAAGTTGCTCAGCAGCAACGGCAGAGCCAGGATTCAGCCTGGGTCTGGATGACACCCAAGACTGTGCCCCTGACCACAACAGTGTAAGTGAGAGTAACTTCCATAAGCAGAAGGCGTGACTTTACTTGAGCACCTATTGTGTGCCGAGCTCTCTCACACATGAGCTCAGTGAGCCCCGGGGCCCCTGCACGAGGCCATCGTCAACCCCACTTCGCAGATAAGCCTGAGGTGAGGCAGGGTCAGGCCTGGGATGTCCCGGCCTTGGCTGGGCATCCAAATGACTGTGGGACCACAGGCACGTCCCTTCCCCTTTCCGGGCCTCGGTATCCCCATCTGTACATTCAACGAGATGGGGTCAGGTCTCGAAGGGGCTGTCCAGCTGTGACGCTCTGTGACGTGTCTCCCTCCAGGAAGGCTGACAGAGAGCTGGGGGTGGGGAGGCGGCCAGGATGAAAGCGAGAATGTTCCAGGCCTGCCTTCCCCTGCCCGCTGGCTCCAATAGGCCCATTCTCCAGGTCTTCAAGTGAGGCCCGCCTGTCTCTGAGGGAGGAGAAGGAATGTGTGTTTGCTGAGCCCAGGCTCTGTGCCTGAGGCTGTGGGGTGGGGTCGACCCGCACCGAGCACGTCCACATCCACTGGTCATCGTCATCGCTGCCTCTGTTAGAGGCACTGCTATTATCATGTCGTTCTTACCGACGGAGCCCAGAGAGGGAAGTATGTCACCCAGGACAACCCGGACTGAGGCTTCGGGCTTCAGAGCCCTGTCCTTTCTGCTGCCTGCTTCCTGATGCGACAAGGTCAGCTGGGGCATTCCTCAGCCGAAGCCTTATTTCTCTTTATTTCTCTCCCTCCGAGCCTGGGTTCTTGGCTGCCAGGGGCCGGTGGCAGGGCTATTTGTATCCCTTCCTCGCTCACTCCTCTCCTGTAGGGACTGGGACATAAATAGCGTGTCCATCCTCTCCTCCGGTTTCCACCTTTGTTCCTTGCTGTGCTCAATTGCCCGTGTCCTCCCTCCTCTCACCTGTCACGGAGAAGACAGGAGTCAGTCCATCCCTTTCATTTCCCTGTCACTAATCTGTCCGCTGTCTCTCCCTCTCGCTCCCTCCCCGCTCCTCTGGCAGCATCCCATCCTGCCTGTCACGTTTCTGAGCCCAGAAAGCCGCCCCTCCTGTGCCTGCTGCCCCATCCAGCTTCTTCAGAGGCCCCAGAAGAGACTCTAAGGCTGCACGGAGGCCGGACCCAATCTGGGCTGCCACGCTGCCCGCGCTGGGCTGCCGGCTTCCTGTTCCCGCCCACTTTCCATTCCAGCCCACTCAGCGGGCACATGCAGCTTCTCGAATGCCTCTCCATCACTCACTCCTCTGCTCCAAGACGGCCCGGGCCCCCACTGCCTGTGGGGAGAGGCCCCAGAGCTTCAGTCTGCTGTCCTCAAATCCTCACCTGGCCCAGCCCCCCAGGAGCCACTGTCCGCCCACCGTGTGCACCCCCTTCCCCCACCCTGCCGTCCTATCAGCTACACACTCCTGGCCCCTGTGGCTCAGGTGCTGAAATGCCATCAACTCTAGGCCAGAGAGCCAAGGTACAGCACGGAGGTGCTGCGTGAACTTGGGTTGAGCCTCCAGCTTTGTAAAATGGGGATAAGAATAGATCCCCTCACAGGGCTAACATGGTGTCAAAAAAAAAAAAAAATCGAAGGTTAAGGGGCTTTGTAACCTATAAAGAGTGGGCCTGCGATTGTAACAGTGATCACGCAAGGGACCGCGAGATTAACCTCCGACTGTAATAGCAGTCTGGTGGGGTTGCGAGATGGCGTGGGGGCCACCTGTCTCCACCTCACAGGGCCTTGGACCCTTGAACTTGGCTCCAGGGGCCAATGTCAATATCCCCATCTCACAGGTAAGGGAAGAGGCTCAGGTCGCACAGCTACTGAGCCACGATTGGCCTGTCCCCTGTTCCCAACACACGAAGCTGGGGAGTGGGCTTCTTTGTCCCCCTTGGTCTCTGGGATGTTCATCTTCAACTTGGGGTTTAGTGGCTTCATGGTCCAGCCCTGCAAGGCCTCAGCAGGTTGTCTGGCACTGCAGGGGGCGCACACTGCCCTGCAGGGCACGGTGCTCTGGGTCAGCCTCTCCCTTTGCAAAGCCGCCCTGGCCTCTCCAGCATTTCCATGGAGCGCCCACCACCCCTCAGCCCCTCCAAGGGTTCCCCTCACCCAGCGGCAGCCCCCGGGAGGGGGCTCCTCCTTCCTCTCTGTCTGGCTAGATACAGGGCTGAGGTTTCTCCCTCCTGGGCCCCTGGATCATCCAGCTGCTTCCCCACGGATGACGGCCAGACCTTGGCGGGGCGGGAGGCCACCACCTGCCCCTCCACACCCACATGCCCTGACCCCAACACCCCTCCTGCTCTCTCCACTCTGACTTAGTAAACAAGTGTCTCCCTCTCTCTCGAACTCAGTTCGGCGTTCCCTCTGCCTCTCTCTGCCCGCTGATCTCTGTTCCGTGGGCCTCCCTCTGTCAGCCGTGGTCCCTCTCCATCTTCCTCTTTCTCTGACCCTATCGCTGTTTTTCTGGGTCTCTCTGAGTCTCTCCCACTCCCACATCTCTGTCACCTGCTCCCATGTCAGTGGATAATGTCCCCTCCATTCCGTCACCGCTCCCCCTCCTTCCTCCCCTCTCTCACCGCTATGGCCTCGATCTTAGCCCCCACGGACCAGGTGTTGACAGGGAGGCCCAGGAGGAGAGGAAGAAGGAGGGGGCTCGGACAGGCCCGGAAAGGTCCTGGGGCTGAGAGGGAGAGAACAGTGAACTGAGCCTCTGCTCCGCTTGGCAGGGGAGGCCCCTGAAGCACAAGGGGCAGGTGCTGGCGTCTACACCCACTCGCATGCCCAAAGGGCCACATCCCAAGAAGAGGGGAGCCAAGTGACAAGCAGGGAGTCAGGAACCCGGTTCCGGATGGGGCTCCATACCTGCCCGTTGGTGTGATGAGCCCTCTTGGCCTCCTTCCCAGAGCTGACAACAGCTTCTATTGAGCAGGGGCTCTGGCCTACTCACCCCATTGCTATGGCACCTGCAGCCACAGTGGACAGCTATGGTAACTGTACCCGGGGAGTCCCAGCCGCTGTCCCAACCTTGAGCAGGGAGTGGCAGGAATCGCCCACGGTCCCACCTGGCATTAGCGGCAGGGGCCAGACCGGAGGCCTCAGGACCCCCAGCCCAGGACTCCATCTCGGCACCATAGCTCAGGGTTCAAGGGCTGGGGACCCAGGCCCCAGCTATGTTTTTGCCTGTTCGTTTCAGCACTGAACCCCCTCTCCTAGACCAGGGTCTTTTTTGCTCATAGTAGGTACTCAACGAATATTTGTTCAATGGAGGAACAAAAGAATGACACAAAAGCCCTTGGAAATCTGTAATGGGTGGGCCGACGCGCTCTGGCTGGAGGCTTCCCGCTGGGGCATGCGTAGGGATTTTTATACCAGGTTTGAGGCAGTCAGTGAATGGAGTGAGGGGTAGGTCCTGGAGGTTGCCAGTGATTGCAAGGGGGGACAAAGACAGGCTTGAGCCCCCTCCCGATTTTGCCAAGTGCCAGTTCTATCCTTCTCCACCCTCTCCCCAGACCTCCTTCTAAAGGACACAGGAATACAATCCTGGGTTGTCTGACATGTCAGAGCTTTGGAGGTCATTAGGTCCAGGGTCTAACTTTGAAGACAGGAAAATGAGGTTCAAAGAAAGGATGAGATTACCCAGGATCACACAGTAAGTCAGAACCCAAGCTTCTCTAGCTTCCCAGTCCTCACTCCTGAGGGCTAAGTGATCTGTCAGCTTTCCCTTTTTGCATAACTACCAGGAAGCTCAGAGGTCAGTTGTCAAACTGTCTTGTGTCTCAGACAGATGTGTCTCAGACAGAGGTCAGTTGTCAAACTGTCTTGTGTCTCAGACAGATGGGATTCTGTCTGAGACACAAGACAGTTTGACAACTGACCTATGAGCTTCCTGAGCCCATCAGAATCTCTTCTGGAAGGCAAGTCACATTTATTGGGGTCCACTCATACGCCCAAGACCATGCCATGACTGGTTCCACGTGAGATCTCATCTAATCCACACAACAAGCACGTGAGATCCATATGAATCGCCTTTTCTAATAGACGAGGACACAGGTTCAGAGACATAAATCAACTTGCCCAACGTCACATAGCTAGGAAGTGATGGAAGAATCCACACCTAGGAATCCCTTGGTGCTCATACCCAAGACCTTTCCTCTGTATAAACATGTACATAAATGCCAGCGCTCTCGGCTCTGTGCCTCGGTGCCATCGCTGTCCCCCGCTGCCAACCATTCCTCCTTATCTGTGCCCACCCTCTCGGCCTGCAGCTCCTTGAGAAGCTGGGGTTGGGGGACAGGATGTTAAAACTTCTCCCCTTTCCAGTGCTTGGACCCAAGTCTACACTGTCCTATGGGAAGAGTCAGAAGCTCAGGGGTTGCATTTTGAGAGAGCCTGAATTAGCCCAGAATTCTGTCAGTACTTAGCCTGAGCAAACAGCCACGAGAAGAAAAAACGGTAAAGCGACAAAAACTAAAAGCTATGCAAAGATGTTAACCAGAGCCTGTGTGTCATTAGAATCCGTCTGGCAACAGGAGGGCAGGACAGGCCAGCAGAGCTCATCAGAGGGCCGGTTGATTCATGGGAGGGACCCAGGCTTGGTTTAATGCTCTGTGGTATCTCTTAAAATTCCTAATTTTCTCTTTGAACTTGTGTTCTGTAGGTGAAGTCCAACGGGATAACTTTGCATGCACATGAGCAGAGGAAGTAATCAGAAGAAAGGAAAAGCTTTACATTTTAGTGCCTTTAATGGCACAGTTTTCTCGACTTTTGAACAAGGGACACACATTTTCATTTTGCAATGGACCCCACAATTTATGTAGCTGGTTCTGTGTGTAGTAGTGGGAAGGGCTGGGATCCGGGAGAGGGGGTTCCAGGTACTCCTCTCTAGGCCTCAGTTTCCCCACCTGTAAATGAGGGGTTGACCTGCTGAGCTCTACGATTTTATGAACATTATGTTGTCATTAAAAATGGAAAATACGTAGAATCCATCAATACCAAGAGAAGTCAGTACCTAGAAAACATTACACAGGAAGTAGGGCCCAGATTGCAGCCGTGCGATCTAAGAACGAACCAAGAGAAGGTGGGCGTTTGACCAGGTGAAAACAGCTGAGTCGAACGCCTTCTCGGTCCTCTTCTACGTTTCTTTAAGCAATTTGAGTTCAAAGGAAAAATCAGTTTTTCAGAAGCTGGCGGGAAGGAAGCAAAGGCGAACCTCCAAGCATTCTGCCTGAATGCTGGGATTTTAGGCAAGAGGAGGGTGAGGTTTGCAGCTTCATTAGACCACACCCTCCTTCTCTCCCTGCCGCCCACCACCACTCCCCGGGCGTGACTGGGGCAGGAGAGCGAGGGCCGGGCAGGGATGACGGGTAGGTTGAGGAAGGACTTGGTGGTACCTGCGAGGCCCCCTCCGCCAGCCCATTCTGATGATTCCAAGCTCTAGGATGTCTAAGGTTCTCACACCCCCAGAGGCAGTGATCCCCCTCTTTCAGCGCCACCGGGAGCCTGGCGTGAAGTGAGGGAGCCGGGAGGAGCTGCCTGCCAGGGAGCAGGGCTGGGGGAAGGCAGGTGGGAGAGCTGTGGAAAGGGAACAGGTGGGAACGGGATGGTGAGTCAGCGCTGAGCAGAGCAGCGAGCGAGCGAGCGGGCTTTGCAGTGGAGCCTCCCAGCCCCCCTGCAGCTGTGCGCTCACCTCTCTGCACCCCTGTGTCCCCCTCCCCCTGGGCCCTCCCCGTGCTCAGCCCCAGTGCCCACAATGGCGCTGCTCCACTTTGGCACCCCAGAAAGTCCTTGCTCTCTCCTGTGTCCCCCAGGTCATGCTCGCATGTTAACAAAGAGACAGGCCCTCCTAGAGGGGCCACTGTTACTAGTGTCTGAGCAAGTGGGAAGCTGGTAATGAGGAAGGAGTTGGGAAGCAACCTGAATGCTCTCATGTCATTCTCGATGGGAGCCCCTCTTACGGTGGGCGCTGTGTATACATCTTCTCCCGCTTGCCCTCTTTGGGTGGAGGGCTGGGCAACCTCTGAGATGTGCTCCAGGTCGAAGTTTCTGAGGCTAACGGTGCTTGAACCTGAGGTCCTCTTTAGTTACTGCCGCTTACCCGGGGTACCAAAGCATCACTGAGAATGAAGCAGGCAGGAGAGCATGGGACCCAGCGAAGTCCTCCCAGGGCCTGTAGGGTGGAGGGACATCTCTAATGAGCCTCTGGGGTGTGGGGGTGGTGAGACCCCAGGGTGCTCTTGCCCTGCAAAAAGGCACCAGGGGCCCTTCTGAGAGGGTGGGCAGTTGGGCAGCTGAGCTTTCGTCTTGCTGAGTGGCCCCTGTAGGTCCTCGGAGGTACACTTTGGATGGGGGCAGGGGAGGAAAGGAGGCAGCCCCTCCCCCCTCACCTAGCCCTGCCTCAGGGAGGAGAGGAGTCAGGGGGAAGCAGGGCCCTTGGCCTCTGACTGCCCTCTCCTTGGTTTGAGCCAAATCCTTAGTTCTGGGCCTCTATTTCCTCATTCGAGGCTAAGTCCTTGTCCTACCTATCTCTTGGGGTTTGGTAGGAGTTCGGTGAACTCAAGGATGTGAAAAGAGTTATGCAAATGAGAGACATCGTGATGAGTTATTTGCTGGGGAACTTGGATCCCAGGCCTCAGGTTGTCTTGTTAAACTGCTGAAGCACATGCTTTACCCGAATGACAGTCACGTTGCCAGCCTTGGTCATTCACAAAGCAGCCGACAGTACTTTGCAGTGGGTGAGCTTGCCTCCTGGTTCCCTGTGTTCCCAGAGGTAGCTGGCACCTTTGCATAGAAGATTCCTGGGAACTAAGAGGATGTCCTCTGCTGCTTTTACATACCAAATATTGGGTACATAGTTGACATGTAGAATACAATTAGAGCTGGAAGGAGCCTCAGATTCAAAGCTTCCGTGATAAACCACCATTTACGGCCACAATTCCACCCTGGTGCCTACGCCCTTTGCAATGTGGCTTTACCATGCTCCCAAGAGGCGGAGCCTAATTTCTCACCCTTTGAATTTAGATGGGCCTCATGACCTGGGTTGGCCAATAGAATGCTTTGGGTTCAAGGCGAGGATCAAGAGATCTTACAGCTTATGCCTTCACCCTCTTAGGTCGCTGTCCCGAGATGCAATGAAGAAATTTGGTGTAGCCTGTTGGAGGAGGAGAGGCCCCTGGAGAGGAACCGAGGCTTCTTGGCCAACCACCAGACCAACGGCCTGACACATAGGTGAGGCCATCTTGGACCTTACAGCTCGGCTGCCATTCCAGCTGAGCATAGGTGCTGGAGTGAGCCCAGAAGACACCAGACAAGGAACCACCCAGCCTATCCGTAGAAACAAGAATAAACTCTGGTTGTCTAAGTTTTGGGGTGGCTCGTTATACAGCACAGGCCAACCGAAGCCCAGAGAAGGGGAAGGACTTACCCAAGGTCTTGGAGCAAGGCAGAGACTAAGTCTGACTGCGCCAGGTATCCCAGTTGCCCCTGGAGCCCTTCCCACCACACTGTCTGGCAACCGCTTGATCGGCCTGCCTGACGTGTGTATGCGCATGTGTGTGTATGTGGGGGCGGGGGAGGGGCGGAGTATAACCAGGTGGGCCCTACCCATCTCCCCAGAGGTATAAAGGGCTGGCCGACACCCACACAGGGTTCTCTTGTCCATCACGTCTAGGGAGGGAGCTTTGCTTCATTCATTCTGCGGAAGATGAAGCCGAGGCCAAGCTGGTAGGCAGCCTGCTGACAGCCACACAGCTGGAAAGCAGCAGAGCTCTGACTTGAACCCGCTCAAACCTCTGAGGCCCACGCAGGACCCTTCCTTTTGGCTCCCAGGAAGAAGGGCAGGTAATAAAGTTCCCTCCAAGGGTCAGTGTCTCAGAAAAGGGCACACACACACAGCATGCATACACGTGGATACAGACCATGCACACATGCATGCAGAGCACACACACGCCCCATACACACATGCATATCACACGCATACCACACACAGACACACTCACATCATGTTGGTCTCTTCTCAACCTCCATCTTCAACCAGCCTACCCCAATGGACCATATACTTTATTAAAAATATATAGTTACAAACTCCATTGTCAATCTGGGCTGGGCCCGGGGGCTCGGAGGGATCACGGGAAGGAATGGCCCTTGTCCTGCTCCTTGGGGTCCCACCTCTGCACCCAAACCCAACACCATCCAGGGGCCAAGATGGCTGGCCTTGAGGGCCTCAAGGGACCAGCCAGCTGGGCGGGGGAAGGGGCTAGGCTTGATGGGGGATGGGGTGCTGAGAGGGACGCACACCTCCCTTGTCCTGCAGGTATGAATGGCAGAAAGGTGGATTTGATTGCCTCTGTTTCTCTTCATTTATAGATATTTACAAAAGTCATGAGCAACAGGCACAGTCATGCAAAAGCAGCCCTCCACTCCCCAAATGAACTGCCCCAGAACCCCATGATGCCCACCCCCCAGCAGTCCAGCCGCCTTCCCCAAGGTTCTGAGAACAAAGGGGGCACATCATTGAAGGGTCTGTGGGGAAAGGGTGGTGGGTCTGGGGTCCCCGAGCAGCCAGCAGGTAGGCACTGGGGAACCTGGGCTGACGGGACCGAGGGTTTCCTGGGCCCTTCCCAGGCCTGGGCTCTGGAGTCAGTAGGAAGGGGTCTCCAGCTTTAAAGCCCCCACCTCTCTCCAGAAGGTCCACGGAGCCAGGATCAGCTCTGTCCTGAGTGTGGAGGGGGTGTCCTGGCATCTCACCCCCGGCAGAGGCTCTTGAGGGAGGCGATGAGGGCGGGGCCTGGAGGTCAGATGGCGGACTCCCTGCGGTAGGAGACGTTGTCCAGTGGGAGGGTGGCTTGCATGCGCTCCAGATCCAGGTGGCTGCCAAACTCCAGCATTCGGATGATGCCCGCCTCCTCCTTGGAGCCCGCCTCCAAGCCCAGGCCGGCAGCCACAGCCGCAGCGGCCGCCGCCTCCTCCTCCATCTCCTCTTCCTCCTGGCTCATGAGGGCCAGCTCATTCTCATAGCAGAAGGCACTGGGCGGGGGCGGGGGTGCAGGCAGCACGGTGATCTTGCTTTCCTGCAGTTCCCGGGCGGAGCAGCAGGGCGTGCCGGCCACCTCGTAGGTCTTGTGGAAGCGCGAGTAGTCCACCTTGTAGTGGCTCTTCTCCTCGAAGACCACGGGCTCAAAGCGGTGGCCCCACAGGATCTCGCTGGCCAGGTAGGAGCTGCGGGCCTGAGTGGTCATGGCAGTGGCCTCCACCATGCCCTCAAGGATGACCACAATCTCGAAGTCCTCAGACTCCAGCTCCTCCTTGCCCATGCCATAGAGCGGGCTATCCTCATCAATCTCGTGGACAATGATGATGGGCGACACCAGGAAGATGCGGTCCAGGCCGATGTCGTAGCCCACGTTGAGGTCCCGCTGGTCCAGCGGCAGGTACTCGCCCTCCTGGGTCATGTAGGGCTTGATGAGCTGGGCCCGCACGTGGGCCTCCACGATGTGGCTCTTCCGTAGGTTGCCCACGCGCCACATTAGGCAGAGCTTGCCATCACGCACTGAGATGACCGCGTGGTGGCTGAACAGCAGCGTCTGTGCCCGCTTCTTGGGCCTCGCCATCTTGGCCATGATGGTGCCGATCATGAAGGAGTCGATGACGCAGCCCACGATGGACTGGACCACCACGGCGATGACCGCCAGGGGGCACTCCTCCGTCACGCACCGGAACCCGTAGCCGATGGTCGTCTGGGTCTCCACCGAGAACAGGAAGGCACCCAAGAAGCCGTTCACGTGCATAATGCACGGCTTGGGGGTCACCGGAGCGGCCCCGCTGCTGCCCGCTGGGGACCCCGCCGTGGCCACCGCTGGGCCGGCCTCCAGGTCACCGTGGAAGAAGGCGATGCACCAAAAGAGGAGGCCAAAAAAGAGCCAGGAAACAAGAAACGCTGCGGAAAAGATCATGAGCATGTAGCGCCAACGCGTGTCCACGCAGGTGGTGAAGATGTCCGCCATGTAGCGCTGCGACTTGTTGCTCAGGTTGGCGAAGTAGACGTTGCATTGGCCGTTCTTCTTGACGAAGCGGTTGCGGCGTTTCCGCCGGGGCACGTGGGCCTGCCCGTTGCGGCTGTGCCCGTGCATGTCCTGAAGCCGGCGTGGTCACCTGGGAAGACGCAGGGCCTGGGGAGCGGGGAGAAGCCAGAAGTGTGAGATGCAGGGAGAGCAAGTTGCTGTCGTGGGAGCAGCCTCTCCCAGGGCCCCAGGGAACCCAGGCTCTGGTGGCCAGGCACCCGCCCAAAGATGCTTAGAAGGGGAAGGGCCTGGACTAGCACCCAAGGCCTCCTCTGCCCCAGTGAGCAGAATGGGACAGCGAAGGTGGGTGTGATGAAGGGAGAGGGTGTCGTGGCCTGAGTGGGCGCCCCCATGGCCGGCCCAGCCCCAGGACTGGGGTCTGCAGGGCCAGAAGCCGAGGCCACTAGGACCTAGGTCCTAGTCCCAGCCCCTCATGCTACCCGCTCCATCCCTTCTCAGCCTGCCATTCCACAAGTTTCCTGATAACCACCTTGGCTCCACCTCCCACCATTTGTCCCTGAGCAGAGGGAGCACTGAGTTCTGTGGCCCCCACTCACCTCCCTGGGTTCGGCCTCTGTCTTTTTGGGTCTTTCTGGGGCTGGAAGTTCTGTGCTATCCAATATGGCAGCCACTGGCCACCTGTGGCTCTTTACATTTACTTAAAATTAAGTAAAAATTTAACTCACTTCCCCAGTTGCACTAGCCACATTTCAAGTTCACGTGCTCATGGCTAATGGCTGCCTCACTGGACAGATATAGGACATTTCCATCACTGCAGAAAGTCCTGGGCAGGGCTGGGACCTGCAGCCCCACCTCAGTTCTTGTCCTGTCCCCAAAGTGGTTGGGAGCAGCTGTGGATGAAGACACCTATGGTGGTCAAGATGCAGGAAGAGGGAGCCCTAAGCTTTGGCTCCTGTGTAGGCATCACTATTCCCATGTCACAGGTGACAGAACAGGGACTCAGAGAGGGGAAGTGACTTCCCAAGGCCACATAGCTGGTAAGTAGGGCCAAGTGCAGGTGCATCTAACTCTTCAGCCCCCAGGTACTGTCAACATCAACGAGTTCATGGTATGGGGACCCGGAGTCGGGGAGGCCGACACACCCATTGCCTAGCTATGTCACCTTTAGACACCTCATTTCACCTCTCTGAGCCCCACTTTCCTCATCTGCAAAATGGGGATCGAAACCCTACCTCACAGGACCCCAGGAGACAGTAGCTGCTCAGTCAGAGCCAGCCGCCCTCCTGCCTTCCTGCCGGCTTCCCAGGGGCAGAGGAAGCTGGTGAGAGGCAGGATTCGGCTGTCAGCATCCCCAGCTGTTTCAGCGGAGGCGGCCCCTCACCCCACCGGGTGGCGGGTGCACCAGCTGGGCCCAAGGAGGGCAGACCCTCCCTCTAGCCCTCTCTTCACTGGGGCCCCAGGAGGGAGATGGTGCTGCCCAGGGCCCCAGAGGCTGGCAGGGCCCGGCCTGGGCCCGGGCTCTCGGCAACATGTTGGCCCGGAATTATATAAGGCTGGAAGTTTCTATTTTCTGTTCTATTCTTCTTCCTGATCTAATTGTGCATCTGTGGCAATGTTTATACACTTCCCGTTCAGGACAACTCGGTTGCCGCAGCAACCGGTGCGCGCCAACGCTGTAATTTAGAGATCAACAGCTTCGGAGTCTGCCTCTTCCAGGGAGAAACGCCCTCTCTCAGCCCAGAGAGAGTGAGCCCTGCCCCCCTCCTCCCCCGCCGTCACCCTAGCCCGACTCTGGGTTCTTCTCCCTTCCCCCACTTCACAGGAGCTCCCTGGGTCCCACGGTCCTGGATGGAAGCCCAAGATCCACTGGGCAACTTGGTCAAGTTATTTGATTGCTCTGAACCTCAGTTTCCTCATCTGGAAAATGGGATCAGTGAGACCCATCACTCATAAGACCTGACACGGTTGTGAGCACGTGACGCTGGCCCTTCAGGGGTCCTAACTTTACCCAGGCCTCCCAGGTCCTCTCTGCCACCTTCTCGGAGTCTCAACAGCCAGGTTGTCAGGTGTGTCTTCTAGGCTTGGAACAGCTTTTGAGGTCTTCTGACACTAAGCGCCTCCATCTCTGCTCTGTCCGCTTGTCATGAATGCCTCCCTTAACGCCACAGAAGGGACCAGAGCCAGACGGAATGGAAGGTGACTGATTTCAAAACCCTCGTTTTACATCGGAGGCCGAGGAAGTCCAGAGGTGGGACAGACTTGCTAAGAGTCCCAGAGCAAAGCAGGGCAGGCCCTGGTCTCCTCGCTCTCACTCCAGAGCTCCTGGAAGAAGGTCAAGGTGCTTCTGGGAAGAGAGAGGATCGGCCTGGCCCCGGCAGACCTTGGACCTACAGGCTGCAGCTCTCCAGGAGAGAGGCAGAGGGGACAAAGTGTGGTGACCAGGCATTTGATACATGAGAACACTGAGGCCCGCTCAAGGCCAGGGGACCGCTCAAGGCCAGGGGACCCCTGGTTCTCTGTGCAATGAGGGGTTCATCTTATGCTGCAGAAGAGGGTTCGTCACGGGGCTCCTACTCTTTAGGAGGGCTCCTGGGGAGATGGGGCAAGGGAGACCATCCCCCATGGCCAGAGGCTATTGGTTCCCCTCACCAGCACTGCTCCCTCCTCTCCATTTGTGAGAAGAAGTGACAGGAGTTTCAGCCAAGTCCCGTGCCCTGAGGCTCCACACATCCCCAGGCCTACACTCCCGCCACCTCCACACTCACATCCCTAACTTCAGTACTCACCCCTCAGCCCTGCCCTTCCATCACCCAGTCCCCAGCATCATCCACCACACCCCAGCTGGATGGGGACACGGCTTACGCCCAACCCCTGTGCCTCCTCTTCCGGTCACCGCAACGCTCCGTGCCCGGTCCTGTGCCCGCCCTCAGCCTGTACGATCCTGGGCGGCACTTAGAAATGTCCACTCCTGGGTCATGGAGAGAGCTGCCCCCAGGCCCAGATGCTCGCCCACAGACCCAGCGCCCTCCACCACGGAGGACCCCTTGTGCGCCCGTCCCCCTAAAACCCCTCATCTGCAGTGACCTGCTCAAATAATCGAACACTCCTGTCGGCACAGACTCTGTGGCAGAAACGAGAGGTCCACCTGCCAGGGCAAGGGCTGGCCGCACCATGCATGACCAAAAAGTGAAAAGTATGAAGCTCGGCCTCGCGCCTTCATGCGACAACCACAGGGAGAGGGCCAGGTTTACCTTCCCTTGTTTGTCACACGGGCTTCCTGGCGAAGGCACAAGGGCCTGAGGGAAAAATATGAAAGGGACGGAGCACAGATGGCAGTGGAGGGGGGAGAGGCCTTGACGATTCAGCACCAGCCCCCTCTGAATATAGGTTCAGAGAGTCCTAGCTGTTTAGGTTCCTATATCACGTCTCAGTAAACCACCCTTTTCCGGAAGGTGAAGAGCTGGTCTACCTGCTGGCGGGGGAGGCTCTGGGAGGCCAGGCCCCTCTCGCCACCTTACTCGGTGACCTGGAGCAAGTTCTTCCCATCCAGCCTGGGTGCTTGCTCCGGTTGATGTCCTTTATTCTAGGTTAGTAGCCTGGGACTCCTTTCGTGGTAAACACTCTTTCCTTTGGGAAATGATGGGGATAGGAGATGCTTTTTAGAAACTGAATGTCCTTTCTTGGCAAAGTGAAGGATTGATGATGCTGTGGCAGTTACTAAATCTTTAAAAAAATTTTTTACTGCGCTGTCAATGTCCAAAGTCTGGAGTCCCCAGTCCAGACTTCACTGGACACCTAGGGATATTGGGTCAGAGAGCAGGGATGTGGCACGGTGCGTCAGCAGCTGACCTCGGGCAGATAGTGAAGGTGACCAGCGGGGCTGTCGACTTTCTGGTGCCGTCACTATCCTGCCCCTTCCGGAGGCGTTAAGGAGGCCCGGAGACTCTGCCCGCCAGGGGTCAGAGGAGGTAGAAAGAAGACCCTGCTCCTGTCACCTCTTATATTTTCCCTCTGATTTTATGACACTGAACACCCGCCTCCTTGCCCACAACTCCCTTCGCCAAAGAAAAGCTGATGGCGGATTCCAGCAGCTCTGGCAAACCTCCCCGTGCACGCCCTGTGCCACCGCGGGAGATGCAGTGGCAGCTGCAGGTGTGCCTCACGCGGGCCCTCCAGCCCCAGACGGCGGCCGTGGTGTTCCCGAGACGTCGGGCAGGCTTAGCCCTCGCTCAGCCCTAGAGGGCAGGAGAGGGGCAGAAGCCCACACCAGCCTGCAGGTCCTTTATGCATCTCGGTTGCTACTGGGTGGGACAGCAGGGGAGGTGAAGTGACTTCCCTGAGGTCACACAGCTCAGCTGTGGGGCCCTGCTGAACCGTCATCCTCCTCTGTGGCTGCTCTCAGGGAGGAACCCTCTAGAACTGCCCGGTCTAGTTCACTGAAGCATCACTGCGACCCTGTGTTTATTTAACTAGGGTTTATTAAGCACCTACCACAGCACAGGCAGGGTTATTATTTCTCTGCCCAGTTGAAGAAGCACGGACTCGGGTGGGGGCGGGGTGGGGGAGTCGGGATGCGGATGGGGGTTCACACAGCAGAAGTGGCAAAGCTGGGATTCTCGTTCGGTTCTCTGGGTCCCTGATTCCCCTCGTCCCCAGCCTCTGGCCTCAGGCCCCCTTCACCTCCCACAATGCCATGTTCAGCTGGATCCCCTTGTGCCCCAGGCCCCTAGGCCTAGACCTTTGTTCTCCAAAGCCTTCCCCTGCTGCACTGCCAGGTGTCGGCCCTGCCTCCTCTGAGCCCTGTGGCCCTCACTATCTGTCTGCACCCCCAAACTTCTTTTCCATTTTATGAAAAAAGCGTGCTAGTTGAAGCCCCGTGTTTGGGATGGTGAGACCTGGTATTCAGTCTCAGCTCTGTCACCTCCGAATACGTCCTCTTTGGACCTCAGTTTCCTCATCTGCAAAATGAGATGATGAAAATGGTATCCACCTCCCCAGGCCATTGTTGAGGCAAACATGATAACAATTCCGTAAGAGACACGTTGGCCGGGGGTTCGACAGGCAGGCAAAATGCACAGAAGATGACGAAGATGATGGTCACATAAGCACAGTGGGCTGGGAGTCAGGAAACCCAGCTTCCGGGCCTGGTTCCTCCACTCACCGCTCCAGCCAGGTGCTCCGTCTCTCCATCTGCAAAATGGGGGGCCATCATTGCTCCCCGGTGGGAGAGTTGGGAAGATGTAATGAAACTAGGTGCCCAGCACAGAGTCTGAAATAAGACGGGTGATCCAGAGGGTGTGCCTGAGTCCCATCAGCAACCACCCATCCCTGTGCCCCTCAAGTCTGAAAGGAGAGGCTGACTCTCCTACCACAGGGAGCGGGCACAGGGGGTGGCTGAAGGGCTAACTCCATGCCCCCAGGAGGGATCCCCAGGGAAGTGGGAGGAATTCACACCATTGTTCCATTTCCCAGCTCTGGAGGAGCACAGAACCTGCCCCCTACTCCAGCTCCAAGAGAGGCCACTCAGGCCTGATCCCCTGGTTTGGGTGGGGGTCCTTTCAGCTCTAACATCCAGGTTTTTCTGGGGAAGGAAAAGGGCTCAAGGACCAGGCAGCTGAGCTGTG
Source organism: Pteropus medius (assembly GCF_902729225.1). NCBI lineage: Eukaryota > Metazoa > Chordata > Mammalia > Chiroptera > Pteropodidae > Pteropus > Pteropus medius. Next base: position 334,895 of record NW_024347791.1, on the reverse strand, counting down.
CTCCTCAAAGAATAAAAGGGAGCTAAGGATGGATCTAGCCACGGGGGAAATTGTGGCAAGGTGTCGCCTCCTGCCCACGGCCCTCTGCAGGCCCCCAACCTGCTTGGACTCTGAGAGGTCTGATTCCAGCCTCTCCATGAACGTTGAGAGCCCATATCTTTCCCTTCCCAGTGCAGTGCAGCGGCTTCCTCTATGGAGACTGTACCACTTCCCACCTGTGCAACCGTGGGGAAGCTACTTAACCTCTCTGGTCTCTGCACTCCTCATCTTTAAGTAGGACTAATAATAGTCCTTACCTCATAAGGTTGTAATGAGGAATAAAGGGGCCCAGCACAGAGTAAGTGACCGATAAGCGATCCAGGGCTAAACCATCCTTTCCTTGATCTCCTCCTCTGAACCTGAGAAGCAGTGCCCAGAGCCCACCCTGCACCCATCATGTGACCAGTCTGTTCCAACCCCGGCACTAGGGAGCAAATGAGTAAGAGAAGCGGCATCAGAGTCTCACACAGCCGGGCTGGAAGCAGGTTCGGTCCTGCCAAGCTCTAGCAGGTTCCTGGACCTCTCTGAACCTCAGTGTCTTCCTCTGGGAAGGAACACAGTGATGCCTACCTTGCAGGGTGGTCGTGAGGGCCAGACGCAGGTTGTCAATTGTCATAAAGGTGTAGGCCACACAGTGGGTGCTCAGTGCTGTTCCTCCCCCACACCTTCTTCCATACCCTGAAATTCCACGGCACACCCAGCCCCTCCCCCATAGGGCAATAGGTGTGACGTTGCAAAATCTATACCAAGCATTTTAGCACGCACTTCCTCTGTGCCCGCACTGATCTGAGTGCTTTATGTAGATCAATTCCTGCCATCCTCACCATGACCTCAGAGGAAGTTACCATTATCATGGCTACTTTAGAAGTCAGAAAACCAAGACACAGAGAAGTTCAGCAACCTGCCCAAGGTCACACAGCTCTAAGTAGTAGCGACAGGATGCAGACTTGGGCAGTTGATACCAGAGCACATTTATTAGAAACTACTCTCCTGCCTAGAAGATACCCTGAAACATCACACGTTTCTTCCACTTAGTAAACATTTATCAAGTCCCACTATGTGCCAGATTCTGTCAAGTCAGTCTTACTGGGAAAGGAGAAACTGAGTTACAGGGCAAGTTGCAACCAGGACCTGGGTCCCTGATTTCAGGTCCAGCCAGAGCCTAGACACACAGGTGACTGTAGGCTCCAAAGGGGTTCTAAGCAGTGTGGGGTGAATGGGCTCATCCCTCCAGCTCTGCACCCCATCTTTTCCTCCTAGCCGTTCAGCTTGCAGGTGAACAGGCTTAGAAAGCACGTTCCCCAGAATGCCCAGACAGGCCTCCTGGTCATGGCCCAGTGGCAGGAGCTGGTAGCTGGAGGACCTAAGGCCCACTGCTCCAATCTGCAGGTCAAATCACTGACTCCAGGCCCCGACCCTGAGAGAACTCCTCACCCCCACCGGAGCCCCTTCTATTAACCAAAGAGGACGCCCCAAACACCTGCACCCCTCTTCCCTACTGGCATTTGAAGGCGAGAGTGGGGCCAGAAAGCTGCTCTTTTCCAGAACAATCTCAGTCTCTCCCTGGCGGCAAGATTAAATCCCCCTGGGGATCTGCTCTGCTGCGCACTCGTCCTCCAAAGCTGCTCCTTCAATTACTATGCATTGCGTACTTGCGGCTAGTCATGCACAGGCCGCGTGGACCCTCCTCACTTATGCGTCCGCTGGGGAGAGATGCTGACCACGTGAAAGCACATACCCGGGCGGGCGGTGGCAACCACGGTGAGCTGCCTGAGGGAAAAGTCTGGCGAGATGGGAGGGGGAAGATGAGGGGTTCTGGTTGGGCGGGGACCCCAAAGGCCTCTCTGAGAAAGTGACATTTAAACTGGGACCTGAGTAATAAGTGGGAGTCAAGTCGGTCAGGAGAATTGTGTGTCTGCGTGACGAGTGGGGTGTAGAACATTCCAGAAAGAGTTTGGTGTGTCCAGAGTCTGCAGCAAAGCCAGGGGAAGCGACGTGAGCGAGAGGGGGAGTCGCCCGGGATGAGGCCCCAGAGGCCGGGGTAGGAAGGGCTGTGGGATCCTCATGGCTGTAGGAAATACACAAGCAGGCAGTAGGATTTCACCTGGTTTGGTCTTTTAAATTTTCATGTGAAATCTTCAAGACAAATAGGAATACGGAGTAATACAATAATAAACCCCTGTGTACCCGTCACCAGGCTTAAGAAAGAAAACATCCTCAACGTGGTCCCAGTGGCCCCCCTGCCCTCGTCCAGCCTCGGAGGCCTCCACGGTCCCAGCGTGGTGCACGCACTGGGGTGAGGCCTGTCTGATGCAGTCAAGCAGGAGGCTGGCGAGGGGACTCTTGTTGATGCCCCAGGAGGCAATGATGGCGACTTGGAGCTGCCAGGTGGCAGTGGAGCTTGAGAGAAGTAAACAGATTTAGGTGGGATACTGCAAGAGGACCAGGTTTAAGGAGAGACACTTTCTAGGGTGTGGTGGCCTTGGAATGTCCAGATGGAGATGTCAGACCCTGATGTTTGGGTGGAGTTAGACCCGTTAGATCTTTTTAAATTTTTTAAATTTTATCAAATTTATCAGGGCGACATCGGTAAATAACATTATCTAGGTTTCAAGTGTACAATTCAATAATACATCATACCTATAGTGCATTGTGTGTGCACCCCCGTTAGATCTTAAACACCTGGATGATACTTTAAGCCAGGAGAGTGGATGAGATCGCCTGGGGCATGAATGGGGGTGAGAAGGGAAGAGGGCCTCAGAGCCAGCCCCCAGCGCCTCTTACACATGGGGGAGAACCTGGCCCGGCAGGAAGCTGAGCAGCAGAGGGAGGAGCCGGGACAGCAGCCCCAACGCCCAGGAAGAGGGAGTTTTAGCAGAGCTGCCTCTCTGGTCCTGCCCAGCCCAGAACATCCTAGGCCAGCAGCCCTACCTCCCTTCGAGGCTTAGATGCCCCCCTCCCCACCGCCAGAAAGGGCAGAGACGCCCCATGGGCAGAGAAGAAGGAGAGGTGCTGGGGCCCGGTGATAGCCGTGGTGGGCCAGGGGCCAGAGCAGAGGTGACCTTCACATAGCCCACGACTTTCTTCCCCACTCCAGCACTCCAGTTGTGGGGAGGGGAGTGAAGATCACTGTCTCCACCCACATCACCTTGGCCTCTCAGCAAACAAGACTCCAGGAACTGGGGTTGCTGGTACAGGGAGAGGGGCTCTCAGAGCTCTGGGGACTCCAGATGGAGTCCGGATGGAGATGCCACTCACTCTCACTCCCACAGGGTTCCCCAGATTTACTGCTGGGCCCATAGTCTGCACCTAAGAAGAGGTGTAGGGAGGGGATGGCGTGGGGAAGGGGAGTCAGAGACAAGTGCCAGGCTCGCTCCCTCCCTTACTTTGGATGGCTCTGGGTGGCTTTGGAGAGCCATGGAATTGCCTGTGACACGTGTGTATGCTCCTGGGACCTTGGCCTGCTGATAGTCACACCCACCAGGAGCCAAGCGCCTTGTTTGCCCAGCCCAACTTAGAAGCAGCCCGATGCCCGTCCCCAACTAGTTTGCCACGCAGCCGGCAAAAAGGAGGCTGGAGCCCTGTAAGGAGCGATGTGGGTCTTTGAGACGCGTTTTTAAGCGAAAAAAGGCAACAGTGATGAACACCGAGTATAGTAGCTACTGTTTGTGTAAAAAGGGAGAAAGAAATTTATAGACACACATATTTGCTTGTCTGTGCTTGTCTACGGATGGAGACCCAGGAAGCTGGTGACACTGGCTGTCTTCGGGGAGGGGAAGCAGGTGGCTGGGGATAGGGTGGGAGGAAGAATTTTCACTGTATTCTCGTTGTATCTTTTTAATTTTAGAAACATATGAATGTATTACCTACGGAAAAAAAAGACACAGGGAAAGTTTTAAAATTAGTGTGTACATATGTGTATTTTTCTGAGAAGGACCAGAGCACTCATAAGGTCCTCGAAAGGGACTGTGATCCCCGAAAGCTTGAAAACACTTCGCTTAGGCGCTGTGCGGCCGTGGGAGTCGCATTCGTAAAACGTGGAGGAATGCCACTCACTTCACAGGCATGTGGCGACGGACAGTGACGTCGAAGGGTGAGGGTTTATAAAACGCCAAGTGCAGGAGCCCTTCTTGAAGGGGATGACTTAATGTCACTCACTGTCCATGCTCCCCACAGCCCCCTCCAGGGCCCCTCGGAGCCCATCATTCTCCCAGCAGCTCTGAGGAAGGCCCTGGATGGTCTTCCTCTGTGCGTCCTCCAGGCCTGAGGGGCCCTCTCCGGTTGCCCTGTCCCTCCAGCTTCCACGTGCACACGCTGCGTGGTGCCCAGGCTCACCTGGGCTGAAAATACCACCTGGCCCCTGTCGCCCTCCTAAGCAGCTACAAGCAGATTCAGCTCCTGCTCCTGGTGTCTGCTGGATGCCTAAGAGGCATCGCCAACTCAGCGTCACCGAGACTGACCACTCGCCCTCCCCTGCCTTCTCCATCTCACACAGTAACCTCCCAGGGGGCCTAGACACCTGGATGTCCTCCTTCAACCCTCCCGAAAGCCAGCTGTCATAATGGTGGTATTAATAACCAACATTTAGTGTTTGCTGTGGGCCAAGTCCTGGCCACTCCTTTGATCCTCAGACACCTTGGAGGTGGGTGCTGTTATTTTCATCCCCGCAGGGGGTTCCAGAACTTCCCCAGGCAAGTGAATTCCCAAGACTGGGACCTGGCCCCTGGCCCGACCCCTAATGCATCCAGCCTGCAGAGTGTTCCCTGCTCTGAGCTACCTGGCTTCTGGACAACTCCACAGCCTCCTCCCTGCACCCCTCTGCCTCCTCTCCCTCTGCAGTCCCATCGCCACTGGCTGAGGACTCACGTCCCTCCCAGGCTTGGAGTTCTCAAGGCTTTCCTGCCCTCTCTGACCTCAACTCCTCCACTCCCCAACCCACCCCGTGCCACCCGGGCCTGTCTCCTTGTCCCTTGAACACACCAAGGTTGTTCCCATCTCTGGCTCTTTACAATGGCTGTCCCTTCTGGTTGAAATCCTCCAAGACTCTACTGCTCACACCTTCCTACCATTCTGGTTTGATTCAAAGGCTGCCTCCTCCAAGAGGCCCCCCAGGCACTCTCCCTGTGTGTCCTGATTGCCTCACGGCATTTACCCGATTCAAACTGATTTCCTTTGCAGTCTCCTTACATGTGGAGACCTTGAATCTCTGCCTCACCCCTGAACCCTAGATGCTTAATAAACATCTGATGACTGACAAAGAAACAAGATAATTTTGGCCCGTCATAATTCCCATAAAAGACCTAAGCAGGGTGATGTGACAGGACGTGACCAAGGAGGAGCTATTTTTGTCACCATAGTCAGGGAGAACCTCTCAACAAAGGTGGCCTCTGAGTGGAGACCGGAAGGAGACCTTCTGTGACACTGGTTGGGGGCAGAACATCTAAGGCCTCAGGCTTCTGCCTGACCCTCCCACAGAGCACTGGCCTCTCTGAAGGTGTCCCTCAGGTGTCCTCCCAGGGTGGTGAGCAGGGCATCCTGGCTTCACGCCCAGGCTCCTAGGCCCAAAAGAGAAGCTCCGAGGACTGGCTGGGGGGATGTGCAGGGCCTAGCAGGAAAAGATGCGGCCGACAGGCCTTAGGAGGGCCAGACACAGCGCTGGGAACATTCCCACCCCAACACTCCAGCTCATCCACAGCCATGAGTGACTGTTGCTATTGGAATGCCTACTACGCATTTCTGACCATCTGCCCAGCTGGCTCCTAAGGCCAGAGACTCTCAGACTCTATTCATTCATTCGTTCATTCATTCATCACCCTAAACATATGCTGAGCTGCGGCAGCATCTGCCCTCCTGCCTGGTGTGTCTCCAACACAGCACGGTGCCCTGCTTCCATGGGTGCTCTAGAAATCATTATGGAATGCGTGAACATTTATTGAACACCTACTATGTGCCGGGGGAAGACAAGTAAGATATGGCCCTGTTTTGATGAGCCCTGAGTCTAAGCATCTGAGGACAAGAGACGAAGGGTCTGCACAGCCAGAGGGCTTAGAGAGAAAGTCCCCAGAAAGACGGGGACGAGCAGGGAGCGCAAAGACAGAGCGGGGCTGGGCTGGGCAGAGAGGGGACCTGGGCCCAGGGATGGGGTGGTTGACCCTGAGGGTTGGGGCCTGGAGCTAAGTGGGCTGCTGAACAAAGGGAAGGGAGGTCTAAGGACAGAATCGTGGCATCCTGGAATTCTCAGCACTTTTGGTTTTAGAAACCATGCATCCTGGAAAAAGGGAATCTACACACCTGAGCCTCTCAGTGACACCCCCGGGATTTCCATATGGGGTAGTAGCTTTCAGACTTTTTGATCAAGACCCAGAGTAAAAACAAACACTGCCTACTGCTACTCATTATATAATATATATTTTAAAAACGGAAAAGAAAGCATCACAAAACAATACTTACCCTCATTACATGTAAAGTGCTTGCCATTTCCTTTGTTCTTTTGTTTTTAAAAAAATAAGTTGTGAACTCACTAAATCAATTTCACAAACACTGATGGCTCAGGACCTGAATGCAATTTGAAAACTGACGTGTGGGGTGCTCAGGAGCTGTGAGCAGGTTGAAATGGGGACCTCGTCTTGTCTGGAAGCTGTGACTGACCACGCTTGGACCATAGGCTTCTGGGATGCACAACCACCGGGGAGTTGTTAGAGGTCGTGGAATACTTGGAACAGGCTGTTAGACCCTTAGGGTCACAGGACTGCTGTGCTGTGGCCCAAACAATAGGGACTCTGGGTTCTGGGTCCAATCCCTTCCCCTGGCCCTGTGTTAAAACCGCCTGCTGCTCCCTAACAGTTGCTACTCAGTAGCTGCTTACACACCTCCCGGGACAGGGAGCTCACCCCTCTTCCTCAGGCAGCCTGCTAGAGTGTAGGGAGTGAGGCTCTGCCATGCTATCGGTGCAGCTGGCAACTATACCTCCCTGCAAGGCTACCTGTCCATTCCTCTCTCTGTCTCTTGGCCTGTTGTCTCAGGGGCAGGGCCAGCTCCAACACGAAGCCGTGGCCTGCTCTGTACCCCATCCGGTTCCCTCTCTTTCCTGTTGCCTGGCTCCTGCCCATGTCTGGGTTGCAGCCCTGGAGCCCGGCCAGAGAGAGGCTCTTTCCAAGGTCAGGTGGCCTCAGGATCTGCAGCTGCACGGCCTGGCACTGGCATTCAGCCAGCCTTACCCCCACCCGAGCAGGTCAGGAGGTCTGCAAGGTTACAAGGGCCAGGCTCAGCACACAGATCGGGTGCTGACATCCCAGAGAGCCGGGGCAGCGGGATCTGAAGGTGATGGCTGGTGAGTGTGGGGGCTGGAGGCCTGGGAATCTGCCAGGAGTTGCCACTGAGTGGTTGGACCACACGGCAGCTCATGTCAACGACAGGCCATGCTACACTCACAGGCTCGTGAGACCTTCCCAGCAAACCCCAGCAGATGTAGGGGCACAAGCCCATTCTTACAGGTCAGGGGAGGGAGGCCCAGAGAGGTAAAAAGGCTGCCGAAGGCCATACAGCCACTCGGGGTAGAGCTGGAATTGAACCCAAATCTTTTGTTCCCCATCTACAGGCCTCAACTGGGACTCCTGAGGGCGGAGGAAATGAACTTTGGGGAGCGACGGGGAGACAGAGGGAAGGGGCCACCCCTCCTAGGAGGAACAGGCTGGGTCCCTCAGGCCCCAGAGTGCAGAGCTAAGGCCAAAGTGGGATACAAGTATCAACTAGCAGAACCTTCTAGAGACAAGTGGGCTGCCCCAGGGAATGGTGAGATTCCCATCAAGAGGGGTTCAGAGAGCTCTGATGCCCATGTGTCAGAGCGACACAGCCCCTCTGTATCCCATGTCACTCACAGCCAGAGCCCCTCTAGCTCTGTGCCTGCCACCACCCCCTTCCCATGGCTTCATGAAGTTCCTGAATCACTGACTCCCATTCCATCTGTCCCCAGGCTGAGTGGCATCTTAATTCTCACAGGGTAGAGGGGACATGGACTTCTCAGGCATACAGTAGGAGAGGAGAGGCTCCTGCAGGGGGCTCGGGTGGGGGTTGGGAGAGGAGCTGCAGGGTGGGCTGCAGGGGAGACCTCGCTGAGTAGTCCCAGAGGTTACACTGTGAAACTTGGTGCCAACTCTGCCAACAAGTCAAGGTTGGCAAAGTCCCTTCCCCAGGCTTCAATCTCTCCTTCAGTAAAGTGGGCTCAGCCCCTCACAGTGCATGTGCCCCCTCCTCCCTGGCCTGGCAGAGGTCCCCTCCCATTCTAGAAACCCAGGTGGAGGTCCCAGAACAGATGGGGCAACACAAGGAAAAAGCCAGGCACATCTCCCCATTACCAGAGGTTGTCCCTGTTTCACAGAGGAGCAAAGAGAGGTTCCCACGGGGACAGTGACCTGGTCAAGGTCGTTTGGGATGAGCAAGTGGCTGAGCCGGGATTCGATCCCAGGCCTGTGGGACTTGGGCAGCATCCCTCAGTCAGCTGTGACAAGGGGTCGATGAGAGCCAGCGCTTCCCTTCCTGTCCCAAACCCCATAGTTACAGGGAGTGCAGGAGAGGGAGAGAGA
>NW_024347791.1:318991-325845 GCF_902729225.1 Pteropus medius | reverse complement strand
CCGGGCAGCCCTGGCTGTGGGAGGCAGAAGAGTCAGGAGGAGCCCTGGGTTCCAGTCCAGCCCCAGCTCTGCCATCATTGCCATGTGACAAATCACTGTGGTCTCTGGGCTCAGTTGCTCCATCTCCCACCAGAGTGCTGGAGAAAAAGTAGACACAGGAACAGACCCAGGCCTCTGGGTAAAGCTGGGGAGGATTTTCTTCATTGTCCCAGGCCCAAGGGGTGCCTCTGACCAATTGCACTCCCAATGCCCTGCCCTGTCTCCCCTCTGCCTTTCCGGAGGCCCCTCACTGGGCCCACCTGAGCAGTCCTAGACCAAAACTCCCAGCTGATAGTCACCGTGACGACGCCTTCTCCCTACACAGCTCCGGCTGGGGTCTGGAACACCGAAGCCCACCTTTCTCAGTCGCCCCCTCCTCAACCTGTCAGTGCCCCTCATGGGCATCTCCCCTTCCCCTGCCCACTGAGGATGTTCCAGCTGCTGACACCAGGGCTGGAAAATGACTGGCCAGGTAGCCACAGGGAAGAGGGGTAAACTAGCAGGGAGAGAAAGGGGTGTCTCCCTCCTCCAGGAGGCCAAATAGAGGGTCCCGCAATGGCTGGAACTAAGTGGACGACCCCTTGCTTTTTGCTGAGCCTCGGTGTTTTCATCTGAAAAGTGGGAGCGATGGTCCTCACAGGGTGGCAGAGAGGATTCAGTGTAATCACGAATATAAAGCTCAACTCAGAGCCTGGCACAAGGGGCTCGTCCCCCCACTCTGCAGCAGGATCCTTGAGAAAACCTCTGTCACCCCAGCCACCAAGCAATAACATCATCTATCTGAGCAGCTCATGTGTGTGAGAGAGTGTGTGAGTGTGCCGGTGTGAGTGTGTATGCACATGGTTGTGTGTGTGCTGGGAGGTGAGAAATGGGGATGCACGGGGAGGAGACAGGAGCACACCCCAGCTTTCCTCCCTCCCACTGGCGGGGCCCGTGGGTCCGGAAAACAATAGCGGTCTGAGAATCAGGCGAAACCCATCAGTTTCCATCTAGTCCCAGCCACTTTCTACTTGTGTCCAGCCAGCCACTCCCCTGGCTGGACCTCAGTTTCCTCTTCTGTAAGTGGAGGGAATCGCCGAGGCCCCAAGTCTTCAGGTTTGCCACAGGGACCAGAGAGCAGGCCGCAAGGGCAGAACTGACCCAGGCGTTTGGGGCTGGGGGGGGTCAAAAGCCAGAGCGAGCTGGAGCGGGAGCCCACCCTGCTCCCTGACGCTGCACCCCACCCACCCTCCCGGGAGCCCGGGTGCGCGCCTGCCTGCGGGAGCGCGCGTGTGTGACTCAAGGTCTATTCATAGCTGAGCTCCAGCTGCAGCGTCACAGGCAGAGGGGCCTCAGCCCATATTATTATTTCAATTACCATCTGAATTAAAAGTTTGAGCAGTGATCAGCCCACGTAGCGAGGAGAAGAGGGAGCAGGAGAAAAATAAAGATGAAAAGGAGAAGAAGGGCTGGGCCTGGAGATCCCCCCACACCCCAAGGAGGGCTGAGTCGCTGAGGAGGCTTAAAGGTTACGCCAGCCCCCAGGGTTCCTGCCTGTCCCTCGCCCAAGGGCCCAGGGTCCTCGTGCGGATGGGAGGAGCACTTTTGGATGACGACCCAACGGCAGCTACTTTGTGGAAATAGCTCATGAAATCCAGATTCCTGGTCACACGATGAGCATGCGTACGCCAAGCTCAGAGGGGGTGAGACACTGCCCTGAGGTCACACAAGAACCACACCGGAGGCTGCTGGCTCCAGAACCCTCTCTTGTCGGGCAGGTTCCACCCACAGTTTCCCCTGACCTCTCAGGCTGTATGACACCGACATTTGCGGGTGGCGCTGGGGCAGGGCCAGGGAGGACGGGGCAGATGTGGAGCAGCTGACCCTGCGGTTGGTCTCCCTGTTCTCGAGGCTGACTCCGCTCCCCACCGTGCCAGCCTGGGGCCGGCAGTCTCTCAGCTGGCTGCCAAACCACCCAGCAGTCTGCACCCCCAACCCTGGACCTCATGCCACCATTGGTCCAGAGCCCCTCCTCATCAACTGGTGTAGGGGGCAGAGTCCTGGCCCAAATCTAACTCTCTGGGTACCTTTGGGCAGGTCATTCTCTGTCTCTGAGCCTCAGTCTTACCATTTGTAGAATGAGTTTTTCCCTTGGGTGCGTGACTATATCTATGCCTTCGGAATTGAGCCCCCCAGAGGGTCCTTGAGGGGGTGTCATGCTGTGAGGGCAACAGACTGTCAACCCATGGCCCATGGGAGGGACGTTTTCCACTCTTCCCAAAGAAGTCTCCAGAACAGTCCCTGAGAATCAGACTGGCCTGGACTAAAATCCAGGCTCCTCCACGTCCCTGCTGTGTGACCTTGGGCAAATCACATAGACTCTCTGAGCCGCGGCTCCCCCCTCTGTAACACTGGCACATCAATTCGACATTGTGGGATTGCTGGGAGGATTAAATGAGAAGGGATTTGCAAAAGCTCCCAGCTCAAAGCCTGGTGACAACGTGAGCTTCCTTGCTGGGAAACAGGTAAGTGATGGGAGCTGCTTCCCAGCTCCTCCGGGGGGATATCAAAGACTCCTGGGATTTTGGAGGTGGGATGTCATTCAGCCTCATCCAGGAAGCAGGAGTCACCGGGTCAGGATCTCTGGCAGATACTCATCTGGCTCTGCTTGAATAGCTCTGGGAGGGGGACTGAGGAGCTCACTTTTTCACGAAGCATCCACAGATGCTCCCCATCTTTCTCCACCTCCAGGGATCTTCTAGAGGGGCCAAAATCTTCCAGCTTAACCCCAGCTCCAGCCTGCTCCTGCCTGGGACTGCCTGAAACTGGCTTCTAAATGAGGCTAAAAGGGAGATTCTCAAATAGACCAAATTAATGTCCCTAGATGGTGGGGATGGGGCCAGGGAGCAGGAAGGGAGGCGCGAGGGGGCCAAGGTGAGGACTGGGAGCTCAAAGCTCCTGGGTCCTCTCCAGGCTTGCCACCTTGTTCCATGGGGGGGGAGGGGGGTGTTCCTCTGCCTGTCTGTCTACTTCCAGGCAGGGCTAGGAGCCAGGAGCCCTGGGTTCAGGCCGTTCTCCTTCCTTCGCCCCCAAACTATCACTGTGACCTTGGCAGTAGGACGGGGTCCACTTCCATCTCTGAGCCTTGAATTTCTACTTTTGTAAGATGAGGGCACCAAACCAGTGATTTAGGCTCTAAGCCCTCTGTTTGAATTGAGACACATTGTCCTACTGCCCTCCCCCGGCTACTGGCCTGGTGGGCCCGCCCCCGCCTCCAGCCCAGTATGCCAAGGGGCCCCTGTCTGTGGCTGCAGGGCCAGAGACCCTTTCTCTTCTCCTGTCCCCCTATCTCACACTTAGTACCTTTTAAGTTCCATCATCCCCATTTCACAGGTGAGGAGGTGGAGGCATGAGGAGGTAAAATCGCTTGCTCAAGGTCACAGAAAGCCATTTAAAATTCAAGACTCCTCCTCTATGCCCAGGAGAGCAGCAGGACTCAAGGGCATCTTTTTTGTCAGGAGAGTCACCAAGAGCTTGAGTGGCCAACTGGTTTCTATACAGATGTCGACTCTGCACGGGGTAGAGGTGAGAGGCTGCCCAAGGTCACACAGAAGGCGAAGCAATGACAGACTGGGGTCCTGAAGGCAGGCTACCTGCCTCCCGGGCCCCATCTAGCCAGGGGGACAGCAACATGGCCTGACCTCCTGCCCCAGGCCCCGGAATCTTCCCAAGATTGGAGCCCTTGTCCTGCCTCCGGGCCCTGCTAGGCCACTCCCAGAAGTCCCTCACACCTGGGTCTGAGGCCAAATGAGTGAGCAGGAAGACAGGAAAGAAAGTTGAGGGTTGGCCGCTTGTCCCTTGGCCCTCTGTCCCTCCCTCTCCTCTCCGCGTGCAGGGGGAGCTGCGGTGATGTAATGCACTCGGCTTTGGTCCTAGTGCCAATCTCAGAAGAGAGACGACAGATTGCGTGAGCCAAATTTGGCATCCTAGGGGGAGAGGCATGAAAAGTGGAGATGTGGAGGAGAGGAGCAAGGAGCCTGGGGAGGTGCAGAGAAGCCCCCCTGGCCAGCAGACCCCAGAGGCACCTGCCCTCCTTCCACTCTGGTCCCCACCTCCTCCCCGGACCACCTGGCTTTGCAGCCTCCCCTCCTCGCTCAGAGAGGCCGGCCAGCGCTGGCGCTGTCAGTCCTACCCCCCAACCCCACAACACGTTTCCAGCTCCATTTCCCCAGCCGCTAGTCTCCTGGTTACATGTTGCTGGTTGTCATGTCACATGTCCTCGTGACTCCAGTGGTCCCCGAGGGCCCCCTCCTCACCCTTCCCCTCAGCTCTCTGCCCCGCCTCCCCAGATCCACATTAAGAACCGACCCGCCCTGTAAGCCTACACTGTTCCTCCTCCCCTTCCCTCTTCCCCTAAGCTAAGAAATCTTTTCACAACATCTCCTAGAGCCACTTCATTCCCTGTTCCATAAATGTCTGTTAAAATCCTACTACGCTCCCGGCTCGTGCAAGCAGCTTTCAGAGACCAGGCATAGTCTGCGAATCACTCAGCAACCCAGTGAAGTCGCTACCATCATCCCCATTCTCCAGTTGAAGAAACTGAGGCTTGGAGAGGTCAAGCCAGCTACCCAAGGTCACCCAGCAGAAACGCAAGGCCAGCTCTGTCTGTTCCCAGTCACCGCGAAGGCTTTTTCTGGATGAAGAGCTCCCTTTTCAAGAGTAACCCAAGGGTTCCCGAGGCATAGCGCGGAGCCCCGGATCTCCTCCTCTAATGCCTGGACACTCCTCTTTTTGGTCTCCCCTCCCCATTATCTGCGCATTGTCCCGAAGGTAAAAGAGTCCTCACCCCATCTGCCCAGCACTTTCCCCAGACTGTGAACAGCCCTCAGCTCACTTGAGCTTGGAAGTGGGGTGCTTGGAGGTCAGTGGGGCAGGAAGGGGTGTCCTCATTCCACAGTTATGGAAATTGAGGGTCAGGGAGCGAGTGACTTGTCTAGGGTGCTCATTCCTCAGCCAGCTAAGCTGATTTCTAGAAGCCTGAATGGAGCATATATGAGGCCCACTGCCCTGCGTGGAAAACCCTAGAAACAGCCTCTCCTCCCCGTGGAGAACAGTCGAACGTTCTGGGCTCAGCCCTCCAGCTCAACGGTGGCGGCCTTTGCTCCTGCCAGGTTGCCCTCCAGCCCTCACCCCACGGCCTTCTTCCGCCCTTTGCTCCCCTCATCGCAGGCCAAGCCAGGGCCACAGTGTGGCTCTCGGGGCCCCCAAAGACCTGGCAACAGCCCCCAAAAGTCTCGAAGCTCTGGAGGTCATGGGACTGGATGTGGGGGAGAAGCAGAATAGACATCTTACACACACATGCACACACGCGCACGCACACAGGGTCCGGCTTCTCTCTGGGCCTTGCTGGATGGCCATTGGCTTCCCTCAGCTCCCTGTCCCCTCAACCTGCTGCTTGAATTCCTACAGCTCCTGAGGCCCTCACTGGCCAGCCTGGCCAGGCCGGCCTGTCTCTAGTCCCTCCACCACACTCCTACCTGCCATCTCCTCGCGTCCTCCCCCGCCCGGTCCTGGAATCCGAGCACTGGGGCAGGTCTGAGGTGGATGCTGGTGGGGGGACTCTCGGCATGTTGCAGGGGAAGTTTCCCTGCTTGGGGTGCATCCAGACCTCTCTTTCTTTGGGGGTCCTCTCTCCGGGGAGGGAAAAGCAGTCTGTGCCTCTCCCTACAGCCTGTCTCCCTGTGAGATGTGAAATGCCTCATTTACCGGGCCCCTGTCCCCTCGCCCTGGGGTTGCCTGGCCCAACGTAGGTGCTCAAGACGTGAGAAGTGGGATTTTGCTCTCGGTCAGATAGCAGGGCCATTTGCAAACGGGCTGCAGTTGGAGAGGTGGAAAAGAGAGCCCTCCCTTTTTGCCACAAGTCACCTGCCTTGAAGCTCCCCTGACAACTGGGGGTGGGTGGAGGCAGGGAAAGGTCGCGGCCAGGGCAGGAGGTTAAGGCTAGTTCCACCCACCACTCCCGGCTCCTGGCATCACCCTAGACCTCTCTGCTCCTGACTGACAGGCACAGACAGAGCTCATCAGCTCCTGGGAAGTCGCGGGAACCGGGTCAGGGATAAGTGCTAAGCGGGAAGGGCCAAAGTGGCCGGCCCAGGACACACAGACACGCAGGAGGCCGGACACACACACGGACAGCGCCGGCGGCGGGCGCGGGCCCAGCTTACCGCGGGGCAGAGGTCCGACGAGTGTCCGGGAGGCGGTGAGCAGGCGCTACATCCCACGGCGCGGGCGGGCGGGCGGCGTCCGCGCGGAGGGTGGTCAGGGCGCCCCCTCGTCGCGACCCCCGCGGCGCGGCCGCGCCCCCTCCCCGGCTGCCGGTGTGTCCGTCCGTGGGTCTCCGCGTCTCCGCGTCCCCGCGCCGTCCCGCGCCGTCCCCGCCGGCCGCCTAACTTTCAGCGCCGGCCCGCGCCGCGCCCTCGGCGCCGCCTGGGCGTCAGCATCGCCGGGCCCCGGGCCCTGGCTCAGAGCGCGGGGCTCCGGGGCCCCATGGCGCTCGCCGCCTGCGCTCGTGCCCCCCGCCCCCGCCGCAGGCGCCTTCCCCGCGCCGCCCCGCGCTGTTCTCTCGCTGTCCCCGGGCACTGTCCTCCGCCCTGCGCTCCGCGCCCGGCCGGGTCGCGCTCGCCTCCGGCCCCGAGCCCCCTCGGCGGGCCGGCCCCAGCGCCGCCGCCGCCTCCCACGCTGGCCCCCCGGCTCTCCGCCGCTCTCCTGCCTCCGTCTCCCCACCTGTCTCCGCTGCCTCCCCGGCTCTCGCCGTGTCTGCCCGCGGGGTCTCCGTC
>NW_024347791.1:294792-318980 GCF_902729225.1 Pteropus medius | reverse complement strand
GAGCATGCGTACGCCAAGCTCAGAGGGGGTGAGACACTGCCCTGAGGTCACACAAGAACCACACCGGAGGCTGCTGGCTCCAGAACCCTCTCTTGTCGGGCAGGTTCCACCCACAGTTTCCCCTGACCTCTCAGGCTGTATGACACCGACATTTGCGGGTGGCGCTGGGGCAGGGCCAGGGAGGACGGGGCAGATGTGGAGCAGCTGACCCTGCGGTTGGTCTCCCTGTTCTCGAGGCTGACTCCCCTACCCACCGTCCCAGCCTGGGGCCGGCAGTCTCTCAGCTGGCTGCCAAACCACCCAGCAGTCTGCACCCCCAACCCTGGACCTCATGCCACCATTGGTCCAGAGCCCCTCCTCATCAACTGGTGTAGGGGGCAGAGTCCTGGCCCAAATCTAACTCTCTGGGTACCTTTGGGCAGGTCATTCTCTGTCTCTGAGCCTCAGTCTTACCATTTGTAGAATGAGTTTTTCCCTTGGGTGCGTGACTATATCTATGCCTTCGGAATTGAGCCCCCCAGAGGGTCCTTGAGGGGGTGTCATGCTGTGAGGGCAACAGACTGTCAACCCATGGCCCATGGGAGGGACGTTTTCCACTCTTCCCAAAGAAGTCTCCAGAACAGTCCCTGAGAATCAGACTGGCCTGGACTAAAATCCAGGCTCCTCCACGTCCCTGCTGTGTGACCTTGGGCAAATCACATAGACTCTCTGAGCCGCGGCTCCCCCCTCTGTAACACTGGCACATCAATTCGACATTGTGGGATTGCTGGGAGGATTAAATGAGAAGGGATTTGCAAAAGCTCCCAGCTCAAAGCCTGGTGACAACGTGAGCTTCCTTGCTGGGAAACAGGTAAGTGATGGGAGCTGCTTCCCAGCTCCTCCGGGGGGATATCAAAGACTCCTGGGATTTTGGAGGTGGGATGTCATTCAGCCTCATCCAGGAAGCAGGAGTCACCGGGTCAGGATCTCTGGCAGATACTCATCTGGCTCTGCTTGAATAGCTCTGGGAGGGGGACTGAGGAGCTCACTTTTTCACGAAGCATCCACAGATGCTCCCCATCTTTCTCCACCTCCAGGGATCTTCTAGAGGGGCCAAAATCTTCCAGCTTAACCCCAGCTCCAGCCTGCTCCTGCCTGGGACTGCCTGAAACTGGCTTCTAAATGAGGCTAAAAGGGAGATTCTCAAATAGACCAAATTAATGTCCCTAGATGGTGGGGATGGGGCCAGGGAGCAGGAAGGGAGGCGCGAGGGGGCCAAGGTGAGGACTGGGAGCTCAAAGCTCCTGGGTCCTCTCCAGGCTTGCCACCTTGTTCCATGGGGGGGGAGGGGGGTGTTCCTCTGCCTGTCTGTCTACTTCCAGGCAGGGCTAGGAGCCAGGAGCCCTGGGTTCAGGCCGTTCTCCTTCCTTCGCCCCCAAACTATCACTGTGACCTTGGCAGTAGGACGGGGTCCACTTCCATCTCTGAGCCTTGAATTTCTACTTTTGTAAGATGAGGGCACCAAACCAGTGATTTAGGCTCTAAGCCCTCTGTTTGAATTGAGACACATTGTCCTACTGCCCTCCCCCGGCTACTGGCCTGGTGGGCCCGCCCCCGCCTCCAGCCCAGTATGCCAAGGGGCCCCTGTCTGTGGCTGCAGGGCCAGAGACCCTTTCTCTTCTCCTGTCCCCCTATCTCACACTTAGTACCTTTTAAGTTCCATCATCCCCATTTCACAGGTGAGGAGGTGGAGGCATGAGGAGGTAAAATCGCTTGCTCAAGGTCACAGAAAGCCATTTAAAATTCAAGACTCCTCCTCTATGCCCAGGAGAGCAGCAGGACTCAAGGGCATCTTTTTTGTCAGGAGAGTCACCAAGAGCTTGAGTGGCCAACTGGTTTCTATACAGATGTCGACTCTGCACGGGGTAGAGGTGAGAGGCTGCCCAAGGTCACACAGAAGGCGAAGCAATGACAGACTGGGGTCCTGAAGGCAGGCTACCTGCCTCCCGGGCCCCATCTAGCCAGGGGGACAGCAACATGGCCTGACCTCCTGCCCCAGGCCCCGGAATCTTCCCAAGATTGGAGCCCTTGTCCTGCCTCCGGGCCCTGCTAGGCCACTCCCAGAAGTCCCTCACACCTGGGTCTGAGGCCAAATGAGTGAGCAGGAAGACAGGAAAGAAAGTTGAGGGTTGGCCGCTTGTCCCTTGGCCCTCTGTCCCTCCCTCTCCTCTCCGCGTGCAGGGGGAGCTGCGGTGATGTAATGCACTCGGCTTTGGTCCTAGTGCCAATCTCAGAAGAGAGACGACAGATTGCGTGAGCCAAATTTGGCATCCTAGGGGGAGAGGCATGAAAAGTGGAGATGTGGAGGAGAGGAGCAAGGAGCCTGGGGAGGTGCAGAGAAGCCCCCCTGGCCAGCAGACCCCAGAGGCACCTGCCCTCCTTCCACTCTGGTCCCCACCTCCTCCCCGGACCACCTGGCTTTGCAGCCTCCCCTCCTCGCTCAGAGAGGCCGGCCAGCGCTGGCGCTTGGCCAAATCCCACCCCCCAACCTCCAACACCACCACTCCACTTCCCATCGCTAGTCAGGCCTCCCTGTTAACATGTTGCTGGTTGGGTCATGTCACATGTCCTCGCAGATCAGTGGTCCCCGCAGAGGGGCCCCCTTCCTCCCACTTCCCTCCCCCCCAGCTCTCACCCTCCTGCCTCCCCCAGATCCACATTAAGAACCGACCCGCCCTGTAAGCCTACACTGTTCCTCCTCCCCTTCCCTCTTCCCCTAAGCTAAGAAATCTTTTCACAACATCTCCTAGAGCCACTTCATTCCCTGTTCCATAAATGTCTGTTAAAATCCTACTACGCTCCCGGCTCGTGCAAGCAGCTTTCAGAGACCAGGCATAGTCTGCGAATCACTCAGCAACCCAGTGAAGTCGCTACCATCATCCCCATTCTCCAGTTGAAGAAACTGAGGCTTGGAGAGGTCAAGCCAGCTACCCAAGGTCACCCAGCAGAAACGCAAGGCCAGCTCTGTCTGTTCCCAGTCACCGCGAAGGCTTTTTCTGGATGAAGAGCTCCCTTTTCAAGAGTAACCCAAGGGTTCCCGAGGCATAGCGCGGAGCCCCGGATCTCCTCCTCTAATGCCTGGACACTCCTCTTTTTGGTCTCCCCTCCCCATTATCTGCGCATTGTCCCGAAGGTAAAAGAGTCCTCACCCCATCTGCCCAGCACTTTCCCCAGACTGTGAACAGCCCTCAGCTCACTTGAGCTTGGAAGTGGGGTGCTTGGAGGTCAGTGGGGCAGGAAGGGGTGTCCTCATTCCACAGTTATGGAAATTGAGGGTCAGGGAGCGAGTGACTTGTCTAGGGTGCTCATTCCTCAGCCAGCTAAGCTGATTTCTAGAAGCCTGAATGGAGCATATATGAGGCCCACTGCCCTGCGTGGAAAACCCTAGAAACAGCCTCTCCTCCCCGTGGAGAACAGTCGAACGTTCTGGGCTCAGCCCTCCAGCTCAACGGTGGCGGCCTTTGCTCCTGCCAGGTTGCCCTCCAGCCCTCACCCCACGGCCTTCTTCCGCCCTTTGCTCCCCTCATCGCAGGCCAAGCCAGGGCCACAGTGTGGCTCTCGGGGCCCCCAAAGACCTGGCAACAGCCCCCAAAAGTCTCGAAGCTCTGGAGGTCATGGGACTGGATGTGGGGGAGAAGCAGAATAGACATCTTACACACACATGCACACACGCGCACGCACACAGGGTCCGGCTTCTCTCTGGGCCTTGCTGGATGGCCATTGGCTTCCCTCAGCTCCCTGTCCCCTCAACCTGCTGCTTGAATTCCTACAGCTCCTGAGGCCCTCACTGGCCAGCCTGGCCAGGCCGGCCTGTCTCTAGTCCCTCCACCACACTCCTACCTGCCATCTCCTCGCGTCCTCCCCCGCCCGGTCCTGGAATCCGAGCACTGGGGCAGGTCTGAGGTGGATGCTGGTGGGGGGACTCTCGGCATGTTGCAGGGGAAGTTTCCCTGCTTGGGGTGCATCCAGACCTCTCTTTCTTTGGGGGTCCTCTCTCCGGGGAGGGAAAAGCAGTCTGTGCCTCTCCCTACAGCCTGTCTCCCTGTGAGATGTGAAATGCCTCATTTACCGGGCCCCTGTCCCCTCGCCCTGGGGTTGCCTGGCCCAACGTAGGTGCTCAAGACGTGAGAAGTGGGATTTTGCTCTCGGTCAGATAGCAGGGCCATTTGCAAACGGGCTGCAGTTGGAGAGGTGGAAAAGAGAGCCCTCCCTTTTTGCCACAAGTCACCTGCCTTGAAGCTCCCCTGACAACTGGGGGTGGGTGGAGGCAGGGAAAGGTCGCGGCCAGGGCAGGAGGTTAAGGCTAGTTCCACCCACCACTCCCGGCTCCTGGCATCACCCTAGACCTCTCTGCTCCTGACTGACAGGCACAGACAGAGCTCATCAGCTCCTGGGAAGTCGCGGGAACCGGGTCAGGGATAAGTGCTAAGCGGGAAGGGCCAAAGTGGCCGGCCCAGGACACACAGACACGCAGGAGGCCGGACACACACACGGACAGCGCCGGCGGCGGGCGCGGGCCCAGCTTACCGCGGGGCAGAGGTCCGACGAGTGTCCGGGAGGCGGTGAGCAGGCGCTACATCCCACGGCGCGGGCGGGCGGGCGGCGTCCGCGCGGAGGGTGGTCAGGGCGCCCCCTCGTCGCGACCCCCGCGGCGCGGCCGCGCCCCCTCCCCGGCTGCCGGTGTGTCCGTCCGTGGGTCTCCGCGTCTCCGCGTCCCCGCGCCGTCCCGCGCCGTCCCCGCCGGCCGCCTAACTTTCAGCGCCGGCCCGCGCCGCGCCCTCGGCGCCGCCTGGGCGTCAGCATCGCCGGGCCCCGGGCCCTGGCTCAGAGCGCGGGGCTCCGGGGCCTGGCAGTGGAGCCTGCTGCCTGCGCTGCTGTGTGGTAAGCCTCGCAGGCCCCTGCCAAGGCTGCCAGACAGGCGCCTTCTGCTGCCCAAGGCGAGTTCTTCTTCTGTTGTCCTGGCATCACGCCTTCCGCCTGCCCCAGGCTCAAGGCTTTTCTGGCTCACACTGTGGCTTGCCTCCTGGCTCCCTACCCTGAGTGGCATATTGGCTCCCAGCGCTGCTGCTGCTTCCCGACAAGGTTGGGTTCCCCCTGGTTTCACAAGGCTGCTGTTTCTCCTGCCTCTGTCTCTCTATCGATCGACGACTGACGATCACGATCAGATCACTTTTATGCCTCCCCTGGCTCTCGCCGCTGTGTTCACCAGGTGCGGTTCCGTCTCGGTCGCCCTCCCAGCCTCCCCCTCGCCTCCCTCAGCCTCTGCCCTCTCTCTCCCCTGCGCGTCGCGATCTGTCCCTCGCCCCGTGCCTGTCCTCTGTCACTCTCTCCCTCGCACTCCCGGCGCGGTCCCCGCTGTCTCGGACCCAGGCCCCCGCCGCCGCCTCGTCCCCGGCTTGCCCGGGAGCCCGAGCTCCCGCCGCCCGCGGCGCGCCGAGAACTCCCAACTCCCCGCACGCCGCCCCGCTTTGCGAGACTTTCGCCCCTCCTCGCACGTGACCCGCGGCGCCCCGCTGCGGAGGCCGCGCCCCCCAGCCCCGGAGCCCCGGGCACCCGGCGGGGCCGGACTCTGCCCCTTCCCCTCCACCCGGCTGGACAGCAAACCCCCTCCCACCCGCCCGCTGCGCGGGGCAGGCGCAGGGGCTGGGGGCTGCGGGGGGCCCCTGCCACAGATCCTGTCCGGGTTTTTCTCCAGACTCCAGGAGTGCTCCTCCCAGAACCCATTCCGAGAAGCCGCTGCCGGGTTTTCTAGCCCCCCAGGGGCAGATGGAGAGGGTTCCTCGTGCCGGGAAGGGAGTGGGTGCGAGAGGGTCCGTACTGGGACCGGTGGCGCTGGGCCACTCCCCTCCTTGGTGTCCTTTTCCTCCACAAGTACCTGCACTCCTGTGCGCCCCGCTCCGCAGACGGAGGTGGCCCTGCTGGAGGGACCCTCGCAATCGCCTAGGCAGCACCGCCCTTTTTTACAGACTGGGAGACTGAGTACCAGAGAGTCACAAGCTTGCTCAAGGTCACCCAGAGGTGGCAAGGCCCGACCAAACTCCATTACGCCCCATTATATCCCCATTTCTCCAAAGAGTCTTGATTAGGGAGCATAGCGCCCTTCTCCTTCCTGCCCTGACTGTGCGCCAGGTCTAGGCCCCACGCTCTGGACTTTGGGGAGAAGACCCCAGCACCTTACAGTCCCTGGCCCCAGCACCTTACAGTCCCTGGCGAGCCAGCCACTTCCGTGGCCATTCGAGGGCGTCACTCCAACCCTCTGAGGAAGCAGGCGGGAAAGTCCGCCTCCTCCTCCAGGGCGATAGGATGAGCGAACACCTGCAGTTAGACAGCCAGAAGAACTTCCTGGGGAGCCCGGACATCTCAGACTAGCCCCAGTTAAGAGAGGGAGAGACTGAGGCACTTATTGAATATTAAATCATCTCTGGCTCCTTCAAGCTGTTCCCCCCCACCAAAAAAAAAAATGCGACCACCGGCACAGGAACTACATGCCTACACGGACTACTAAGGATCGAATCTACCATCACTTTCCCAGAGACCTCCTCTTCACCTGGAAGGATTCAGTCCCAACTCCTCTGCGTGATGCACAGCCAGGCGCCACCTTACTCCACACCCCATGTGCCCACACAGACACCCTGATTCCCATAGATTCCAGAACACACCAGATGCTTCCACAACTCTCTGCCTTTGCACACACATGCTGTTCTTCCTGCCTGAAATGCCCTTCCTCCTTCTCTGCCCAGAGAATTCCTGCCATTCTCCAAGTCCAGCGTCCATACTGCCTCCCCTGGGAAGGCCTCCCGGTGCCCCTGGCAGAAATCATTCATCACGCACTTATTCATTCATCCAGCACTGGGCACAAGTTTGGTTCTTGTTAAGTGGGCTTGGAAGTCAGACCAACCTGAGACTGAAAGCATTTAGGAGCTGCATGACGTTGAGCAAATTTTTTATTTAACCTGTCTGTAAAATGGGGTCCTTAACAGTCCCTCCCCTCACAGGGGCAGATAAGTGAGGTAGATACAATGTACCGCTCATAGTAGGTGCTCAATAAATGTGACCATCCATCCCTTCGCAGTCTGTGCAGACCTTTATAGCGCGTGTCCCATCCTATGCTCACCTCCCTCTTACCTGGCTATGCCTTGCAGGCAGGCAACCAGGACTGAAGTTCCGTTGCATGAATCTTGATGTGTGTACGGGTGGGGGAACTCAAGCCATCTGGATGCTGGCTCAGCAGCAGATGTGTACCTGGTACCTATCACACCTTTCTATGGATTGAGAGTGGGAAGATGCAGGTGAGGCAACTGACCTGTAGTCTCTTCATTTGGCCAGAGGCCTGGCCTAGTGACGGCTCTGGGAGTATGAGGTGCAGGGGAAGGAGGAAGGGCAGGAAGGAGGGGGGAGATGGAGACAGGGGTATCTATAGATCCAGAACTTCTGTTCCTGTGGGGTCGGACCTGATGCTAGGTCACTGGGCACAAGTTTAAGGAAGGGTGGGGACTAGAGGGCAGTGGCTGCTGGGAGAGGGGAGGGCAAAGCCTGGTGGCTGTGACGTCTCGGGGGTTGAGAAGAAACATATGATGATGGTCACCTTGCTGGGCCTGGAGCTGCAGCCTGGGGCCCCCATTGCTCAACTTCTGTAAGGAGGGTCCTGTGGAGGCTGAGGGTAGATTGGGAGGAGGTGGGGAGAGGTGGCAAAGACAGCCGCAGGCAAGGAGAAGTCCGTGGATCCCAGGAAGGGGTCCCTTCTCTACCGCCCAACACTCGTGTGGCTCTGGGCAGCTCGCCTCTCCTCTTTGGGCCTCCATTTCTTCATATGTAAGGTGAGGATCAAATACTAAAAGAGGAATTCGCCCTCGTCCATCCCATGTCTGCGTAGCTGCTGGTAGGGCACAGTGGGGAGGAGGGAGAGGGATGTGAGAAGTGGGGAGGGGGAGGTTTGGCTGTCAGAATCTGGGTGACTCTGGACAGGTTGCTTGTCCTCTTTGGACTGCAGAAGATCATCTAACACAGAAGAACCCCTGGTAGGTGTGAGGGGACCAGGCGCCTCTTGAGCACATGCCCTTAGCCCAGTGCTATTCTAGGACTTCACTAACCCTTACCAGAACTCTACGACACAGGCACTTGTTACTGATGGGGAAACTAAGGCACGGTCTTATCATCACAAGTGGCGCGGCCTGAGTGGCCAACTCTCTGTAAGGGTGAGACTTGCTCTGAAGTTTGATGAGGAAAAATGGTAAAACCTTCGTCTGTCTGTGGCCAGCGCTTCCTGCCCGTTCCCCATTCTCCTTATTCGAGCCTCACGACAACTCTGTGAGGTAGAGACTATGGCAACCCCTTGATCATGGATGAGGAAACCGCACTGAGACATGGAGAGAGGAAGTGCCCTGCCCAGGGTCACTCCGGAAGTAAGCACCTGTCTGAGCCAGGATCCGAACCGGCTCCTAGCTTCTGGGGAAAGGTCATTCCAGGCCGGGGGAGTATTCAAGAACAGGCTCACTCTGAGAGCCCAGTCAGACCTCTCTGGCCCCACGGGAGCCCCGAGAACATGCACAGAGGGCTGGGAGGGCTGGAGGGCAGGACGCTTGGGCTAGGCAAGCAGGAAAGCTGGGAGGGAAGGGAAAGGGCCACTTCGCAATGCCAGAGTCACGGAGTCCAGAGGTTTTCGGCCAAGAGAGTTCCTCAAAGTCCGGCCAGCTCATTCTGCAGATTTGACCAACTGAGGCAGCCCAGCTCCTAAGATTAGAAATCGGACCAGGACACAGCTGGCCTGTCTCAGAACTCCATGAAGTCTGAGCAGCCCTGAGGCATGAAGACGAGAGGTGGAGAAAGCGGCTTTGGAGGTCCAGAGGGCCAGGACCCATCCCAGCAGGCTGTGCCCTGGGGATGGAGGACTGTAGGGGTCTCTCCCACCCTCTGCTCCCATCCTCGCCCACCCCCCAGTACTCAGTAGTCACCAGGGTGGAATATTTTAGCACCTATAGAAAAACCGCCACAGACGGCCTGTGGCAGCTGTTGCTAAGGAGACGCTCCCAAAATAGCCCCCCTCCGCCAACCTTTCCCGCTGCTGCTCCTGCTGTGGGGAGGGGAGGAGGGTGACACACGAGCCTTGGCCCCAGGTTCACCCACCCACCCTTTGCCCCTGGTGCTTGTACCAGCCGAAGACCTGGGCAGCCACAGGTCTGCAGAAGGGGCAGGAGCCAGACTGAGCAGCCACAGTCCTCAGCTGGGGGAAGAAGGTCACCCAGATGAGGGGAGATGGGGGAGAAAAGAAACCTGCACCAAAGACCCCCGGCACACTCCCACATGTGCACAATCACAGCCCGCAAAGTCTTACCCATCCACTGTGAAAACCACAAGTACAAAACCATAAATGCCCATCTAGACATGCATATATATACACCATCAAACACACAAATAGATGCATGGGTAAACACATATGCCACCAATGCACAACACACACCTGCAAGCACATACCACACAGCCACAAATATACACATTTACATACACATATGCAAATACGCGTCCCAAGTACACACACACACACACACCACAACATATGCATTCCTGGCACATGTACACACACACACTAATGTATATACAATCTCATAACACATGAACATACAACTGTGCAAACGTGCCCAGCATGTGGCGCTTGAAGGCCTTTAAGTGGTACTACCCATGGGCTTGGTCCAAGGGGATCATAGCCTGGGACCTCCAGACATCTCACTTAGTGGGGAACCTCTGCCATCCATCCAGCCAAAGGATGGAAGATTAGGAGGAGGTGTACAGGAGGGTGGGTGGAGGGTGATGTCTCTGTGAACCCCTCTAAGTGGTCGGCTGGGGACCAAAGGATCCCTGGCACCCAGGAGACCCGCCTTGGGCCCATTCTTTGAGAACTGGTAAGTGAGGGGAGGGAACTCTCACCTGCAGACCGGAAGCCTCTGGGCATGGAGTTCTGAGCCCCAGGTTCACTGTGCAAGCTGGATGACAATGTGGCTGCAGTTGGGGCTGGGGCGACAATGAGGGCAAGAAGGCATAGGGCGAGAACAGTGATGGTCCTTGACACGTGCAAAGCACTTTACAGTTTATAAACCACTCGTTATTTCGCACGCTTAGGAAGAGCTACACTGAGTGGCGTCGTCCCCATCTCTGCGACCCAGACAGAAGAGGGGATTTGAAGACCACACGAAAGTTACCAGCAGAGCTGGAACCAGAGCCCAAGGAGGCGCCGGCACCCAGCCCTCCGTGCCTTCCCCTTGGCTGCGCTGAACGAGCTGGAAAGCAGGCCGTCAGGGTGCAGGCTTGGCTTTGCCCCTGATTCGCCCTGTGATATTGGCAGCCAAACCCTCCATCGCCCCACCTGGAAAGCTGGGAGTGAATCCCAGGGCTGTGTTCAGGCAGCAGTTTGTGGCCATAGCGGGAGCTGGGGAGTGGTGCCTGCTGGATACCCTCGAATGCCCGCGCAAGGACGGAGGGCGCGGAGTCGCTCCCCTCCGCGCTTAGCCAGCCGCTTTCTCTCTCCAGCCTCGCTTCGTGGCTCCGGTTCATTAATCCGGTCTCCGAGTTGTCGCTGGCGCCTCGTCACTCGGGAGACGCGACGAGCGGCTTGCGGTTGCCTTGGGAACCTCGCCGGGGCCAAGGCGCGCGGCGCACGACTTCAGGCGCAGGGCGCTGGGCTCTGGGCCTGCGCCGCGCGCCGCGAGTGGCATTTGGAATCTCTGAGAGACACCTGTCGCCAGCGGCGAGGGGAGGAGACGTCGCGGCTAGGGTTGTGTTTTTCTTTTTTTTAAATTAAGTTGTAACTTAATGCATACGTCTTCGATGAATTTTACATACGCATAAAACTCGCATAACCACCGCTCTGATCAAGATACAGAACACTTCCAGCGCCCCAGAAGGTTTCTTCCGGTCGAGAGGTTATTTTTAATTGTCTTTTTTTGCACTTCTCCGGGAATAAACTGGCGAGGGGAATGATCGCTTTCCAATGACACAGAATTTCCGTGTCTTCTCCGGTCTCTGCTTTGCGAGGCCCTCCTTGAACCTCGGTGTCCCGTAAGGGGAGCGTATGTCTCGTGGTTTACTCCTTGCGAAGCGCTTTAGAAACCTAGGGAACTTTCCCTATGAAGTCAGTCCTACTTATTTTATACCCAGGTTACTGATGAGAACACTATGACTTGGAGCGATTGAATAAATTGCCTAAATGCGGACAGCTCGTTCGTGGTGGAGCTTGAGATTCCAACAAAGGTCTGTCTGACCTTGACGTTAATCTTTTTTTCTCTTTCTCTCCACCACCCCAGGTCGTTCGCCTCTTTTAAAGAACAGTACAAATAAAATGCGCTGGGAGAGCAGGTCGGATCGTATCTCTGCCATGTTGTGCATGTAGTTCCTACTTGGGACTCGACTCTCTTCCCCCAGGTTTTGTCCTTGCGTCGAGCTCCAACTCATCCTTCAAAACCCACCAGGGCATCCTCTAAAGCCTTCCTAACTGCAATCTTCCGTCGCAACTCCCCCCTCAAGCCCAAGGTAAGGCTCTCTCCTCTGCCCCAAATGCACATGCACCCGCCTCCCGCAGAGCGCGCGCCCAAGGGCTTCTCGAGGCTGCGTCTCAGTTCAGCCTGAAAGGCGCCCAGCGCCCAGCTGTTCTCCACTAACCGTGCTTGGAACTGAAAGTGGAGAAGATGCTTTGGAACCTTTGTTTCCCGCTCTGTAAGGATGGGGCCCGCAGTGGCCCTGCCGAAGTCACTCAAAAGATAGATATTGAGTCAGGGAAAGAGCTTTGAGAACACCTGGGGTAGAACCGCGTGCAAAGGCTATCCTCAGCCCACTTGGACTCCGTTAGGGAATAGGCTCGTCCGCGCCTCCAGCGCCAGACCTCGGGGCTCCCTGGGGAGAGTTCATTCCTCTTAGGAGGGCAGGACGGGGTGGGGTGGGGTGGGGTGGGAGAAGCGTCCACTCGCAGAGGCCAGAAGCAGCCATGGCGAACCCTAGAGGGCCCGAAGGGAGCCCCAGAAGTCCGGGCCCAAGCTCCCCCTTCCTTCCAGGTGCCCCTGCCCGGCGGCGAGGGGCGCAGATTAAGTCGTGGAGTATCCTCAGGGTGGCGACTTGCAGCATACATTCCCTAACATACTAAAGGGCCAGGACCAGAAGGAAAAAAGATCATATATACCTGTTTTCCCCCCCTTTCTCTCTCTGGTAAATCTAACTTTAAACATACATTTTGCTCTGTTAATGAGGAAAAAAGACTCATTGCCCTTTGAACCCAAGGAAATTCCCCTCTTGGCTTCCCTTCAATCGCATTCATACAGCAGACACATTTCCGGTGTCAGGAAAGTGAGGAAGGGAAGGAAGACAGGCTCAGCACCACCTGGCATCGGAGACAGTGTCTGATTCTGCAGGTGGCCGGTGCGCTGGCATGGGCTAGGGCCAAGGGCTTTAAATGAATAGGATTCTTCCACTTCACCTGGAGGAAGAGGGAGTACTTGAAAAATATTCCACCTTGAAGATGGGGTAGGTATGAGAAAGGCAGGGCTGATTATTAAGGATGGAGTGGTAGAACTTTGGGGAGAGGAGGTCTACATGACCTGGAGGGAGCGAGAAAGGAATTTGAGCCTCTGTTTCCTCATCTGTAAAACAGGAGAGATGAGGTCCCTGCCTTGAGATGTAGGATGTATCAGTTTCACAGGGAAGACTAGATACAAGGAGGGCCAAGTAACCAGTCAGCAATACTCCTATCTTCATGACCCCATTTAACAGATGCGAAAGCCGAGGCCCAGAGAGGGGACACGGAGGGCTCAAAGCCACCGTGGTCACAACGAGATCTTGGCCCTGGGGCCACCCAGCCTGGGCTCTTTCCCCTCCACCACCATGGTGGTCACTCCTCGGACCTCCCTTGGCCTTGGCCAGTTCCCTTGCGGCGCCCCTGGAGGAACAGGGAAGAGGGGGATTCTAGCCTTGTTCCAGGGCCCCCTGACAGCTTGAGCTGCTTCTCAGGAGGACAGATGTTTTACCAAATGGCAAATGTCTGTGCTTTTCCCTGGCTAGGGGAGGAGGTGGGCGCTGAGAAAGAGATGCCAGCTGGTTGGGCAGAGAGAACTGTAGCCACACCTGAGGTATTTAAATAGCCACCGCCTTCTCTGGGCATCAGCTGGAAGGGAGGCATCTGGGCAGGGTCCAGTGGGGGAGCAGGGAACAGAACAACCCATTCAGAACCTGTCACAGCCCCAGGATGAGTGCCTGACTCCTCCTTCGGGAGGGACCTGGAACATGCATCTCACCGCCCATAGCCTTAATAGCCATCACCTGCAAAGTGAGGATTTAAAGGCTGATTGGAGGCCTGTTGAGGCTGAACAGAGAGAATCTGACTAACGTGTCTGACCCCCACGTGGCACCCAGTAGATGTTCACTACTTGATGACTATTGTTATCCAAACCTCTGTACCAGGGCAGGATTCCCCACTGCAGCACCCCAGACAAATGGGCACCCACCCCCTGCTCGACCACCTCTCATGACAGGAAGCTCATCACCTCTCATGACAAACCACAGTGAAATATAATGAGTTAATTGCATGAACCCTGAAGTCAGACTGTGTATTGGAATCCAGGCTCTACTATTTAGTATCTGAGTGACCTTAAGCAAAGTACTTAACCTCTCTGTGCCTCAGTTTCCTCAATGTAAAATGGGAATGAATAACAACCCTACCTCCCTTGTAGTGTTGTTTAGATCAGTGCCTCTCGAGATTTCTGTGCACACGAATCACCCAGGGGTCTGTTTAACCAATTTTCATTCAGCAGGTCTGGGGTGGGGTCCAGGATTCTTCGTTCCCAGAATACAATGCAGAAGCTGCTGGTCCTTTGACCACATTTTGAGTCTCAAAGGACTGCCTTGTTCTGGAAGTCATAGCGAGGAGGCCGTGGAGGGTCGGTCACGAGCAGAGGGGGTGGGTGGGAGGAGGCCAGTAGGGTAGGGAGGGATGAAGGGACCACACGGGAGAAGGAAAAAGCAGATGTGTGGGAAGAGCCCCTGGCTCATGCAGGCTACTCCTACAGATGCAGAGACCAAGGCCCAGAGAAGGTGGGTGACCTGCTCAGGTCACACAGCACTGGGAGGACTTCCACCCAACCATGGTCCTTCACCCTTCACCTGGCTTGCCTCCCAGCCTGCGGGCCGACCCCTGTCCCCCAGGCCCTGGAGTCCCTCCTGGCCTGTGCTTCTGTTTTACATCTTGTCATATCAAGAAGAGGGAGACATTGGTGATGTCAGTCTGACTCCAAACCTGAGAGGCCTTGGGTAGGTAGCATTGTTCCCCTCCAACAGGTTAGGTCAGGACAAGGTGGCTTTTCAAATAAACACGGGTGGGGGGCATCAGGCTCCAGCTCTTCTCACCCCAGGGAGCCCAAGGAGGAGGTGTTCAAACCCTAGGACACTGATGACAGTAGCGTGGGCCACGGTGTATGGGGCACTTCCAATGTGCTTGGCTCATGCCAGCACTGACTCCACCTGCGCAGGACTCCACCCTGGCACCGGTGTTATTAGCCCTGGGTACGGATGACGGAACTGAGGCAGAGAGATGGAGCCCGCTGGCTTGCCCAAGGTCATGTGCGGGAGGACCCCGGGTTGAGGAGGGGAGGCAGAGCTCGGACTCCGGGCAGCCACCTCTCCCGGCATCAGAGGTGCGGGACGTGGCGGGCCCCTCGCAGGCACGGAGCGGCGGGCCCAGGCCGGAAGCCCCCAGCCTGGCCAGGCCGCCCCGCCCGCCGGGAGCCGAGGCGCTGGGACGGGCCGGGGGCGGGACCTCGGGCGGCGGCGCTTCCTGGCTCCCGGGCGCTGTGGCCGGCCTGGCCACGTCACCGCCCGGCCCAGAGCTCGCTGGCAGAGCGGCGGCGCCCGGGCGGAGTGCGGGACTCGGCGGCGCGGGCAGAGGCGCGCGGGACCCACAGGCAGGCCAGGGACGTGGCCGCCGCCTCGGCCGCCGCAAAGTTTCCAGGAGTTGCCTGCGCGCGCGCGCAGGCCCGGCGGGCTGGAACATGAACGTGTTCCGTATCCTCGGCGACCTGAGCCACCTCCTGGCCATGATCTTGCTCCTGGGGAAGATCTGGAGGTCCAAGTGCTGCACCGGTGAGGGGCGCGCCCAGCGGGCGGGGGGGACCCCGGAGCGGGGTGGGGGTGGGGGGGCTCCGCTGGGCCTCTGCTGGCCAGCCTCATGTCCCTTGCCTGCCGGGCTTGAGGGAGACCTCCTGATGGTCTCTTCAGGGTGGGGACTTCTGCTTGGGGGTGACCGAAACAGTTTTTGCACAGCTCCGCTTCCAAAGAAAACATAAACTGGTACCGTAATCAAAGAAGGAGGACCCTGGAGATTTTGGAGGGGGGATGGGCTTGCGCCTTCACCCACACTCCCCTTTATCCCTCCTCCCCATTGCCACTGCTATTTGGAAGAGGAGGGGGGCCGGGCGGAGGCGACACCCTCTCCTCCTGCCAGTCATCCCCTTTGCTCCTGAACAGCAGCGCCCTGGGCCCATTGTTCGTTCTCCTCCCCCTCGGGCCCAGGGTGGGGGGCAGAGGAGGTGGGAACACGGTGGCCCCCAACTCTCAGTCTTTTCTTTCCTTCTCCTACCACTGCTGCCCCCTTGCAGACATCCCCCAGGGCTGGGCCCTCTTCCCTCTCCCACCTGTGTGTGATGTGGCAGAAGAGGCCAAGCCAGCCCAGGTGGGCATGGAGCTGCCCCTGAGCAGAAGCCGGGGGACGGGATGGCGGGAGGCGTCCCTCTTTGTGCTCAGTAGTCTGACTTCCCTGCTGGAGGTTTGGAGAAGTTTCAGGTCTGGACTGGTGGTGGCCAAACACACCCAGTGCATTAAGTGGCTTCCCAAGCCTCCTGCAGCCATGTTGTCTTCGGGTGTCCTTTGTGCTGGGGCGAGGGGATACAGAGATGAGCGCAGGCTCCTCGTGGGCACCAAGGAGGCAGAGAGCCGACCCCTGAAGGCTTCAAGGACGGTGCTGGTTCCTGGAGGATGGGCAGGGCGTCTCGCCCAGGAAGGCTGTGCTGGGTGGAGGGCACTAAAGGTGCAAAAGCCCAAAGGTCACAGAGGTCAGGGCATGTCCTGGGTTTGGGGGTTGTCGGGGAGGGAGATGATTCCGGGTGGGAGGGTGGCCCAAATGTGACAGGGCCTTGTCTGTCAAGCTACGGAGTTGGGATTAGGGAGCCTTGGAAGGTTTGGGAGCAAGGGAGGGAGCTCAGAAAGGGACCTGAAGCATGACGCTGAGGGGCCAAGAGAGGAGGCAGAGAGAGCAGCGTGGAGGCCACCAGCCTGGGGGGCTCAGCGGGAGTGAAGGATAAGCGCCCATGGGAGGGGCCGTGCAGAGCCTTGGTAAGGACGTGGGTCTTTATTTTAAGGGCCTTTGGGAGCCACTTAAGAGCTTTAAGCAGAATTTTATTTTACAAATAGCCCATTGAGAGAATTGGAATTAGGAGAAGGGCGGGTAGCAAGGAAGGACTTGGAAAGACCAATTGGGGGTCACGGGTGGGATGGCTGGGCTGAGTGAGGGCCACTAGGGTGGGAGCAGTGGAGCTGAGAAGTGGGGAGGGGAGGGACTAAGGGGAGAGAGACTCAAGGATGGCTCTTGGTTTTCTGGCTTGAGCATGGAGGGGATGGAGGTGGCATTTATGAAGGAAGGAGACAGGACAAGGAGCGGGGTTCAAGAGGCGATGACAAGTTTGATCAGGCAAGGATATGTAGGTCTGAACTCGGAGGAGAGTCTGGAGCAGGACCGTCCCTGGCATGTGGGACAAGGTGGAAAAAGGGACAGAGGGAGAAGAGAGGTTTAGGTGGCTAGGAGGACAGGAGCGGCCAGAGGAGGTGAGAGGCCAGCGGTGTGGACAGTGGTTCCGGATACACGGGGTTCAAGATGGACAGAGTGCTCAGTGAGAGATTGGGTGAATGAGGACAGGTTGGCCTTTGGATGCAGAAATGTGGGCGCATGCACGGGTGGGAGTGGTTTGGGGAAGTCTCCAGACTGGTGTAGGCTTGAGGGGACGAGAGAAGAGGGAGGCAGGGCATCTGCTCACCTCACTCTGGAGCCACCTCCATGATATAACAGAAGTGGCCAGAAGGAGCCTGGGGAGCATGCTGGCTAAATGCAGCATCGATTCCTGGATTGGATCCTGGAATGGAAAAAGGGCATCAGTGGGAAAACTGGTGAAATGCGAATCAAGCCCGGAGTCTCGTCGGTAGTGCTGAGCCCATGCTAATTCATTAGTCATGGTCGCTGTGCGCTGTGCGGTGACTGCAGGATGTTAACACTAGGGGAGGCCAGGGCCAGGGCCCCCGGGGACGCTGTGCTGTCTTCCTAACTCTTCTCTACATCTCAAATTCTTACAAAATGAAAAGCCAAAAAAGAAAGAGGCCAAAGCGGGTGAGGAAACAGCATGGAAAGTATGACCCCGACTTTGTCACCTCGATGTAGCTGTACGTGCCATGTGTGCACACACGTGTCATGTGTCCGGATGGGCAACGAAGCTCTGGAAGGGTGCACGTGGAGGCTTTGAGATTCAGGTGGCAGCTGCTTTCTAACTTACAGCTTTAGGTATCGTCTGATTTTTGTTTTACAAAGAGTGAAAATAGTCATAACACATAACGTTTATTACTAGAAAAAGGGGCTTTTTTAATCTTTAAATTTTAGAAGAATAGAATGCTCCCCTGGTCCCTTCTCTACCTGCTCTGGTCTCCCTGGCGAGTCAGTGAGTTGTTCTCCAAAAGACAGAGCTTTGGGGATTGTAGGCGGAGCTCTGGGGGTGGAGTGAAGAGAAGACTCGACCCCGCCACCCACCCGGCCAATCACACCACCCCTGGCACCCTTTCCAGAGCAAGAACCGGGGCAGGCGCATGCCCTGGCTTCTCAATGTTCGGTCTTTATTTGGAGACTGGGAGACAGATCACAGCCTAATGAGGGGAAGAGACTCAAGTGATCCAATGGGAAGGGGTGTTTTCTGTCCCTTGCAGAGCCGCAGTGTCTGGACAGGGTATCATCATTAAGGGCAATTAGACACTCTGGAGGTCTTTCCAGCTCAGGCTCCAGGGGCCTCGAGTGCATGTGGGCCTGGGGGTCTGTGTCTCATTGTCTCGTGTCCCCCTCTGGCCATAGGCATTTCTGGAAAGAGCCAGATCCTTTTCGCTCTCGTCTTCACCACCAGGTACCTCGACCTGTTCACCAACTTCATCTCCATCTACAACACAGTCATGAAGGTGAGGGGGATGGGTGGCCGTGGTGGGGGAGGCCTGCCGAGGACCACCACACGGTGAGACAGTACGCTTGGGAACTCAGGCTATGGAGCCAGGCAGACCTCGTGTGAGCCCTGGCTTTGCAGCTGAGCAGTCGCGGGACCTGGGCTGGGGCAAGGCCTTGGGACTCTGTGTGCCTGTGTCCTCCTCTGCAAAATGAAGATACTAGTTTTTGTTGTAAAAATTTAAATGAGGTCATAAAGGTAAATATACATGTATTTTTACTGTCATATATTAAACATTTAATAAAGATTAGCTGTTATCATGGTTAAAAAATAAGCAAAAAAATCAAACATGGTTTTCTGAGCTTTCAAAGAACTTATTCAACCATCCATCCGACAAATATTTATTGAACACCTACTGAGAGCCAGGTCGCTGAAGAAGACATGAGGCTCCTGTTCTCATGTACCCACATTCTAATGGGTGGGGTGGGGGGACCAATAATAAAACAATCAAGAAAAACTGGCTAGGGTTAGGGATAGGCTATGCAAATCATCGAAACAGGGTGATTTGCCCAGCATTTGTTTTGTTCTGGGCCTGTGTTAGGGGCTGGGGATACAGATTCGATTAAATTAAAAAAAAAAAAAAAATAGAGTCTGTAATAGAGAACGGATAGGGATCTAGCTATTCAGGGAGTGTGATCAAGAAGGGCCTCTCTGTAGAGGTGACATGTAAGCCAAGACCTGAGTGACACAAGGAACCAACCGGCTATGTGAGGAGCAGAGGGAGAACGTTCTAAGCAGAAGGAATAGTTGTTGCAAAGACCCCCAAGACAGGAAAGACAGCGCGGGGGGAGCTCGGCAGGCAAGGGATGCCACTGGTGGTAGAGATGCTGACAGAGGCCGGGTGAGGGTCAGATGGTCAGGTTAACAGTCTGAAGTGAATTTTGTTACGGGAAGCTGTTGCTTTGAAGCATGGCTGTTTTACAGAAGGAGAAACCGAGCCTCTCTCAGTTCTGCTCTCATGTCCCAGCCCCTGGTCAGTGATTGTTGGGTTATGTTGAAGTGAGGCATTTTCTGAGCTTTTAGCCAACCATCCTAGCTCTTTAAGGCAACATAGTTTGGTGGAAAGAGCCCAGGCTTCAGAGTCAATAAAAGTGGGATGTAACTGCTTGGATACTGATAACAGAAACTTAAACATTTTGAGTTATTTTGATAAGGGTTTATTTTTTCTTTACTCATAACGCAAAATTTTGGTGTGGGCAGTCCAAGTCTGGGCTGGAAGCTCCTTTTAACTTTCTACTCTGCCGTCTTGAATATGACCAGGACTCATGGGTGCATGACCTGTGCAGTTGTTCAGAAGGGCTCCATGCTTGATTTAATGCTCTGCTATTGCCATCTTGAAATTCCTAATTTTTGAATAAGAGGCCCTATAGATTATATAGGCTAGTTCTGAATGTGATATCTAGCTTCAAGGTTGCCTCAGGGTCGCAAAATGGGTGCTAGAGCTCCTATCATCACATCATATTGTGGGCAGGAAGGACAGGGAAAGGGAGAAAGCAATAGGGTGCCTGCCAACTGATTATGCCCTTTTTAAAGAGTTTTCTCCACACTCTACCCAGTAACTTCCATCTGCATGTCACTGACCATCCTTATCTGCAAAGGAGGCTGGGAAAAGTTTTTAGTGGGTTCAGTGTCTAACAGGAATCCTTTTTTTAAGGAAGAAAGGCTACATTTGGGGGAATCCTGCCTTTCTTGCAGGGCTATTATGAAGATGACATAAGATAATATATGTGAAGTACCCAATACCCAGAAGATAGTTAACCAAAGCAATTTCTCTTTCTCCTCTCGATATCAGAGATGTCCCTCTGGGATTCCAGACATCTTGTTTCTAGGATTAGTGGAAGGGAGGCTGCTATTACCTGTTGGTGTTGAACTCAGTGTGAACTTCAATCTGAGATCCTGAAATCATTGTCTACTTAAATTCAACACGCAAGTAACAAACACCACCTGCTTAGCTCATTCTCTGCCCGAGCCCTGGCAGGGACTGATGAGGTCCAGGAAGCGCAAAGAGGTCAGTTTCCACATTTCTATGAGACGAAGTGATCTCCACTTCATTGACTCATTCCAGCATTTGTGCTGGCCCTAGGGATTCAGACGTGGACAGGACACAGACCCTGTTATAGGAATCGCCTCTCACAGGGGAGACAGACTGTCACATTTACAGAACGTGATCATGGCAGCAGTGAATATTTTTACATAGGGCTGTGGTGACACAGTATGTGTGGCTCATTCTGGTGAGAAAAAGACTTCGAGGAAATAACTTAGTCGGAGTTTTTAGATACAAATAGTTCTTTAGGCTAGTGTAGTCCCAGATTGGCAGCATCAGCATCACATAGGAACTTGCTAGAAATTCAAATCCTCAGGCCCACTCATACCTACTAGATCAAAAACTGTGGGGTAGGGAAGGGGCAGCCATCCATGTGAGTTTGATGCACATTCCAATATGGGAACCTCTGGCCTAAGAGGTTTGAGATATCAGATCTTAAAATCATTTTATGCTGGGGTCATTAGAAAAAGAGCTTTTCTAAGGAGTAGTGATCAAAGGATTCAAGGGAGGATAGTCCTTGTAGAAGGATGCTCACGCCATTGATACAGATCTGGAAGTTGAGGTTTTAAAAGTGCCCTGGAATGCCACTGCTAAATCCTCCAACAAAGACCAATCCTGGCTTTTTTTGCCTAACACTTTACAGTGAGGAGACACCTGGGTACCTTGGTCTTCATGGAAGCATTGTCAGTCCCAATTAGAAGCACGGAGCTACTAGCAGAGGGTTATTAGCTTCAGGTTCTAGGCCACTGGATCTAAGAGAAATTTCACATTTCACCTCTTCTGCCTTAAAGCAGAGCACTAGCCCTTAGGTTTAGTAGGTGCCTATACAGAGGGGCTTTGAAGCCAAGCAAATAGGCAGGGAAATGACTTCATCAATTGTCACGTTTCTCTCCCTTTTTAGGTGATTTTTCTCCTCTGTGCCTATGTCACAGTGTACATGATCTATGGGAAATTTCGGAAAACATTTGACAGTGAGAATGACACGTTCCGCTTGGAGTTTCTTTTGGTCCCAGTCATTGGCCTCTCCTTCCTAGAAAACTATAACTTCACTCCCCTGGAGGTAAGGGACCCAGGGTACTAACTCTCAAAGGCAAACATGCTCCCTAACAGCCTGCCCTGCTAAGGTCTGGGCTTGCTTTCTTCTGCAGCTGTGACTATCACTCCTACTATTAGTTTAGAATAATTAGCAACTATCCATACTGTTCCACTTAAAATTGAGGACATCTAAAGGTGATGTTCATAACAAAGCAGGCATCCCAGCAGCACTTAAGGCTGCTGAGACCAGGCTGAGATCTCAACTCAGTAGGTCTGGGCAACAAGCATCTGGGGAGATTCTGATGCTGATGTTTATGGACTGTATTTTGAGAAACCATAGCCTCAAGGTGAGTTTATTACAATAAAATCCTGCAACAATTCAAAATTATGTGCTATAGAAATGTTCATACTATGTTGTGGAAAAAGCAATAGGCTTGAATCTTTAAAAAACTGTTTTACAGAGAAAAGGGGTGGAATAACATACTATTAAAATGCTAAAAATTATAAGAACATGATTTACTTTCTTGTATTCTCTCCAATAAACATATTTTAGTAATTCTTTTAAAGAGATGAGCCCTTTCTTGAT
The DNA here is from genome assembly GCF_902729225.1 of Pteropus medius. Taxonomy (NCBI): domain Eukaryota; kingdom Metazoa; phylum Chordata; class Mammalia; order Chiroptera; family Pteropodidae; genus Pteropus; species Pteropus medius. The sequence goes on along the minus strand of NW_024347791.1, from coordinate 297,001 downwards.
CAGCCTCCTCTGGCCACTTCTCTCTTTGGCTCAGATCCTCTGGACTTTCTCCATCTACCTGGAATCGGTGGCCATCCTGCCCCAGCTCTTCATGATCAGCAAGACGGGAGAGGCCGAGACCATCACTACTCATTACCTGTTTTTTCTGGGGCTGTACCGGGCACTCTACCTGGCTAACTGGATCAGGCGGTACCAGACTGAGAATTTCTATGATCAAATTGCAGTGGTGTCTGGAGTGGTACAAACCATCTTCTACTGTGACTTCTTCTACTTGTATGTGACCAAAGGTAAGTGCTGAGAACAGCGTTGCTGGCACTGGCCCAAAGAGATGCTCACCCACTCAACATTTGAGGGGATATGGAAGTGAGGGAGGCAAGTCTCGGCCCCTCATTGTGCTTATTCTAATGGGAGATGACAAATATTTTTAGGAAACAGTGCCATGGAAAAAATAGACCAAATAGGATACTGTATGTGCAGTGTAAAAACACTACAGGGAAGACAGCTATGAGGTAATATAAGAAAAACATAGAAAACCATTTGAGAACAGCTCATGTACTGGCCTCAAGGCAAGAACTAGCTCGGTGGAATAAGACAAAAAGGCGAGTGTGTTCAAAATACACGAACCTGGAGATACAGGTCAAGCAAGGTCCGACAAATAGGGCCTCACAGGCCAAGGGTAAGGGGTTTGCATTTTGATCGCCAAGATCTGCTATTGGAGAAACTGTTTTGAAAACCAATCCACCAGCTGCTATTTAGGATAAAAAGCGGCTAAGGCCAGAAATTAGTTATGGGGAAGTTGTCCAGGAAGATCACCAGTGTGAAAGGATGTGGACAAATCTCTTGGGAGTAGAGTTGAGGAACTGCCAAAGGCCTAAGGGGTGGTGATGGTATCAATCACCGAGACAGGGATCAGGGTCTGTAGTCAACCTGTGTTGACATTTCCCCCTTGGCTTTAACATCGGAATGCCTACGTGAACACGGATTAGATAGTAAACTTATGAAGTTATAAAGGAGTTCCTTCATCAATGCGGTGAATTCTAATTTCATCTTTCCTTCTAGTCCTTAAAGGGAAGAAGTTAAGTCTTCCAATGCCAATTTGAAGGCCCTCAGAGACGTTCTGCAGCTCAAGGACAGACACAAAGCAAGCTATGTGAAATGTCCTACTGGGTGACTTATACATGACTCAGACCCAATGTTAAAATTAATGCCAGAAAAATGCTTAGTGTGGATTTCAGCAAAGCACTGACCATTCTATCTAGAAGACCTCATCACTCTCTCTTATAGAGGTAATGAAAAAGGGGCAACTTTCTTGTTGCTTTGTGACTCAAATTTTTGCATTAAGACCAATCCCACCTCCCTTTCACATTTTTAGGTGCTAAGATGATTTCCAACATCCCCAACCCTGGTCTTGAAGCAAATAAAAATTATAAGAGGACTACCATTGGACCATAGTCAGAATTTGTAGCAATAAAAAGCTCACAGTTTATTGTCAAGTGTTTTATTTATACCTACAAAAGAAAACAAGATGGTATCAAAAGGACAATTTACATACTAAGAATAGCAACATAGCTTTTAGCATCCTGTGCCTGAACATCACACACCTACAAATCTTTCAAGTCTTAACGCAACAGGAATGTGTTCAGAGACCAGCAAGGACATGAATAGAGAGCACTGATCCCAAGCAAAAGCCACCAACCTTTTAGATGAGAGAAGTCCACACATGAACTGTTAGGGATTGGGGAGAAGCACCCCATAGCTCAATACTGAAATCTTTTCTTTAAATGAGTCTCAACCATGATGGCAATACCTAGCCTCAAATGAGATCTCTTCTGCTCATGTTCTGAAGCAAAGGCAGAACCTGAATTGAGTGACAAACAGGGAGGCAGAAGAGTTAGAGCTGTAGGAAAAACTCTGCTAGATTCTAGCTGTGTTCAGTCCACAGCAGCCTGAGATTTGGAATATGCTGTTATTTTGACTGATTACAACACCACACCCCTGGTGGAAAAAAGAAGCAAGCAGCAGACCAAAAAAACCAAAACAAAACAAAAAAAACGCTTGCTTGCCCAGAGACTTTTCCCCACAAAAAGGATGCCTGTAAGACCTGCAAGAGCAGGACACCCCCTCTGGTGGCACCTGTTAAAAAAACAAAAACAAAAAAAAACAAAAAGAATTTTGGTGTAGCGCCGTCTACAATGGACAGGTTAGTGCT
>NW_024347791.1:99653-294745 GCF_902729225.1 Pteropus medius | reverse complement strand
CACTTTGGTTTGAAAGCACAGATCAATTTTGCCACGTCTTTCCTGTGCCTGCTACCCTCCCTCGGCCTAAACTTCTATGGGGGGGCGGAGGGGGGAGGATAAAAAAAGTTAAGGAAGAAAGTGGGGCGGGGGGAAGGTGTCAAAGTTCTTACATGCATATATTTCAGCTTATGCTGACAACCTACCTGTGTTGCATATTCAACCAACTTTCAGAATCCCTCAGAAACAATCCCTTCTCTCTCCCTGAAGAATTTAAAAAGGAAAACAAAAACCTCAAGTATTTAGATATCTGTATCTTACAAACCAGTAAGCACTCTCGGGCCTTAGCCAAAGAATGCAGTGGAGCCTTCTTTCCTCCTTTCAGTACATTGTGAGTAAGTAATACCGACGACAGCACTAGAGAGTCTCATGCTAGATATGGAAGAGGTTTCTGGGGCTGTCTGATTTTCCTGTCCTGTTACAGTAAACACAAGAGAAGATTCTTTCCAGGCCTATCTGTTCCAAGAAGCCTTGGTAAAACAGTTATCACTACGAAGGGGATGGACTCACCTACCTTTAGATGGAGGAAAAATAAAAGGACTTAGATCTTAGTCCTCTGTATGACTTTTCTTAAGCACTACCTGCAAAACTGAGTGCAAATGGACGCTGAGGGAAATTTGCATCCAAAAGCTGTTACAAAGCACTGCAGAGAACACAGTATGAATAAACCTCTCTCAATAAACCCTTGAAATTCTTTATTCAAGGTAACTTGGCTAAAAGGGATGAGGAGCTTGCGAAGAGCTGCTTTTATTCTAGCTCTACTAAGTTTAAAAAAAAAAATCTGCCCATTGAGTATACGGTTTAGAATTAAAGGTGGTTTTTACACTGCAGGTGAAATACATACTTAACTGGTTAATAACATTCCCAGTGAGCATTTATATTTATACTCGTTCTGCCCACAGCAGCTGTCTGGCTGGAAAATGAATTTCACAGATGGTCCCTGTTTATATGGGGGGGGCGGGCCGGGGGGGAAGGCAGCTTCCAACCAGATGCTGACATGCTACGTTAACCATTTCAATAAACACTTGGGTTTTTAATTTAAAAGATACACTTAAACTTGGACTCGGCCATTCAATTTCTAACCTGACACTAAAATGGTTAATTTTCAGTAATTGGGAAGGGGGAAGGCAGAGTGTAAAGGAGACAAAACCAATTAGGAATTTTTTAAAACTGTTGAATGCCCTTAACAAGCAATCAACCAAAATGACAATGCCAAAGCACTGTCTCAAAAACTCATCAAGTCTGAGGAACCCTGTTCCAGCTTGAGAAACATTAAAAAGCATTATGGAAAATGTACTGGGAGCTCCCTCCGGTTCTCTAACTCGGTAATGAGAGCAGTTTAAAGCACAGATGCCATCTTCTTCTGCAGATTTAACCCTCTACCCTCCCCCACCCACCCCCAACTCAGGACAACAAAAAAGGGTTCCCACAAAAGGGCCTAATACCTTGCTTTTTCTTTTAAGATGAAAAATAGCTCAAACATCCTCCACATGCAATAAGTTGGGGGCGGGGAGGGGGGAATCTCTTCCAGTCAGCCATATATATCTTTACAAAATCTGTTATTACTGACTGGGATCAATTTGGCGGGCAGAAGAAACCTGGCAGTGAATTCTAACTATCTCCAAGAAACACAAACCACAATGGCTAGGGGAGAAAAATAAAAAAAGAAAGAAAACAGAAAGAGAAAAAAAAAGGGAAAGACAGCGTTCCTTTAAATGTAATGTCTGCACAAGTCACTACCACTTGAGTGGTTTCATTTACGTGAAGGAGGAGGGGGAGGAGGGGGAGGGGGGTATTGGTAGGCAGTCTGCCCCATGTAACCTATCATATTGGTAGCTCCCGGAGGCTGTGCAAACTGTTGTGACATCAGTGGCTGTGGTTGCTGCCCAGATCGGCCTATCCCACTAAACTGCTGGCTAGAGCTCTGTGAACTTCTCCCAGTTGAGGTGGTGCTACTAGCCCCATAAGTGCCAGCGCCATATTCTTGGGCTGTATAGCCACTGGTGCCATAAGCAGCTGCCCCATAGGTGCCTTGACCATAGGTGTACTGGCCAGCTTGTGCTCCAAAGGCAGAATTTGGACTTCCATAGCCACTGCCATTAGCATAACCAGCTCTATCGGTTTCACTACGATCCCGATAGCTTGCAGAGTCTCTCCGGCCGCCATCCTTGACTCCTCGAAGCCTCCGGTCACACTCATCCTGATACATGAGATTGGGATTGTTGGCTGATGAAGTGGTCCGGTATCGAGAACGACCTCCTGATGGGAGGATACAAGAAATTTTTAATGCCAGACATACAATCCAAACATATACTACCAGGTGACAAAAGCGTTCAACATTCTTCCTCGATCTTTAGCTACGCCAGCTTCCAAATCATAATTTGAATCTTTAATGGGACATATTCAAAAAGAATGATAAACATTAAGAATATTCAACTTCTCTCCCATTTAGGACTTGTGTTTACTTGAGGATTACCAAGATACTAAATTTTAAAAATGCAGAAATAATGGTAAAGAGGTTTATTTAGGTGACCTACCATAGGTTAAAAAAAAAAATACAAACAGCTAAGCTCAAACCACATAAAGAGAACCTCTACTACTACAGTCGTTCTCAAATGTTACTTTGTGGACCTAATTAACTGCATCAGAATCATCTCACAAGTTTTAGGAAAGTAGTTCAAATTCCTAGCTCAATTCTAAACCTACTCAAGAAAAAACAAAAACCTGCATTTTAAAACCTCTCAGGTAATTGTGATATAGAACTTAAACATGCAATAAGTTGGGAAGAAAAATAATACCAAACTGGTAGTCAAGGAGGCCTAAATCCTAGAATATTCTTCAACTAATTTTCAGATCCAATAGTTATGCCCGTTCTACCATAAAACAGTGTAAAATTAGGTACTGAAAGCAACCATAATTCAGCTTAATTTGGAATATACACCATGTATTTCAAAATACAAAGGGTCAGTTTTATATCATCTACAGAAATGTGCTACAAAAGGACAATCATGACAAGCCTCCAATTTCACCGTCTTATTCAGAACATATTCTGAAAACTACTAAACAGTCTTTTGTTATTATTTAAGCAACATACTTAAAGCCTTCACAGAATTTAAAAAAAAAAAAAGGCACAATGAACACAAAGTGATACCTTGGTAGTACCTGGAAAACTCCAGGACTTACCCTTACCCCCTCCTCCGCCGCCTCCTCTGTGGTCCACCAGCTGCATCAGTTTTGGATTAATAGCCTGATTAGCTTCTTCCAGCACTTTGATCAACTCTCTGGCTTGCTTTAGGTTTCCCGGGGTGAAGAAGGTGTAGGCAGTGCCCTTATTGGTACTACGGGCCGTTCGGCCAATGCGGTGCACATAATCTTCTGAGCTGTTTGGATAGTCATAGTTGATCACAAACTTGACATCTTCCACATCTTCAAAGCCAAAGATGAGTCAGTGTGTAGGTTGACGTGGCAGGGAAAGAGAAGGTAAAGGACATGCCAACAACAGGTAGGAAGCACGAATGCAGATGACAGCAAGAGGAGAGAAGATTAAGTTAGTAACCACTCTGAACACGAACAAAAAAAGACTCATCCCAACAGAGTAAAAGAGGATTAATGATTTTTGGGACATGCATAGAAAGTGGCATCTTTATCAGCTTCAAACCCTAAGGGAATCCCATTCGACCATCCAAACTCCTGCCTCTTCTGTATTTTAACCAATATACTGACAGGAGTTGTACCAAATTCCAGCTCTATCCTTTTCGAAACTGGAATGTAGAAGACAGTAGCACCGTTAAGTTACAAGGCCAAATCACTTCTACTCTGTTGGGAGAAGCCTGGCAAAATCTACCAGTAATGTAACAAACTTACCTTTAAACCAGTCACAGAGCAAAATGAAAAAGAAACTTCATATACTTTATTACGACATTTTAAAGGAGACTTAATCGAAATATTAAATTTTGCTCTATTTTAAAAACTGATCAGAGCCCAAGTACACATCTAGTTTCCTTCACAGAAATAACCAAATTATCATACCCCTTTCAATTACCACGAGAGCACATTACACTAAAATTTCACTGTACTACCAAGCCCAGCTCTGCCAAATGAGGTTTTTGCTCAACTCAAGGTTATTTTAACTCAGTACTTGCTTCAATTATTGTCTACGTAACCTGGGAAATTAAATAGCCAAAGAGTGTGGGAAAAACCATGAAACCTTGAGACACAAGTTTAATGTTCTATCCACTGCTGGGAATTGGGTTGAATAACCTCCTAATGCTTAAAGTATGTAAATGTTAGTGTAATGCTTTCAGCTAAATGTTTATTTTTACCTACTTAAACAAACAAATTTAAGACTATAACAAAGACTCCTAATGTTTTGTGGAAAAAAAATCTGCATTTTACAAAGAATATTCAGAAAATATCCTAGATAAAACACAGATTTTTGTGATAGAAGTAATTAAGAAACATTCTCTGTTTGTTACCAGACCGATGCACACTCCCTCCTCCTGTGGGAAACCGCTGCAGCCGATCCCGTCTCTCTGCCTTTTATATTTGGCGGCCTCCTTTCGAAAACTCCGCCTTCTGACACGGGACCACTGGAGCGCGGGGAGCATGCATCAAGGGTCCGTGGCAGTGAGAAGTCCCCACACACGCTCGCTCTGTGAACTGGCTTAGATGCTTCTCTGTAGCCCCATTTGGTTGCCAAGCGCCGGAGAACCTGGGTTCGGGTAAAAATTTCAGGTCCTCCAACGCCTCCCCCCAAGGATAATTGGGGTGATTGTAGAAAAAAATAATTAATAAAAAAATGTAAGTTACATCCAAAGGGTCAGACTGCATCTATTGCCCAGACTGGATTAATTTCAGGGGGGGAAGGGGTGATGATTAAAAAAAAAAAAAAATTCAGCTATTGTTAAAGGGCCTGTGAAGAAAGGGGCATTATGTCTGTTTCTTATTACAATAAAGGCTCCTCAGTCTTTACTGACCCCTAAAGTCCTGAAATCACACCAGAAAGACGAGAAGGCAGTCATCACAGGGGGCAGCGTGAGTCTCCGGCCAAGGTCGTTGATGAAACAAGGGATAAACAAAAATGTACAGGGCAGGATGGGTGTGAGGTGGGGGATGGGAAATTATGCTCCATGACCACATCTTCAGAGCTGGGAAAATGCTCCTTAGTCAATTCCCATCGTGTATGACCATGGATAGCAGAGCAGGCTGAATTACTGCACTGGATGCCCAGACGCATGCTTTCCTAGCAGAAAGCACTGGGGACTGAAGTCAATGGTTCAGATAATACTTGGGAGTATTTCTGGAGGGATTCAATAGGGGGCAGACATGGTGCAAGTTCTTCATACTAGAAAGGTGTCCTGTGTATATACACAGAGCTGGCTGAGGACACATAAGAGCAAGCGCAGAATTTGATTTTCTCCAGTCAAGCCTGCCCTGATGTTATTTGTGCACGGCCACAATATTATCTTGCTGCCTTTAGAGAAGATGCTGTAGCAGGGTGAGAAATTGAAAAGTTAATATTTTGGCCAGCTGCCTAGGATAACAACTTTTTGTCTGACAAGCCCTATGACATGGCCTCAATCTCCAATCACTAATTGGGAGGGACTGAGACTAGCCAATAGGCTCATCTAGAGCTGCTTCGGGCCAATGAAGATTTGCCTCGGCCATGTACCGAGTGATCTGCAGCTGATATCAAAGCTTCTGTTAAAAAACAAAACAAAATAAATTCAATACTTTTAGCTTAACAGTGTGTAGTTTAAACAAAAAAAGGAAAAATCAAAAATATCCCAGTGGAAAGGGAGTAATAAATAGTGGGTGCCTGAGGATGACTATTATAACATTATGGGAATCAAAGAACTTACCTGAAGGGAACATTTAAGAGGCCATCGCTCGACAGGAAGTGAAAAAAGGCCTGGTGACTCAGCTGAAAATTGCACCCCTGTCTATGAGGTAGAAGCCTTCACTTTCCAGGATCTTGTAGGACCTTGGTCAGCATTCTGCCATTTTGGTGGGTTTTCCCCCTCCTTTTGATTTTTACAAGGCAGCAAACAAAGGGGCCCAAAACAAGCACTGATGTTGAGTAACAAGAAACAGACTCAGGTACCTTCCGTCTCCCCTCACTTGGATGAGTGGGGGGTGGGATGAAGAGTCTAAGTTATTCTAATGGTAGCCAATTGATTTGGTTTGGAAATGCAGGGGGACATGGAACAAATATTTTTAATTGTCTAGGCAAGATGCACAAAGAAGCTACCAGCACATAGCAAGCCTGTTTAAAAACCACCATCACTGAAAGCTTTTATGTAAGCTGCTTTCAGCCCTCAGCCTCTTCTCCCAACAGGCCCAAGTTCTAACCGCACAGATCCAGACATGACCTCAGAGGGCAGAGACAATTTTCAGTCATGGCTGCAGGTCACCACCTCTGAAGGAGGGAATGATGGGTGCAATGTATAAAAAGTCTTCGTTACTTTTGTATTCCACTTTGAATACTTTTCTCTTTACGTGGAACATTGTTAAGGGAATATGGTGCTTCTCACCTTACTGGGCAAGAAATTAAATACCTGTCGATAATTTAAAGGTATCTTCGTGACAGAAATATCTTTTAATATAAAAGTTTTAAGTTACCCCTGTTTAAGCTAATAGGCTAAAGTACAACAAAATGTCTCTCTGTATCTTAAATCATAATGGGCCGAAAACTTCAGAAACCACCAACCTCAGATTAACTTCTTAAATTGAAACACAGCATATCATTGATATGACTATGGGTGGGAGTCGAGGATGACCGAGTGCCCACGATAATTTTACTTCAGTAAAATTGGGCAATGCAGATTTAATTGCTGAACAATACCGTGTTTAAGAAGACTTATTAAATCCTGAGAATATAGTATTATGTTAGCATTCACAGAATTGGACCTCCATATATAGCTAGCACAGATAAACTCGTATAAGGAAAAGAATAACTGAAAAAATTAGTTTCTAACAGCTAAGTTCGATCAGGCTCATTTCTATCCAGCCAGATAACAGAATAAAACCAGGAAGTTGAGCTGTTCAACTGAATGTCTCCTCTCCCTCTAACTGTTTGAACAGTCATGCCTAGGCCTTGCTGCAGACCAAAGCCTGTTTGTTAGGAACAGGAAGAGACTTTGAAAACAAAAGAAAAAATGAAAATAAAACAACACCCACCACCCCCAAAACACCACGTTTTAAAAAAATTGTGGGAGGGAAAAATCACGCTTTGTATTCTTCTCTTGTAAGTATTTAAACACACATATATACAACTCTAATGTGAAATGACAAACAAATTTTTAAACCAAAAGATACATATACCATTGACAGAGACACCTATCTATACAAACCTAGCCCACGGGAGGCTACGTCTGTGGCAATGAGGATGGGAGCCTTTCCAGAACGGAACTCTGCAAAACAAGAATGACACTATGAAAACCAAGGCTAAGTGATATGTCTTTAAAAATGGCCAAATAAACATTCCTAGCTACCTGGCCTTTTTAAGCTACCATGGCAAAATTTCAAGTAATGGTGTGAGAACATGCCGAGATCTTTTAAATGTATGGAAAATAGTAATTCTTTTGAAAATCTTTATTACATTCTCCTTTAGCAGGGGATCAGAGGAGTAATAGATAAACATTTACTTCTAATAATGAAATACCATTAAAACGGCATGGCAAATTTGTTTTACTCTTTTATTATTAGTTTCAAGTATACGGTACGGTACATTGGTTAGAAATTTCAGTTTTATAAAACGATTCCCCCTAATTTCCCTTTCTCTCCTCTAGCTATCTAGCCATTTCTGGTGACTGCATTCCCCATGCCATGCTCCCCAAACTCATGACCATCTATCGACTATTAACCTGTACTTCTTTAACCCTTCATCTCTTTCTCCTAGGCCCACAAGCCCCTCCCCTCTGGCCATCACCAGACTGTCCTCTATATTTGTGAGTCTGTTTTTGATTAGTTTGTTCTTTCTGTTCCTTAGATTCTGCATATAAGTGAAATCATATGGTATTTATATTTATTTCATTCGGCATAATAATCTCTAGATCTATGTCATTGCAAATGGCAGCGTGGTGATTTTTAACAAAATTATATGATCTAGAAATTTTTCCCCTTAAATTAGGACACTAAAGTTATCTCCCAAATGAAAAAGAAAATGGCAGGGGGCACAAGTTTAAAAGGTGCAGAACAAAAGGAGAAACCACTTTCCCCTGTGAAATAACAGGAAAAAACATATTTTGGTTTCTGCCCCCAGTTCCTGACACAGAGCTCTTAAAACCCTTGTAAATAGGGATGCTATGAGAATCTTTTATTCTAATATTTAGTCTTTGACCCAGGTTCCAGACAGAGTTCCTAAATCAATGAGATTTCCTGGGTGATAGGAGTGTTTTGTTCTGATGAGGTGACACTTAATGGGCTCCTTGATGGGGACAAAGCACCAAAGAAAAAAAAAAAAAAAAAAAAATCGAGCCATGATTAGAAACTTGGAACTTTCAGTTCCATTCCCCTAACCTCCAAGAAAGGAAGAGGAGCTAGAGATGGAGTTAATGATCATTCATGACTATGGGATGAAGTCTCCATAGAAATCCCCAAAGTATGGGGTTTGGGAAGCTTCCGGGCTGGTGAACACACCTATAAAGACACGAACTTATTACATAAAAAGGTGGTTTAGGTTGTGAAAATATGTGAAGAGCCAGCATCACTGACCTTAAAGGACAGCAAAGATATGCCCGAAATGCCCCCCAAAGTCCATGAACTAGAGCAGAGCTATGCAAACTTGCCTGCAGGTCAAATCTGGCATAATGCCTATTTTTTCTAATAAAGTCTTGTTAGAATGCAGCCAAGATTTTTCTTTACAGATTCTCTATGGTCATTTTTTTGCTACAACAGCACAAAATCGAATAGTTGTGACACAAACCATCCTAGAGTCTGCAAAGCCAAAATGTTTACTACCTGGTCCTTTTACAGAAAATCTGTCAATCCCTGAAAGAGTATGAACAATGCTTAGTTTTGAACTCACCATTAAGTACCCAATCTCTCTCTGGTTGACTCTTGTCTCCATGGATACACATAGCTGGCCAACTGTCAGGAAAAAAGTGACCAATATTTTAGAAATCTTTAAAAAAAAAGGGGAGGGAAACTGAGCTTTAAAAAGAAATGCAACCATATGCAATTGTGAAGTCTGTCAGACTATATAGGTAGATGACTGTGTCCATTTAAAGAACGAAGTGTGTGTTAAACATTATTAATATTATACAACATTCACAATACCAATTTCGAAACTGCTAACTATAAAACCGGAGGCCAATTACCTCCGTGCTGCACTCACCCATCTCTGCGCATCCTTCGAGTGAGGTCATCACAGCGTCTCTTCGTCTCTACAAATATTATTGTCTTATTTTCCTTTTCAGCCATTATTTCCTCCATGAGTTGGATCAATCTGAAGATGAGACCAATGACATTAGTCATCCAGAGACCTCCCTATACTTTACGCAGAAGCTATGCCTGCAATATCAACCCCCACAGCTATAGTACTTTTAACATTATTTTCTATACAGCTGATAATTATCAGAGCTGAGATTCAAATCCAAGGATCCAGAATCCTTGCCTTTAACCAAAAGGTTCTGATAAGTGATATGAAGGATGAACTGTTGGAAACCTAGCAATGCTTTTAGTATTTTCAGGCCTCAAAAAAATATTAGTTTCTTTAATGCTTTAATTTTGGAAGATTACTAGGAAAAGTTTATCAGCATTATCAAAATAGTGAAATCTCTCATACTTGTGGTCTTTTTCACTTTCCATGCAGACATCCACAATCTGGAGGATGTTGTGGTTGGCACTCAACTCCAGATTGCCTACATTGATCTGGGTGTAATCACGAAGGAAGTCTTCTGCAAGCTGTCTTACTTCTTTTGGCCAGGTTGCACTCCACATCAGTGTCTGCCTATCAGGCTATAAAGAAAGAAAGGCTTACTTTTAGGCTAAAGAACTGTAACAGGCAAAGGACATAAACAGCACATTATCAGCTTTACACACCCTGATTTGGTCAACAATTTTACGAATCTGGGGTTCAAAACCCATATCAAGCATTCTGTCAGCCTCATCCAGTACAAGGTAGGTACATCGGCGAAGATTTGTCTTTCCCGACTCCAAGAAATCTATCAGGCGCCCAGGAGTAGCTATACAGATCTCAACACCTGTAAAACAAAATTGAAGTTCTAGCAACTAAGAATTCTTTACCCACTGTCCAAGACTCAGCAAACTAAGCAGCACTACCTCTACTAGTATATTAAATACTGCAGACTAGCTAACTTTTAACACAGTACTTGGAAAAGCACAATGTAAGGAGCATTTATGTATAATAATCAAATCTTCACAAAGTATTAAGTCTCTAGCCACATTGAGCTTTTCCAAAATAGTATTTTAACCATACCCGAGAAATTTTAAGCTGCTAAAATGCCAATTTTTCCCATAGGAACCCACTATTTTTCTCTTTAATTTCATTCATAGAAAACTGGCAAAATGAGATAAACTAATAATTCTTACATGCTGAATTAAAAAATAATTACCTCTCTCCAAGTCTCGAATCTGGGGACCTTTAGGAGCACCTCCATAAATGCAAGTACTCTTCAATCTGGAACATTTGCCATAGTCATCAGCCACCTGCTGTACTTGTTGGGCAAGCTCTCTAGTAGGAGCCAGGACCAGACACTGGAACAAATAAACATACACTTGAGACACACATCATAAGTTAAAAAAAAGACAAAAGGTCATCTAACTCTTTTTCTGTTGTCTGACTTGGTACTTTCAAAGTATGTATTAGGGTGGGAGGTTGGGAAGGCAGAGGTATGAGAAAATGCACTGGAATGTGGCAAAAAGTTAGGAGAGTAGTTAGCACGTAGAATGATGGTTTACTTTTCAAACAGAATTCATTACTGTGTATGTATGCTATTTAAGTAGATTTATAGACTGTATTGCCTGGTTTTAACTAAACAACTTGCAAAGTGAACAAGTGGCTTTAAAATACCCCTGCAACAAAACCATGGATTAAACAGAGGAATGACAGCAGAGCTGACACTTTTCTGACTTCTAGTTTAAGCTCTTACCAGTCGCATTAGACAAAAACAAAGACACGTAATCTAATAAGTAGTTGGCCAAAATAATATAAAATTAAGACAGTTTGAAATAGGTTATCATCTACACTGTTAACAATGACTCTTGCGCTATGTACTGATCCATTAGATAATACCTAATGATAAGCTAACTCAGCTATATGGAACACACTGCATATTACAAGATGCAATGTAACACATTATTTCTTTTTGTAAATATTGAGACATAACTGTAACAACGTAGATCTTTATAAATACAGCAAGTGCAAGCTCAATTAAAAAAAAAAAAAAAGTACTTTCCAAATGTTTAAAGGCTGCTACTCAAATCTCATAAGAAATAGTACAAATGAAAATAATCAAACAATAAAATCATGCTGCCCTATTGACATTTATGAAGTATCACTTAATCACAAAGAATACACATCCCAAACCTGACTTAAAACCACACAGCAAGGACCTCATTTCATATCTCTTTTGTATCCCTCACAAAATCACTGAGCAATTAAGAACTGCACTTGAATTAATGCCTGTGTATGAAGGTAGTATGTACAGTGGTTAAGAGTAAGACTCAAATTCAAGCTCAGCTATTTTATAGCTGTATGACCTTGGACAAGTAACTTAGTATCACTGCCTAAAATTTATCAGTAAGATGAGAATAACATATTTCTAGATATGGAGGATGGAGATGAGAATGAAATCTGAAAACACATGTACAGTACGGTGCCTAAAACACAATAATCATAAAACTGTAGTTTTTCTTAGAATTATAAGCAAACTAAAACACACTTACGATTGGACCATCTCCCCTTTCCAAGTATGGCTGGTGGTTAATATGAACAATTGCAGGCAGCAAATACTGAGAGGAAAAAAGACAAGTCTTATAAGAAAACTAAGCCACTACTTTAAAAGCTCTAAATTATTGCAGTAATTGATAATGCATAACTAGGAAAGTTAAAACAGTACGCACAACTGTTACACATGTGCAATGTAAATTTAAACACGAAATGCTGCCACATATTTCATATAGCTAAAAAAGTGAAATATTACCTATGCTATCTGAATTCAAATTTTATGAAAAATTGAGAATATACGGGATAATGTGAATAGCAAAATAAGTTACCCCATGTTAAAAATCTGGTACATACCGCCAGTGTCTTCCCAGAGCCGGTCTGAGCAATGCCCACCATATCCCGGCCACTAAGAGCCAATGGAAATCCCTGGCACTGAATTGGAGTTGGTTCTGTGAAGTGCTGATCCATCAATACGTCCATTACATACTCTGTAATAGGACGGATGTTACTTACTCCTTTTAAGTAAAACTAAGAACATAGCCAAAAAGAATTTAATAAAACTGTTAAGCTTACTGAAGGAAAGATTTACTCGGCTTTATCTCTCTCCAAGAGAAGTGTTTTTCTCTTTAGTTACTAAATCTCTGACCTGCTGACTACTTCCTCTCAGAAGGATGCCGCCACGACCATCTACCTTTCCCCTCAAAAACTTGAGAACCCCTGCCCTCAAGTATCTAACAAGGCATTGGCACATGGTAGTCACTCATTGTTTGCCAAATTCAAACTATATCCAGCTAAAAAACCATTCCATTCTTGTGTTTTCTAAAAGGCAGAGGTGAAACCCCCTAGGGGAAGAAGAAACTCAAAAAAAAAAGAAAAGGTTCTAAATCAGAAAACAGATAAGCATGCAACAATATGGTATTTACTTCTAGCCTTGAGCAGGTTTTAAAAAATTTACGTAACGTAAATCATTATCTTCATAAAAGACATTCTACTAAGGTTTTCAACAAAACTCTGAGTATGGGTTGAAACCTTTAAATGATGTATTACTCATGTTTACCATTCAACCCAAATTAACAATTAAGATTCTGGATTGGTGAACACTCACGTGGGAAGTTAGCATGATGGAAGGCAAACACAGGTTTAGGACAAACATCTCCCCCTCTCACTGTTATCTCCTTCTTACGACGTAGTTCATCAACCTCATACTATGGAGGAAAAGTAAGACAAATTAGGAAACAAGTTATTCTAAACATGCAAAACTTTTATGTTCCAATCCAGCTGAACAATTATCATATAATTCGAAATTAAAATGGAAAATGTGTGAGGATCCTCTCAACTCTGTAAGTCAATGAAATAGGTTGATAAGAGTTCCACTTTTCACATAGAAAACAGATAAAATATAGAAGTTGGAATAAAGTGCTCTTTCCATGACACTTCTGAACAAGTAACCATAATGGGTAGAGACCAAAGGAATCATGAGATTAAAAAGACAATGCTAATATTTAAAATTTAACTTCAGAGATAAAAAATCATAACCTCATAAAGTTAATACCAGTTATGACAAATTGGTTCGAAGCATAACCAACAAATGAGAACCAAGCAATCAATACATTAGGTACATATTTAAGCTGGTTCCTCTTATGAGTACTAGTAGTCTTAACAAGAAGCTAAGGAAAGTATCACTGTACTAGAATACATACAACAGCAACAGCAATATATATATGTAAATTCTGGCTAATATGTCTACTTGGTTTATTATTGTGTATTAAAAAGGATAAATAAATAAACAACCCCCCAAAACTTACTGGAGTCAGCCGTGCCACTTCTGGATGTTCCACATAAAAATTCTTCTCAAACTTGGGGAGCTCACTCAAATCCCACTTCTTTTTACGCAAACGCTCCCCAGGATTACCAAATTTCTTTGGAGGAAGGCCACCACCACCTCTTGCTCCAAATCTAGAAATATTAAAATTTTAGTTTATTAGTTTTAAAGCAATATAACTCAGGTGCCATAAAACCATGCAAAAAGATGGGACTACCAGCCCCTCTAAAGAGAGCATTTTGTTACTCTTATATGAGGGCACGGAGCAGTTCGAACAACTTTCTTTACTATTCAACAATATTGCTACAGGTATGACTACAATAGGTGAAAAGTTAAAATTTATTATATTTAGAGAAAAGTATCATGGGAATTACAACCAGACTCTGGAATCTGAAGAGGTTTAAATTTTGATTCTGCCACTTTGAGCAAATTATTTAACTTCCCTGGCCCTCAATTTCTTATGCAGAAATAATACTAATACCTATTTCAGAAGTTGCTGTAAAGATGAAGTATGTGTAAAGTGCTTAAAACAGTTTATGGTGTAGTAAGCACTCAGAACTAAGACTTAGAACTCGAAAAATTGTTACTGGGTATCAATCAGGTACCAAGTCCTGTTTTAAGTGGTTGAGATACTAAAGTGAATGAAACGGAAGGCTCTACTCCTCTTGTGTAATATTCAGAGAAGTAGGTAAGGGAGAACATTACTTTAAGCTTAAATTAAGGGTAAGATAGATACTTCCAGTGAGTCTCCTCATACCTGAACAGCTTCTGTGACGAGCACTCCTTCCGTCTGCTAATCTAAGGAAAACTATTAGGACCTCTAAAAAAACTGATAGGCTACTCTTCACCTTTAGTTTATGCTAATAAATATAGCCAAAACAAAGATTTATGACCTTTCCTTCATCTTCATTTCCACCTTTATCATCTTTTTGTTCTCAGGCAAACAGTACTATTATAAATTTACCAAAGAAACCACTTAAATAATGAAGTCTTATTTAAGGTTTTAAAACTCAGATTATTTAAAACCAATCTTTTTGCTTTATCTAATTTTCACATCAGACAAATCCAGTTGGAATACAAATATGGTCACTAGCAGAATTTGAAATGTTCTTTTCCAGAAGAATCCTAATACTTAAGATGGCCTTCATTTCTGTATTTCAACCTACTAAAGTAGGGGGCATTGTTTGATATACAAATAGTACATAGCATGTTTTCATCCCACTGCTTTACTCCTGAAAACACTATACTGAACATTCCCTTCCACTCTAATCCACTCATAACATCTTGCAGATGGTGCCACTTTATAACTGACACGCAGTAGTTGTACTATTTTAAAGGGCCTTAATTTCCTGGAATTCAAACAATTGTTAAAACTCTGGTTTTAAGACCCAGCTAGTTGTTTCTCTAAATACAAAAACTGATGGCAGGAGATTTTTTCAGTATTTACATTCAATAGGCAGAACTGGGTTGATTCCGATTCCATTCATACTACAGGAAAAGCAAACTGCACAGGGATACATATATCAAAGACAAAATATTCATATCTGCAATATGGCCTCAGGTCCAAAGTTCAATGCTGAACCCACCAAAAGACCACCCTGATCGACTCCTCCCCGCTCACTTGTAAATGAAGCAACCATAGGAATTTTAATAATAAAAAAGCAAAGTCTCTAAACAATCTTGCAGAGAAAATAAAAATGACCAAAGACCAATGTTCGGATTGTCGGTCTAGTTTATATCAATTTATGTGGTTTCCAAAACATGCCATTTCAAAGCTGCTACTGCATTCCAATGCTACCAGACCTTAAACTAAGGATCTAGAAAATAGAACTTTTCAAAATAAGGTTCCTTTTAAAGTTGATTCAAAGTTGCTCTTAAATTATTTTTCTTTTTCCCTATTGCCTTGGCTAATTATCCAAGGCATATTATCTTACACTAAACATATAACTTGAAACATAGGGTTCTTTATAAATATGCTGACTTCGATATTCAAAAGAGCCTTTTACTCTTGCAGAATTTTTAGCACATTTGTACCATCCTTTAAAGATGCATGTATCCTCATCTCTAGCATACTGTGCTGTTCATTAAATGTTTTTGAGTATAAAGTTTAATTTGGCTTTACAATAAATGCAGCTTTGAAGATTTATATATTAACATGCAATATCATGCTAGTTTAAATAAACTGCACATTTTTGGACAGTACATGTACACTTATCTCACTCATTCCCTTTTCAAATAATCAATTTCAGCTCTTTAACGTTCAGTTAAGGACCAAACAGCAACTGAAAACAAAGGAAATTTCATAGTAAAGGCAGAGTCAAGGCACAGACCTTATTAAAGTTATCGTTTTGTTTAAAAATGTCATCTGATACTAAAGAGTCAATATGAGATAAAGTACGGGACAGTAATGCACTTTTCTCTTTTCAAATTTTTATTATTAAAGCACATTTACAATTCAATTAAATAGTAAGTCAAATACCCACAGGAAAGAAACATTACCAAAACCTTGGTAGCCTCTATGTGCCTATTTCAAGTTTACAACCCCCACCAAAATTATCTCAAATTTTAACCATTCCCATGCCTTTTGCTTTTAGTCTTGTCACATTTGTACGTATCCTTATATGCATTACCCTAACGCAACTTGCTTTACTCAATACTGCGAGTCATTTATGTTGATACGAGCTTTTTTTCTTATTGCTGTTGTATTCTACTGTATGAATACTCAGTTAATCCCGACATTTGAGCTGTTTCCAATACTGTCATGAATGATGCTGGTATAAACAACGTTGTACAGGGATACTGGGGCCCGTCTGCAAGAGTTTTTCTAGGCCTTAGAGTCTAGGGTATAAAGCTCAAGAGAGGTATGACTGTGTGATTTTCAACTTTCCTAGTAATGTGAAATTCTTTTTCCTAAGCACTTGTACTGAAATTCGCTTCTAAATTTAGCTCTACTGTGAAACACTAAGCAAACATTCCACTCTTATTCTTCCAAACTTAACACTAGAGTCAAATGTTTTCCTTCCCAACAAAGTATAAATCAAAACAATCTTTTTACTTTGTAAATTAAGTGATAATTGAGGTGCTTGTGACTAGAAAATCTGATGCATGTATTTGAACAAAACACAAAAAAGAGAAAATATCAACAGAACTACTACAAAGAGACAACTCCCAAGAACAATGTAGAGGCAATTATTATCCCCATCTTCAGATTAGAAAATAGGCTCACAAAGATTTAAGATATTGACCAAGGTCACATATACATTAAGGAGCGTCACTTTACTTTCTATCCAAAGATATGACTTTCACTACAAAAAAAGTAATAACAAATCAACATGTATCTACCTCTTAAGCAATTTTTTCGTTTAACTGACATTAAGATTTTAATTTCAGTATCCGGGAAATTAGAATTTCAGTTCTAATCCTGTTACCTTCCAACTCTGTTAACTGTGCCGTTACTACACCAAAAATTTTCTAGCTAGGCCGAGAAGTTATTGTTCCAGTCCAATTACAGAAAAACAGACCGAAACATGGAGGGAAAAACTACGGTAACGACCAGAGAAAAAACACTCCCTTCCTCACTAAACACGGTCATTTAGATGGCAATTCATTGCTTTATATGCCAACATGCGCCCTTCAAATTATGTAAATACGACTAAAAGGAATTTAAAGGTTTTTTTAAAACTAGAAGTCAGTCTTTTAGTCTCTAGTTTCAAACCAGGTTTCCAGTTCCATTAACAGTCATCCGTGGCGATAGATAACATAAGGGAAGCCATTTCACGTTAAGATTTTCCTAGGCTGAACTCGGAGACCTCATTCTCTTCTCAACACGAACATTTGTGTTTCACGGAGGGAGGCTGAGGCCAGGAGCGATCAAATGACTTGCCTAAATCGGCCGGGCTCGGGGCTGCGACCGCCCAGCCGCCCCTCCTGCACCCCGCGGGGCCAGGGCCGAACCACGCTACCACGGCAGTCCGCAAGGAGTTGGGGCGTCGCCAAGGTACCATCCCCCGCCTCCGCCGGGTTACCAGTGATCCCCGGGCCCAAGCCCACCCAGAGGCCCGAGCCCACAATCGCTATTATGTCCCGGGTGGTGTCGCCTCCCGAGTCGGGAGCGTCGCTTCCAAGCCTGCAGGCCGCTCAACGTCTCCCGCTAGACCGCAGGCTGCGGTCTCCTCAGGAAGCGACCGCCCCACCCCCACGCACACCCAGGCCTTTCCTCTCCTCCACCCCCCCTTACCCTCCACGGTCACGATCCCGGTCCCGGTCCCCAAAGCCGCCTCCGCGCATGGTCCCAAATGGGTAAAGATCTGGGAGCGGGGCACGGATGGCCGCGCTCGGGAGGGCCTGCGGCTCCGGTCTGGTGACGACCGATGGCGGCGGCGCCTCCGCTGTTGGGGCGGCGGCAGGCGCGGCGCTCTCTCGCTCCGACGCGCTGTCTCCCGTCGCAGACGCCACCGTCGCCGCCTCTCTCGTCGGAGACGGGAGCAAAACACAGAGAATCGGGATTATAAAGTTAGTGGGTAGGTTTGGCTACGCTCAAACCCGGCGATACCGCGGGTTAGGCGTCTCCTTCCTTCCCGGCGACTGCACAAAATGGCGGCCGGCACCGAGACTGCTCCAGCTTAACGCTACGTACGTCGGAGACGATACGTAAACAGCGTGTCGGAATAGCCCGAGGGCTTCGCGGAGTACTATGGGTATTCTTGGAAGCATTTTACGTCGGTTGCGGAGGTGGACGCACTTTGCGGTCGGTAGAAGGAAAACAAAGTACGGATTAGGCGTAGAGTTCCCGTGCCGCCTGAATTAGAACGTAGGGTGGGGGTGGGGAGAAGAGCCTCCGGCGCTACGTAACATTCTTTGCGTGGTTAGCCAGCCCACTGTTGCGAAGATGCGTAGTCTGCGTAACGCATTCTGTTTGGAGAATAGAGGATTTTGTTGGGTTCCACCGTGGGACGGAATGGCGCCCGCCTGTGCAAGTTGCTTTGCAGAGACAATAACTGGCCTTTATGTTGCAGTAGTTAAGTTTCTGGGCCTCCAAGTGCCAAAAGTCCAAGAGAATCTTTTGGGTCCCTGGCTGGCGCTCCGGCTAGATGGCCCTGCCGCCTTGCCCTAGGTTTGCTGAGAGTGGCTCCGCCGCCTTGCCCTACTAGGTTTGCTGAGTGGCCGCACGCCTTGGCGCCATTTCTTTTCAGTTGCCTCTCGCTGTGCGGTCGCCGGCAGCCATGATGGATGCGCCTTGTCCGTTCTTTTGGGAGTTGGTCAGGTGGCGACGATCTCAGCTGGGTTAAAACATTCTTTGCTACACTACAGTTCATGCTCTCAACAGAATATTTACACTGTACCCGGCTGAGCAAAGTTGGCTACCAACCAAAATGTGGGTGGAGCCCCTCTTAAGGTAGACGGCTGAAATCCCTTGACTGCCTTTAAACAGGCGCCGCCTCAGGGCTGCCTCGGGAGCACCCCCCCCCTCGGCCGCCATTAGGTCATTATTCTTTTTGCCCTCCAAAAAAGTAAACTTTTCAGAGTTCCTTTGGCAGAGAAGTTTCTGATTATGGAGTGAATCTATAGTATACATTTCTCATTCTTGATATGTGTTTTCCTACTAAAGATAGTTGAAGCTTATTGCATTTTACTAAACAGGTTTTCATTAAGTAGGGCAGCCGGAGAACCTAGTAATTTTATTATTAACAGTCAAGATTGTTGGAAAAAATGAAAATATGCTTTGCTCAATTAACCTTTTTTGAAAATCTAATGGTACTTTACCGTATGATCCAGCAATCACGCTCTTTAGTATTTACCAAAAGATTTGAAATTTTATGTCCCCATAAAAACCGGCCCAAGGACGTTTATAGCAGCTTTACTCATAATTGCCAAAGCTTGGAAGCAACCAAGCTGTCCTTCAATAGGTGAAGAGATAACCTGTGGTACATCCAATGAAATATTATTTAGTGTTAAAAAGAAATGAGCTATTAAACCATGAAAAAACATGGGGAAACTGTAAATGTATATTAGTAATTGAAAGAAGCCAATCTGAAGAGGCTATATATCGTATGTTTCCAATTGTATGGGAGGAGGCAAGAGAATTAAAATGTTAAGGAAGCTACATTCACAGACTGCAATATGCTGATCAGCCCTACAGCCAGGGCAGGAGGACACCTTCAGAACAAAGGAAGATTTCTGCTGGATTCTAACAGCCCATTCCCCACACCTGTGAAGGGGAAGCAGAAAGCCTGCGAACTGCCTGCAGGCCTTTCACTTTACATACTCTTCCCTTTCTTCACTGTATGCCCATATCAAAGGAAAGGGAACTAAAGAAAGACATATAAACTGAATTCCCTCAACACCCAGGGTCCTTCCCAATGCCTTTACTCTCACTGTCTCTTTCACTGTCCTTCTCACTCTCTGCCTCTGTGAGGAGACCTCACTCTGGAGTGTTATCCCTTTTCTAATAAACTTTCCTTTTGACTCTAACTTTGGCATGTGTGTTGAATGCTTTCTTCGCTTTCCGCCAAAGGACCCTCTTCTTCTCTTGGTGCAGGGCTTGGTCTCCCTGTCACTCGGGGAAATTTGTCCTGTCCTGCATCAAAACTATACAGATAGTAAAAAGATCAGTGTTAGAGGGAGGAAGAGATGAGCAAGTGGAGCACAGAAGATATTTAGGGCAGTGAAAACTATTCTGTATGGTACCATAATGGTAGGTACATGTCATTATACAATTATCCAAACCCAGAGAATGTACACCACCAAGAGTGAACCCTACCTAATGGAACTATGGACTTTGGGTGATTATGCGTCAATGTAGTTTCATTAATTGAAGCAATGGAACGTCAGTGGTGGTGGAGGCTATGCACGTGTGGAGGCTCGGGTTATATGGGAACTCTGTGTTATCCACCTAATTTTGCTGTGAACCTAAAACTACTCTGAAAAAATAGTTTAAAAACCTATGGAATGAGAGTTATTGAGTCCTCACGCTCACTGTGTTCCAGGCACGTGCTATGAGCTTTTATTTTATCATCTGTAAATGAGGTAACAGTACCTCAAAGAGATTTTGGAAGGAGCAAATGAAACATCACTCAGAGTGTAGTGCGTGGCACGTAACACTCAATATATGCTAGTGGTTAGTTATAATCTCTCCACTTTACAGATAAGAAAGCCGAAGCTCAGATTAAATGCTAACCCAGGGTCACACAGCAATTGGCATAGCTGTGACTCAAACCTAGGTGCTCTGGCAAGGTTTTGTCTTGGCACTATTTAGGTCTAGATACATGGTTGTGGGGGAGTTATCCTATGCATTGTAAGACATGTAGTAACATTCCTGGACTCTACCCACTAGATGCCAGTAGAATCTCCCTCCTCCTCCAAGTCGTGACAATAAAATGTTTCCAGACATTGCCAAATGTCTCCCAGGAAGCATTGAGAACCACTCAAATTGAAAGCCACATTTCTAGAACCACCAAGTTATACTATCTCCCTGTGAGATCACAGGATCAATATCATTCTCTTTCAATTGTTAATTATTCAAGTTTTTTTTGCAGATGTGGTTTGCCTTCTGCTGACTCCACCTGCCAACAATACCATTGCCATTTTTCATTGTATCTGTGTTTTATTGTTATTATAGCAGTAAGATTTATACTCAAGACTCGATTTCCAACTACTAAGAGAATTAATCCTTTTTTCCCCATCTTTATTGAAATATAATAGACAATTAGTTGCTTGAATTTACATTGTACAATTCAATGACTTTTTTTTCAATTATAGTTGGCATACAATAATATACCAGTTTCAGTTGTAATAGCATAGTGATCAGAGATCCACAGAACTCGCAAAACAATCACCCCACTAAATCTAGTACCCGCTTCCCCTTACATATTTATCACATTATTAACCGTCTTCCCCATGCTACATTCTACATCTCCATGTCTATTCTGCTACTATCCATTTGTACCTCTTAATCTATTTGCCTTTTTTTGTCCCCCTACCCCCACCCATCTAGTAGCCCTCTAAATATTCTCTGTATCTATGAGTTTATTTCTGCATTTGTTGTTGTCGTTGATTTTGTTCTTTAGATTCCACATGTACGTGAAATCATACAATATTTGCCTTTCTCTATCCAACCCATTTCATTCAGCGTAATAACCTCTAGGTCCATCAAGGAATATCTTTTTCCATCCCCTTCCTTTTAGTCCATGTGTGTCTTTTAACCTGAAGTGAGTCTCTTGTAGGCAGCATATGTAGGGGTCTTGTTTTCTTATCCATTCAGCCACTCTATCTTTCGGTTGGAGAACTTAATTCTTTTCCATTTGAAGTACTTGTTGATAGGAATGTAGTTATTACCATTCTTTATTCCTGTTTTTGACACATATTTTTTCTTCTTAAAGAAGTCCCTCCAACATTTCCTGTAACACTGGCTTGGTGTTGATAAATTCCTTTAGCTTATTTTTGTCTGGGAAGCTCTTTATCTGTCCTTCAACTGTAAATGATAGCTTCGTTGGATAAAGTATTCTTGGTTGTAGATCCTGGGTTTTCATCACGTTGAATATTTTGTGCCAAGCCCTTCTGTCCTGCATAGTTTCTTTTGAGAAATCAGCTGCCAGATTTATGGGTGCTCCCTTGTACGTAACTAATTGCTTTTCTTTTGATGCTTTTAATATTCTTTCTTTGTATTTAACCTTTGGCATTTTAATTATGATGTGTCTTGGTGTAGGCCTCTTTGGGTTCCTGGTTTTTGGGACTCTCTGAGCTTCCTGGGGTTTTATGTCCATTTCCTTGACCAGGTTAGGAAAGTTTTCCATCATTACTTCTTCAAATAGCTCTTCAACGTCTTGTTTTCCTTGTTCAACATCTTGTTTACCCCTATGACATGGATATTTTTCTCTTTAATAGTGTCCCATAGGCTCCTTAAATTATTATTATAGTCTTGGCTTTTCTTGCCATTCTGATTGAGTGTCCTTGGTTTTCCCATCCTTTATATAGGTCATTTGATCCTCTTCTTTATTCACTTTGTTTATTCTATTTAATATACTTCTTATCTCAGATAATGTGTTCTTCATTTCTGACTGGTTCCCTTTTATAATTTCCATTTCTATTTTATGTTTTATTTTTAATCTCTTTGTTAAAGTTCTCATTGAATTCATTTATACTTCCCATAAGTTCATTGAGCTTCTTTATAACCAGTGTTTTGAACTCTGCATCTGATAGATTGCTTGACTCCATTACTCTTGGATCTGTATTCTGTTCTCTCATATGGTTTCTGCTGCTGCTGCTTCTCATTTTGGCTGACCTTCTGTGTCTGTTTCTATGTACTAAGCAAAGCTCTTAAATATCCCAGTCTTATTAGTGTGGCTTTGTGCAGTAGGTATCCAGTGGCACAGTCCTGAGAAGAGTTCAGCTGCAGGCCAAATTTAGCCCCAGCCTGTGCTGCTCTGGGGCCACCTGTTAAGATTCAGCAAGCAATCCACAGATGCTGCTTATATTTGCCTCAAAAGGCCACATCAGAAACCGAGGCCAGCTGCCTCCAGTGTGAGTGTAGGTGCTGCTCAGCAAGGGGCACCTGACTAAGTGAGGACACACCTGAATATGGCTGGCGTGTGGCCGCGAGTTGTGGGGGGCGGAGTGACCTCTGTTATCTAGTTTGATGTGTCTTCGCTATGGCAGCACTGTGTCTGCACACTGGGAGGGCGAAGGGCTCAACAGAGGAACAAGGGAAACCACTGGCACTTCTGTACAGAGCGAGTCTCACCTTGGCCCTCACTGCAACAACTCAGTGTTCCCCGGTAAGTCCCTAGTGCCCCCTGTGCAGCTGAACCGCCACTGGTGCTCAGAGCGAGCAGGTCCGTCACTGCGAAAATTCGCTCGTGGATGTGGCCCCTTTAAGAGGCATCTGCCGCTGCCACAGCGTCCCATTCAGCCGATCGGGACCAGGCAGCTCCGTCTCCTTGCCCCGTCCTTGCCCCGTCCTACCTTCTGCCGTTGCAGGGTGATTTCTTAGATTTTTCCCTAGTTGTATGGCTTGTTCACCTAGATCCAGGCCATTTTCTTTGCTGTATGCTCCTTGATTTGGTCACAACTTTGATTTGGTCTCCAGAGAGATGAACAGAGCCTCTATTGTCTACGCCATTATTTTTCTCTTTCTATTCCTTTTTTTTTTTTTAAGTTTGGAAACAGCTTTCTGTTTCTAAGCTACTTTTACTGTGAACCACCTATACTAAATTGTGTACATACATTCTCTTTTCTCATTGTTACAACTCTGCAATTTCATAGTCATTAAACTTGCCTAAATGTGAAATATAATGCCTCTGTCTTCTATCTTGGTAGGACTCAGGTTGGTTCTTTGATAGCTTGGTTTATTGTTCTTTAGCTATGAAGGGTTGAGCGTATGGGAGGAGGGGGAGGTAGGTGGAGTAAAAGGAGTCAAATATGTGATGACAGAACTCTAACTACGAGAGGTGAACACACAATGTAAGTATATATATTGCCTTACTGCTAAAATGTACAACTGAAACTTAATGGATGTCGTTAACCAATGTCACTATATAAAAAAAAGAAGGTTGACATACTGAGGTACTCAAGTCAACAAGGTAACTGTAAGTGGTTGCTCTTAAACTATGATATATAGGGACACATAAGAACAGAGACTTTTCTGGAAACTTATTTCTAGAACTTGAACTTTCACATATACTCCTTTCTAAACTTGATATGACTGAGAAATTTGCTCAAAATTGCAACCTCTTACTTTACAAATGAAAAGAATATTTCTCTTCTAATTTTACTATGAATTTGCCATGGAAGTAAAAATCCCAGAGGTGCTAAATATAGGGACAATTAGAAATGCAGATTCTGACAACTTGAAAAAGTAAATGATTTTAATAACTTGGTAACACATCCATTTGCAAATTAGGAGAATTCCAGTTTTTTGCTTTTAACAAAATGGAAGTAGGACCATGTGGAATTTCTACCTACAGATCATTAAAAATAACTTCTTGAGATGATTACTGGATTTTTGATGTATAACTTGGAAGAAGATCAAAGAATTGAGTGAAATTACTACAACAAAGCCCTTTCCATTCTTGCTTTGTAAATTATGTAATCAAAATTTCTCAGCGCTGATGGCTAGAAAAGGGAGAAAAAAAGAATAGCCAAAATAATAGTCTTCCATAGATACATAATCTATTTTTCTTAATCTCCCTCTAGCTTATTAAAAGATTCATTTCCAATAAGAAATTTACTTTCTATGTTTAATGGCTATTAAGAGTTCTAATAATATTTGTAATGATAATAATCCAGAAAAAAATTTAATACATAGAGCCTTAGGGTCACAGAAAACGAGAAAAAATTTTTTTAAAATTTTGTGCCACAATTCTGTGTGTATAAATAAAATTAAATGATGACTAAGACATTTGACATACAAATATGGGATAAAATTCTGGAAAGAAAAGAATTCAAAGAAAAAAACCATATAAAATATCCAACCCTTAAAGAAGAATTTATTCATATATTTTAATGTATGACGTTGGGAATCAAACTTATGTGATATTTAAATTCCATTGGGACGCATTTAAAAGAGCGATGTTAGAGTTTCATTTAAAATGTCAATATTTCTACATATCGTAAATTATATCCTTTAAAATAATTTAAACTTACAATGAAAAAGTTTAGGTATTAACCTAAAATACGTTTTCAGAATTTTCTTAGGGGGGAATATTTGAAGACTAGTAATCTAAAGAGGTGAACTCAGACCAGACAGGGCCCGAGGGAGCTGGAGAGCCATGTTCCATCTAAAGTGGTCCCCCACTGTCCAACCAATTGCTGCCAGGCAGAAATTTCGACCCAGAGGTGTTGACTCTAATTGAATGTGTGTTTTTCCGAGTTAGAGAGTAGAAGAATGGAATCCCATCCTCAGTAAGTGTTTTTCAACTTTGTGATTCTGTGTAAGTCTTTTGATTAAATACTTTCTATGGCTCCCCATGACCTAAAGACCCAGCGTTAGCTCCACAGTCTGCCATTCAGGGCCCTCCAAATTCTGGCTCCAACCTCTCACCATGCCTCTGCTTCAGCAAATCTCTATTCTCTCTTCTTTGCCTACTTTTTTTTTTTTTTTTTTGGTCAACTTCTGTGAGTTTTATTAATCCCTTTTGGTGCCTGCACATAGAAAAACTCAGGGTCTGCTTCTGCCCTCTCCCTGGGTTCGAACATCAGGGAAGTGATCTCCTGTCCTCTGATACTCAAAGGCATTAATCACTGGATTAACCACATGAAAATATTTTTTCTGTTCTTATTTAGATCACGGGGGCAGCTGTTCAGTTCCTCCACTCAATAAACCACACACAGGCAAGCTGAAGAAGAAAAGAGTTCAGACTATACAGTCAGCTCACTAAGGGTAAAATAGTCAGAATTAAAGAAGCAGAATGACTCTCAAGCCTAGACAGAGATTAACACTGTTAAAGCATCTTAAAGACTCTAAATAAGGGGTGGAGATTATGATTGTCAAGGTGTGACAGATACTGCACTCACACATACAAATGCTTGGCACTTATCCATGGAATGCAAAGGGTGATACATCCACCTTGCCCTTTGCCTCAGCAAATGAACCTTTCTAATTAGGGTAGGACAAGAAAATTTTTTTTGGTGACAGAAAAAATTGTTATAATTCCTTATTAACCTTCTAAATTAAGAGATCGTAGTAACTGAAGGCTTTTTGGTTTGTTGAACGTAAGTGAATTTATAGACAGTGTTGTTAAATGATTGGTATGGGGAGTGCGAAATTCGAGAAGCCAGGTAAGTAAAAAACTTTGCATGGGGGGCAAGAAGGCGATGATTTTACCTTCAGTAAAGATCAGTAAAGTTCACGAGTGCCTAGTAGAGGGTTTTCATTTAATAGAGGTGCCACTACAATGCCATGGAGTGCTGAGTTCCACTTCAAAATGGATGCCAGTTGGGAACAGCCTGCCCATGGGGATGTGGCCACACGCGAGGTAGCTGGCTCTCAGTCCAAAGAGAAAATTCAGAGATGTTCCAGTAGATTGTAAGTTACAGGGACATAATTTTCCTTAGATTCCTGCTTCTCGTTACTTCACTCCTCCCCTCCCCGCCATACCCACTGTCGCAAAAGTTGCAGCCAATCCCAGGGTTTTGAGCAGCTGAAGTCCAGATGCAGCTGACTTTACTGGCTCCTTGCTTGCTAGCAGTAGAAACGTGACTATCACAGGCTTGGACTGACCAAGGCCTGAGTGACCAAGGCCATTTCAGTGGCAGTTTTTTAGTTTTTGAGAAACCGCAATGACCCAAGCAAACTGTGGCCAGGGACCATCTGCCATGTCACCTGCTGGGCCTTAGTCTCTGAGCAATCCTTCTGGGTGGGGCTAAAGAGTTAAAGATCAGACCTGCAAGGACCTGATAACCATGACTGCTGGTGCTTGGGAGGCCCTGGTAGTCGAAGCTGCAGTAGGGCCTTGTCTTTGCTGGGGATACAGACACATCTTTCTTCTTTCCTGGAGAAGAGGTGATTATAATCTTTGGTTTGCTTTTGACAAACATAAAAAAGAAAAGTCAGCCCTCATAGGCTTGAGGGGAGGGAGTAGGGACAAGCTAAAATGGAGACCAAACTCCTTAGTAACTAAGCAAGAGTTAAAGGGGCAGGTTCGTGTTTTTAAATAAATTCCTGACATTTATAGGGGTGTTGATTAGATAGGGAATGAGTGGAGTCAGGAAAATTGGCAATGTCCTGCTGAGAATATAATGGAAAGGAGGAAAATTGACCACCGAGTACATAATTATGTTACAGTCAATTGTACTTTAGAAATACATAGACTTAATAATGTGTGGCACCAAAAATCAGAACATAAGGACAAAGTGAAAACATCAATAGGTCAGTTAAACACCAACTGGTGTCTTTACATATTAGTATATAATATGAAGGAAAATGCTGGTATTTACATAATTTGATCATAGAAGCAAAATATATTTTATACACACTTGGAGGAAAACCATCTAAGCATTAGGGTTATCTCCGAGGAAGGACTGTGCCCAATGAAGACACTAAGCCTAAGCACACAAGCACACAAGCACTCCTGATCTGGGAATGGTTCAGACTGGTACAGAAATCAGACGGAGTCAAAGGACTTTTGCTTGATATATCTATGCAATTCTAGGCACATATGTTTGAGAGTTTATAGGGGCAATACAGGCCTGGTGTTTCCCCCTAAATTGGCTCCTGCTCAGAGTAAGTCGGTGTAAGCAAATTCACATGGCTTTATTACCTCCTCTACCTATTGGAATCACTGACAATACCAGTTCTTAGATTGGAAAATGGGGAGTTGACTTCCATGGTAGTACCAGTGAATTGAATTGAGATTGTAGTGTTCAGGACAGGTTTTTTTGCTCTCCGCCAAGGGGTGAAACTACTCAGGGAAGGGGTGAAGGAGAGGTTGGCAATGCAACAACCATCCAAGAGCTACCCAAGGTAGAGGGTGTCTTGTCAAGACAATGTGAATATCCAGGGTGCCTGGCAAGTCTTTGTATCTGTTCCAAACCTGTCCAGGCTAACCCCAGACGAGGCTGCTCTCTCATAGTTATCTGTACTGCTGCTTTGTAGCACTTAACCACGTTTGGCTATTTGGTTGATTTTCCCTGCAACTCTACTTCTCAGGGATTGTCGGTCTTGATTAGTCATTACTATATCTATTGTACTTGGCACCTAACTGGTGTCTCAATATCAGCTAAATGCAAGGCAATGTGCTTTATTTCTTAGGGATACATATATATGTAGTGTGAGATAAAGAAATGTATGGGAGTGTTTGACAACAAATTCAGAAAAATGAATAATTCTGTGAGGGGGGAAAGAGATTCAATCTTAGAGCAGGATATCCAGGGGTCCTCAATTGTATTGGTGACGTTTCATTTCACAAGTATTGATTGTATTATTTTTGTACTTTTAAATACGTCATAATACAGTTAAAATATGCATATGGTGAATGAATGAGGATGCATGTAACAGGCCATCAGAGTCCATTAATAATTCAAGGTTTAAATTAAAGCAGCCTTATTCTGGATCTAAGTTCATCAAGCAACTTCAGCTTCACCTGAACTTGCCCACTGAGGCAATGGGTTTTCAGGTCTATCTTTATATCTGGTCTGCTTGACACTATATTGGCATCCTGGTATACTCTCCCTGTGTGCAGGAAGACTAAGGCATCTTTCTAGAAATTAATCCATACCGGGACACTAAACGTACTGAAGACTAAAGTTGAAGGCCTCACCCTGAGGCATGGAACATTCACCACCATATGAGATCCTTTGGGAAAAATCCAACTACCTTCCCAGGTTGAAACTCTTCTCTCTGTGCCTGCCTTGAGACTTATATAGTCTTAAAAATGTTGTTTACATCCTATGTTGCTATTTAACCTTCCAACAGTTTGTGTCGTGTCCCTGACCATATTGTGAGCTCTTGAAGATCAACTCTCCCACCATCCAAAGGGCCCAAAATAATACCCTGTAGAAGACAGTTACACTGATGACCTGCAAGGAACCATGTCTCCTGGTATTGAAACCCCTGTGTAATCCCCTCCCACAATGACTCTGGGTTTAGTGAGTGACTTGCTTTGGCCAATGGGATGTTAGCAAGCCCGAGGCAAGTAGAGGCTTGATAAGTGCTTGCCCTCTTGGAATCCAGTTGCCATGTAAAAGAAGCTCAGGCTAGACTACTGAATGATGACAGGAAGAAGTCCTGCCCTTTCAACCATCCCTGCCAAGACCTCAGGTATATGAGTGAGGCCATTTTAGACCTTCCAGCCACCCCACAGCTGCATGAGTGAGCTGTTTCCTTGTCCCTAAAAGAATGCCTCATCTTTTTCCAGATGTTGTCCTGTTAGGGTGTGAAGGTAGAACTGCTATAGCCATCTTTTGACGATGAGTGGAGCTTTTGGAGAACAAAATCAGCACATTGAGGATGGGAAAGTGGAGAAAAAGAAAGAACTGGACCCTTGATGACATTATAGAGTTGCTGAATTAACTCACTATGAAGCTAGTTGACTTGTGGACTTTTTATTACATGACATACATAGTCCCTCATTATTTAAGTTACTTTAAGTTGGGTTTTCTGTTACTTGAAGCTGAAGGCATTCTAACTGTTACAGTCCCCAACCAGTTCTACTGGTACAAGTACAAAATTTCTGAAATGCTCTGCATAGTATATAATAGACATTCGATAAGTTTGTCATTGCCGAGGAAATAAAAGTAGATTTTGTGGTAGAGACTGCTAATTGCTTACCCAACAACCTTTCTCCCTTTCCTCCTTAATTACAGAACTCTGAATTTTTGCTGGGTCTATTGCTGTCTAGAACAAAAAAGACTATTTTCCTACCTTCTTATGTATAGATGTGGCCATGTGACTAAGTTCAGGCCAATGAGGTGTAAGCAGAAGTGTTGTGTGGGAGGGCTGATTCACAGGAGCTGACTCAGCTGGAAGGAAACTTTTTGTCCTTCTGCCTTTCATCTTGCTTCCCCCAACTTGGTTTCTCTGACTAGAGTTTCAGGCACCATCTTAGGCCATGAGCTGACCTTGAGAATGTAAGCCAAGAGCTAGAATGTTCAAGCAGAAAAACAGAAGGCTGGGTCCTGATGGGAAAGTAGAACCACCATAGCAGCTCTGGACTGCCTGGCTTCAGATTTCTTGTCTATGAGAGAAAAATAAATCTCAGTTTTATTTAAGACACTATTACTTTGAGTTTTTCTCTTCTATTCAGCCAAGTAAAATCCCAACTAATACAATCTTCTTTAACAATTTTCCTTTTAAAATTTTGAAGACTGGAGTGGAAGAACATAGGAGTATGAATAACGAAGAGTCTTCTACCTCTGTGTTAAGCAAGCCCTTCCTTGGTTCCTTCCTGATGCAGCATTTGTGAGGCACTTTTCTGTGCTTTGAAGTTCAAGACTGCAAGTAATAGAATCCAACTCTGGCTAACTGAAGCAAAGGGAAATTTCTCAGAATGACATCAGGAGTCATTGAATTGGCAGGAGGCCAGAGAACATCCTGAGAGTGGACAGGAGTCTGGGCAGCTCTGTAGGGTAGGAGTCAGAAACCTGCAGTCTAGCAGCAGGAACAGCCTGCTCAGGTCGCTGTCACTGTTACTGGCCCTGCTGCCCCTGCTGTCATTGTAAAAATGAGTGGCCTCTAACTCATGTTCTCATCCTTCTGATTGTCACTCAGTAACCAATGTCTAGATAGATGACAGGAATTGAGGAAAGATAATTTTTAAAAAGAAAACCAGGATGTTATTATGATGGAGAAATAGAAACAGTATAATAAAAAATTATAAACATTCACCATCTTCAAGAAGCCAGAGTCAGATGAAGGAGACTTGACTGGCAGCAGCTTGATATCTAAGGTCTCAATCCTTTTCCTTTCCATGAAAGACTTCCCTTCTCTGAGTCTAGCCTATTGTATTACTTGTTTTAGTCGTGGCCACCCTACTCTGATCTCTTGGCTTTCTGTCCTTGTTTTTTTCTTTAGAAAGGGATGGTAGAGATCATCTATTTCAACCTCTTTATTTTCTACATAGATACTAGGTTACTCCAGATGGTGACTTCCATGTTTCTAACTGTAAGTGGTATTGAATTCAGATTGTGTCTTGTGCATCCTGGTGTTTGACCCTTGACTGTACCTAATTCTTACTGTTATGGGATTATGTCCCCACTAAAATTAATATATTGAAGTCCTAATATCTAATACCTCAGAATTTTACCTCATTTGGAAATAGGGTTGTTGGAGATGTAATCAGCTAAATTGAGGTGATACTGGAATAGGGCCTCTAACCCAATATGACTGGCATCCATATGAAAAGGGGAAATTTGGGCACAAAGACAAGCAGACTCAGGGAAAATGCCATATGAAGATGAAGGCAGAGATCGAGGTGATCTTTCTACAAACCAAGGAATGCTGAAGATTACCAGGAAACCATCAGAAGCTAGGGGAGGGGCATGGAACAGAGTCTTCCTCACAGCAGTCAGAAGGAACCAACCTTGATCTTAGGCTTTTAGCTTCCAGAACTGTGAGACAATAAATTTCTGTTAAGCCATTCAGTTCGTGATACTGTTATGGCAGCTCTAGCTAACTTACATACTAACCTGTCCAGGTAAAATCCTTAATCTCTTTTTGACACATCTTCATTCCTGTTCATGATACAAACATGTTCTCCCTCAAGGGTTAGA
Organism: Pteropus medius; assembly: GCF_902729225.1. NCBI lineage: Eukaryota > Metazoa > Chordata > Mammalia > Chiroptera > Pteropodidae > Pteropus > Pteropus medius. The sequence continues at coordinate 262,769 of NW_024347791.1, read as the reverse complement.
GAACTTTGTTAACAACCAACTGTGACTCTGCCTTCTCTTCTCTTTATATTCAGCCTCACACCAAATCTCAACAACTTTTACGAAATGTCTATCCATTTCATTGCTACCACCCCGTCCCATTCTTTGTCATCTCACATTCGAATTATTATAACTGTGTCTTAAATTGTCTCCCTGATGCCAGTGTTACTTCCTTTATCCATTTTTCCATGTCTCTACCAGATTAGTCCTCTAGCTTCCCCATGCCAACAACCTCCCATCAAAGCATGCCCGAAGCCTTTCCTTTTTTTTCCACTATAAGCTTTCCCATTGCTTGCCTGCCTTTGAGCCTCTACCAAAAGCAAATGAAGGTCACTGACTCTCTCGCTGTATTAAACTCTGAACAAATAGACTCTGTTCCCATTTGGTGTTCTTTATTTACACAGAATAAATAATCTATGAAGGAAAAGGCATGCTTTTTCTAGTGCATTTTTTAACATGGTGGGATGTAAGCCTAAAGCTGCAAACAGCACCTTGGCTATTCTGAAGGGAAAGCCTTTCTGAGAACAATAGCAACATGGAAATAAACAGAGCAGGCCATGGAGACGGGGAGAATAAGTCCTGATGATGCTATTTGAGATCTTGACTCCAGCTGTGACTAAAGTCAGCTCTACTTCTGGACTTTGCAGTTTCATGAGCCAATGAATTTCTGTCCTGCATTTGCTAGTTTGAGTTTCTGTGGCTTGCAACCAAAAGAGTCATGACCAACAAAATATCTTTTTTGAGTTCCTCCTGCCCCCTTAGTATAAGGGGCCAGAGCCATTTCTACAGTCAGGTGGAGTGGGAGGACTGGAAAGCCCTGATGCTTTGGTCACTGGTGACAAATTGAACCCTGACCTAGAAAAGTTCAATGGGCACTGCACAATCTGCTGTGCTGTCCCAAAGTTAGGCCCCAAGGTTACGGCTTTTTAGTTCACATTCTCATGCTCGGCTACCGTTCTCCCTCCAGAGCAGGACAGATCAGAGTGGCTGGACCAGCATGGTTTATAGTCCTAGCCACTCGCTGTATTAAAACCAGCCATCCCACAGAACCGTAGGCTCTTGTGTTGAGTTACTACCATACTGCCCACCTCTTAATAAGTTCTCCTGGTCAGGGGGTACTCAGCTTAACCCAGAAAGAGTCTCAGAATTTCAAATCTTGGGATTTTTATTTCCTTCATACCAAAAGGCTCTTGGCTCCTATATACATGAATCCATTCTCTCTCCAGGGCTCGGCATACCAGGGAATCTCTAGGAGAGGCTCAGTTTATTTTATCAAGTAACAAAACGTTCTCTTCTCTAGGACAAAAGGTATGCATTTGTATTCTAAAAGGAGCTATTTCTTAAATGGCTTTTCAGAATATAGAAAATCTGCTTCTAGGTGATTTTATCTGTTTATGTGGAGAAGCAGCTTCTGAGGTTTAAAAAAAGTAAAATGGGGGAAAAAAACCTCTTATTTCTCAGTACCCCACGCTGTGAACAATTCTGTTTGTCAGGTTGGTCTCTTTGTTTCCAAATCCTGGCTTCTCTACGGTGCATATGCTGTTCCGTAGCTTAAGCTTTCCTCTCCCATTTTTTGAACCCCATAGTCCAAGACCACACTGCTGACTATATATACTTTGCTATGTATGCTTTAGCACTTAGCATTCAATATACAATTGGTGAGTGAATAACTTAACAGATAATCAAATACCTTTTGTAACAAATGGTACTTCCAATACTTGAATTTTGTACAAGTTGTTGCAACATAAGAGATTAAATTTGAAATTTACAAAGATTGCCATTGCAAATGTTATTTTAATTTTTAAATATTTTTATCATACATACATTTTGAAAACTAAACTTTTAACAGTTAGAAAAAACAATATTCTTATATACATTTCTAATTAGTATTTGGAAATTTTACATTTAAAATAACTTTAATATTTAAAAAGATTTTGAATTCTCTAACTAAAACTTAAAAAAGCCATGCTACCTTTATCACCCAAAATTGTAAAGTTCTTTTTTACCTTCCATTTTATCTTCCCAATAAATACGTATATATCAGAAGTATACTTTTTAAAAGTAATTTCAACTTGTCAAAAAGTCAAATGATTTAAAATTTAGCTTAATTTAATGTTTCTTTTCTGTTGCTATAAAGATGAATGTAGTTTGCTATTGTAAGTAAAAAAAGCTTTTTTTGCGTGTCCTGTAAACATTCCTTCCTTATATGTCTCCCTCCTCTGGAAGTGTAGCCACCTCTATAAGTGTGGAAATCTGTAGTGGAGTGGGACATTTCCGAGCTCCTAGACTTTCCTTCTGCTTAGTGGCTCACTCTAAAAAGCTGAAGTAAGAAAATAAGGTATACCTTCCCTAACTAGTCTTCAACAGGTTTATTCATTCATATATGTATATATTTTCCTGAATTGACATACAACGTATTATTATAAATGAGGAACTTTTAAGATAAATATAAGATTGAAATCTCTTTCTGACTTTCCTTTAATAACATTAAAAAAAAAACCAAACTCTTACTTCAAGATCTGAAATTTGAGACTGCTTTTCCACTTCTTCAGCTCCTAATAAGCACTAAGAAGCAATTTGCATCAATTCACCACCTACTCCTTGGCATCCCCAATTCCTCCAGCAGTTATTGCGAAGGTGGCTTCATTTTCAGGCATCTCAGGACTAACAGAATACAAGGGAACAGAAGTTTATAAAAAGCTCTATTTCTATAAATACTATATTCCTGTCACAGGCATCACACTCCTATCAGTCTGAGTCTCCAGAAACATCTGAGTTGGTACAGCTAAATGTGGACTACAGAATTTGCCTACAAGTATTATCAACCCTTACAAACGTTTATTGAACAACTTCTATATGTAAGGTTCTTAATGTCAAGAAAAATTACCCCAAACTTATAAATAGGCAAAAGGGATAACTGAGTGTTCTTCCAGTGTACTATCAGGCATTGTGGTTTTCCTCTGAATTCAGTAGAGTTCTTTGTTTTTAATATCTACTGACTTCAGATATGCTAAGTGGAATAAAATAAATGGGGTTTTTATTCACTCACTTAAAAATTTTAAAGAGAAAAATGTACACTTGAAGGCCAGCTCTGGTTATATATGAGAGCAGTAACTATGATGACATTCCAAGAAAAGGGCTGGGTTTCTTTTTGTAGTCACTCCTGTACACCTGGGAATTCTTCTGAGAACACTTTTCTGCTCAATTCTTGGGGAATTCTTTGTTTGTTTTTTAACAAGAAGTGTCTTTCTCTTACATGTATATAAGGTGGTAGTTGAAGTCATGGGGGTAGCTATGGTAGATGAGCTATGATTACCCTAAGTAGATCATCCATAACAAGCTAAGAAAGTGTAATGATTAAAAGTGTAGGCTCTGGATTCAGACAGCATAGATTCTAATCCTAATTCTATCCTTTATTATTATTCCATCCTTAATGAGCGAATCCATTCATTTACTCATTAAGAAAATATTAATTGAGCCCTAACTACTCCCCTGTTGTATTGCTTGAGATTTATGAGTGGAAAAAGAAATAGACAAATATCCCCGCCCTTGTGAAACTTATATTTTGGGAAAGGAGAGATAGATAACAAATAATGAACATAATAAATAAACATATTATGCGATATGTTAGAATATGTTAAGTGTTATGGGGAAATAAAAAGAGCTACATAAGGGAGATTGGAGTGTGGAAATTGGGAGGAGGCTATTTGCAATTTAAAATAGGGAGATCGACACAGGAATTGTGGAAAAGACTTGAAGAGGGTGAGAGAGGTAGCCAGAAAGAGGGCTGTGTGCGGAAAGGTTATTCCAGGCAGGGAGGACAATAAGTGTGCAAAGGCCCTGAGGTAGGAGTGTGCCTGGCATGTGTGTAGGACACCAAGGTGCCCACAGAGCTCGAAGCATTGCAAGAAAGGGTGAGAGCAGGAGGAACAGGAATAGTGCCATTCATGTAGTGCTCTGTGAACCACTGTAGAGATCTGAGCTCTTATTCTGAGTTAAGATGAGAAGCCTTTGGAGGGTTTTAAGCAGAGGATAGATATGACTTAGTTTTACAAAAGACTACTCTGGCTTCTGTGTTCAAAATAGACTGTAGAGGGCCAATGGTTACCTAAGTGCTTGGAGACTTGGTTTTCTCCTATGTAAAATGGGGATAATGACATCTATCTCTTAGGCTTGTTGTTGTAAACAGTGAAATATATATAAAGTACTTGGTGCAAGGCCTAGCAAATAGTAGCCACTCAATAAGTGTTACCTATCATGATTAGCAGCAGCATCTTCTCTACCTAAAAGTTTTAAAGCCAAGAATTCTTTGTGAGAAATCTTTAGGGACCAGAAAGAAGGACGTATGTGCTGCACAGAAGACTAAATTTTGACATTTTGAGCTCTGATCTAGTTTTGCTGTTTTCATTCAAATTTATGGAAACTTGACATAACTAACCTCTATGATAACTTTAATTACCCTTTATTGAGTCTACAGAACCCTAGTATTTTATGATTATAAGGACTGCAGGAGTTGTTTGTTCCTGCACATTTGGAGGACTTGATGAAATATACAAATGATTGAATGTAGATGGAGTTCATTTATTTGTTAATTAAATAAACAGTTATTGAGTTCCTACTGTGTCAAGTACCTTGCTAGGTCCTGGGGCATTAAAAAAACAGACTCAGACACTGTTGTGAGGGAGATGTACATGTAACCAACTGATTACAATTCAGAGCAAAAAGTGGGAATGTTCTAAGCAAAGCAATCCATCCAAGATATAGACCAAGGAATTTTAGTAAAAACATGGGACTCTCCTATTACCTATTCAATTTAACAAAAAACATTTGTTGCAAATTTCTAGAAGCTCCATAAAATACAGCATTTGTATATTATAGTCTTCCACAGGGACAGGAGATAAAGAGCAAAATGGTCTGAATAAAAACTATCTAGATATGGGAACTTATTATTTAATATTTATTCAATGGCAATACATAATAAGTACTATGATTCATAGCAAAGAAAACATATTAAGAACTCATCTGATTTCTTTTTGGCTGATTTTCTCTCACAAGGATAAAGAGTTATTACAAATCTTTGCCTTATTGCTCAAGGTTAGCTAATCAATCAGTCACAAATATAACATATCTATTATGTCCCAGTTATAGTGTTCCTATCTTCAAAGTATTTAATATCTAGTGGGGATGACATATGCTATACTATAAATCACTACCAATGGAATGTAAGCTCCATGAGAGCAGGGCCTTATCTTTTTGTTTTGTTCACTGATCTTTCCCCAGAACCTAGAACAGCTGATATGTAGTAGGTTTCTCTTTAAAATTTATTGTTTTATAATTCTAAGTACTCTGAAAGAATATAAGGTGTACTGTAGGGTGTACTACAAGGGCCAGGGAAAGATTTCCCAAGGAAGTGATATTTAAACTGAAACCTGAAAAGAAAACTGGCAGAAAAATAGGAGAAGAATATATTCCTGTCATACTGTGTACTTCTGCAGTTACTACACTTTAGTTGGGATTGCTTACTTCAATATCTAGCTTCACTGTAAGCTTTGGAAAATCAAGAACAAAATCTATTTGTCAACAGAATCCCTGAATCCTTAGAACTTAGTAGGGACTTCCCAATGTATTGGATAATTTTTAAAACGTGGTATCTTCCAGTGGTATAATTACAGCCTCCCAGGAGAGGCAATTTTATTTAATACTATATGCATGAGAATCTGAGAATAAGAAAATATTTTAAAAAAAGAATAACAGAATATTTACCTGTCATAAATCTTGGCAATTCTCAGTTCTCCTCTTCCCTTTCGCAAGCTTATTCTTGTTGTTGAAGCATGAGCCAGAATGTGTCCACCGATGGGTTTTTTGGGGTCTGCCTGAAAACTGAATTAAAAACACCTTTTTAGGTTTCATTATATGGACTATTTAGAGTAATATCTGCAATTTCAAAGCAACTTTTCTGCAGAAGATGGCAGCAGGGTGGGGCAGGGGCTTGTTCATTAACTATGGAGGGGGAGGGTTTGGAGCTGCTGTGTACACCATTGCCATCTAGTCCTGGCTTTTGAAACTCTTGTGTTGAATAGTTCATGTTTTGTTTGATTTTTTTTTTTAAAAGAAAAAACACAAATGAAACATTATTCACTGTCTTAGGATAACTCTTGGGGTTAAGCAATTTTTCTTTTTTACAAAATACAAAGATTGAATTTATTTATTCATGCATTCATTTATCAGAAATATTTATTAATAGCTTACTATGGCCTAAGCATTATTCTAGTCTAATGACTTAGAAATATCCAACCCTCCTTCATGATGCTACATATAAATGACAGGAGATTGAGAAACACCTTCTTATGCGTTAACTGTATGTTGGAAGCCTCCAATGTTGTACAGGTTATGAATTTGCAGTAAGAATAATCTCAGAAATATCTTTGTCTTTATCACTGATGCCTAAAGTTTATTTTCCTAAAATATGATACAGAAAAGATGAGCTCTTACTAGATCTGATCATGTGGATTCAAAAATATATTGTCATTGTAAGGTCATTGTAAATATTATTGATAATCATCTTGAGAGATAGACTTACTAGGGGACTAACACTCACTCAGCAAGATGTGACAAGTTCTTAATAACCCTGCTAGTGAGCCCTTCAAAAAAGCCTGGGTGCAACAATCCTCAACAAAATACCAGCAAACTGAATTCAGAAGCATATTGAAAGGATTATATACCACAACCAAATAGAACTTATTCTAGGAATGCAAGAGTGGTTCAACATAGGAAAACTATCAATGTAATAATCATATCAATAAAAAGAAGGGAAAAAAACACATAATCATCTCAAGTGATGCAGAAAAAAACCTAGGCTTTGAAGTCATCAATAGAGGTAACTGAACATAAACTAACAGATTATACTTGATCAAAATAAAACCGTGCTATGGCGAATTAGCCTCAGTTCTGTGAGAATAGTGTTACAAGTGAATTCAAATTCTGCTTGCTCCAAGAAGGTGCTCAAGATTCTGGTTACTCTAAGCATAAGGTTCAGTGTAGTGAGGATGTTGCTGATTGGCATGAAGTTGAATAGACTGTAGGATGGTGGGGATAGGAAGGTCTCTAGTAAAGGAGTCTGCTGATATAAACTGCTGCTTGATTAAAGGGCTCGGAGTTTAGGACCAGAAGATCCCTGGCTGGGCTTAAATAGGATCGGTTAAGATTCAGGAGGTCCAATATAGGAACTACACACAGAGAGTTAGTTTTGGAGTGAACCACTATCAAGAAAGTAGCAGCCAGCAGTTGAGGCTGACAGCAGTTAAGAAGTCAGAATGCTGGGTAGGTCGCTTTATGCAGGCTGCTGAATGTGGTAACAAAGCGATAATGTGATCTCATTTGGATGAAATAGCTAAAGTTGAGTTTTCTCTATAATGTTTATAGATCAATACCACTCTTTTTAATGGAATGGCTCTAAATTTCCCTTTGTTATGGGTGGTTCTTCAAGGTCTTAAAAGAATCCTCTGTTCTATATATAGATGGGCTGCTTCAGGCCCTGATGATATACTCAACTGGGCTGTGAACTCTGAACTTGCAAACACTATATTCATGCTTCTCTATTGCACTTCTCTGTCTTTGTTCTGTCTTTAGTGCCATTATTATTCATATATTTCCCCTCAATCCCTTTATTACCTATCACAAAGCTCCTTAAGCGCAGACAATATTGTATTTAGCTCTGCAGCAACCAGCTACACAGTGGGTGCTCAAAAATGTTTTTTGAACTTAAGATATGGAAGTTTTAAAAATACCAAGGAGAATATTGGACTGTAGAAAGATTGGTGCGCCACAGAGGTAGACCAGTAAGAAATGTCTATCAAAAGAAGACAAGAAAGGATAGTCAGAGTTAGCTAAATGGGCAGAGAGAAGTTTTAACAGCTGTGTTACAGATGGTCTCTCATACTGCCAAGTAATTCTCCTATATGAGCATGGTTAGCTTCACCTCCACTTTTCCAAACATTCAGTAGTCTCCATAAGTTCCATTTTCCATTTTGTCCCCTCTTTTTGGACAATATTGCCTGGCTCTTCACAAAGAAAACGAGGGCTCTCAGGAAGAGGCTCCCTCAACTCTTCCTTCTTTCTACCTGCTACCTGCATACTTATCTACAGTTGTAGTCATTCTTCCTCCCTCTCTCTCAAACTTCTTTTCTTTTTACTTATTTCAGCAACTCCTCTTATACCTTGATGCCTTTGCACACATGATTCCTTCTGAAATGAAAGCCCTTTTTCCACTGTGTTCATTTAGCTCTTACTCATCCATCAAGTGTCATCTCTTCTTGGGAACTTTGCTTGACATCCTGAAACAGAGTAGAATCTGCTTCCTCTGTGCTCTCAAACCACTGTGTATATTCTCTATTAAAGCACATACATTGTAATTTTTAATTCATGGGTCTTACTCTCCCACTATACTCTAAATCCTTGCTCATCTTTGTCACTCCAGTGCTTAGAAAAGTGCCTGTAATACAAAAGGCACTCAATAAATATTGTTGAATAAATACAGAGGAAAAGACAATTTTGGTCTCTCTGGTCTAGATCCTTTTGGACATAGATTTGTAACATATCTTTGAAGAAGCTATAATTTAAGGAACTTTGGAAAGGTGTTTTGATAGAAAGGCAAATGTAAAAGGAGATAGAATTTCTCCCTAATTGAAGTAATCCTCTCCTAACCCTATTATAGATAATCTAAAGAGCAGGAAGCTGGAGCTTCTAGATGTATAGCCACTGTATTTTCTTAGCAAATTATTGTTTTCTGTTACCAATATGGTACCCTGTGCACAAAAGAGAATAGGTATTACTGCTTGTTATTGATTGTTGTAGGTGAAAAGTCTGAATATTAAGAATGTCATCTCCAAAGGGAGATGATTTTGAGTGAACTAAATGGGAAAATAAATTTTAAGATTTGCCAAAGTACTAAGAAAATACATAGGAAAGATATGGGGAGAAAAGAGCCCTTAAAAAATGACTCATAAACTAAGAGGTTACACTTAACCAAAACAGAATGCAATACAGCATAACAGCTTTAGCTATGGGAGAATATCAAGCCAATTCAAATTTTACTTGCTCATTCAAGGTATTCAGAATTCTGTATAGAATTTTGGGTAGATTTTATGGCCTTTAACATTTCTTGTAGGTCACTAACACTTTGATAATTTAAGAAAAAATATAGACTCTCCCCCAGAAAAATGTGCATATACAAAAATTTATATGTAAGTTTAGATTTGTGCTTCCTCCCCCCTCTGGTATTGATAGGTATTAATAACAATAATAACAACCATGATTTATTGAGTCCTTACTATATGGCAGTCCTTACTCTTCTAACTCATCTAATTATTTCCTTTTGCTTTGATTCCATATTTAGTAAATAACTTTGGATTAAAATTTGGATTCCTATAGAGGTCTGTGTATAAGGAGAGAATGCATTGTTCACAAACCTCAAGTGTAGTAACGTTTTTCATGATCGGTAAACTGGCCCTCTGATTTTTCGTTGAGTCTATGAGCTTGAACAATACGAGTCTGCCCCTGAGAGATAAATTGGTTCTCAGTAGGATGACCAATTGAAATCTTTGCCTGTAAGGCTGAGGGCCCTGGTCAGTTTACCAGAGCAATGGATACATCCCTGCAAAGCCCTCAAATGACAGCACACCAACCTTTCTTCAGGCATGTACAGCCCTGATGTGCTACGTGGTACATTAGATTTGGGGTTAGACCTGGGTTCAAATTTTGGCTTATCAGCCAGATATGTGACCTCAGAAAAATTGTTTAACCATTCTAAGTGTCTGTTTCTTCATTTTAAGTGGGAGATAATAACTGTGCTTAGCTGGTAGAGTAGTTGTGAGAATAAAATGAAATAATTTAGGTGAGGCATTAACCCAGTGACTTTATTATTACCTGCTTTCATAATCCTGACTCAAACACTTATCTATCTATGTTACCTTGGGCTAGTTACTTACTTTTATTCTTAGTTTAACTGTAAAATGGAAACAAAAAAACTTTATCTCTCAGGATTGTTGTGAGGATTCAAGATATATTTAGTATAAATTGTTGGGAGCCTACTATGTGCCAGGAACTACGCCATATCCATTAGCTCTACCCTTACAGTAATCTTGACACATAAGAGATACTCAATAAATGTTAACTATTATTATTTAACTAAATGATTCAGATAAAACAGTTATTCTTTCAGTGACATGTAGACCAATAAACTTTTCTTAAAGTTTATTTGAGCTTCCTTTGAACCAAGTCTTGAGGTAAAGCACAAGAGGTGTAATAGCATTCCACATTCTTTTAGAGGGCTTTAATTTATTTCTATTTCTGACCAAGTAAAAACAGCTTCAGAAAACCACCCACATCCCTTCTTTAGCCTATTCTCTTATTTCCCCTTCTTTTATATTTTTTTCTCCTTTCCTCCTTTTCTCAGGAAGTGGGGGAGTATGATGAGAAGGAGAAAGAGATAGAGGTGGATATTAGAAACAAAGGGGCCAAGAAAGATTGCTTCATTTAGCCCTTCTGGTTGAACAGAATATGGCCTATTGTTGAGGGTAAAACCCAGAATGACCTGACTGCCAACTTCAAATTAGAGTAATGGGATTATGAAGTATAGGATTATGATGATGGTAGGGCAGGTGATATCTTTCTGGGAGTGGAATGAAAAGGGTAGCACAGTGAGGCTAAAAGAGCATTAATTTTGAAGTCATAGATGGGTTCAAATCCTAGCTCCATTTGTTATTTGTGTGATTAAGTACTAAGTACTCCGAGCCTCTGTTTCCCCCTTTATAAATCAGGAATAATAATATCTACCTCAAATGCTGGTTGGAGTAGGGACCTTGAAAGGCCTGGGCAAGGGCAAGCTTGAAGGACAATGGGTACTTCTGGTACTATTAACTTGCTAAGGGGTAAGCTTACAGATAGAATTCTTGAGAAGGGGTCTACTGAGAAGAAAAAGACGGAGTGAGCATGCCCAAGAATGAGAAGGATGCTTTGAGATTAGGGGAAGGTAGGGAGAGAAGAATACTGCCAAAACAGAAAACTTTGGGGAGAAAAAGATAGTTTCAAAAGAGGAGTATGTTTTGTTAAGTAATCTCCTACTCTAAAGCAAGCAGAAACAGCTAAACTTTTTTTTTTTTTTTAACATTTTGAAAATGGAATTCTAGGGATTTGGGGGAGCAGGGAAAAGATGGAGCAATATATTGAGATTTCTTTATAGAAAGAATAGGGAAGCCCAAGAAGGCTGAATGATGTCGAGGTAACATAAGAATTACAGATGAAAGCACCTGGCACATGATAAGCAATCAATAAATATAAGTTCTCTTAATTTCCTCCTATATAAATTAGAAATAATAATAGTATCGACCTCAAATACGCTCTTAATTTTGATGGGGAAGAAAATAAATTCAAATAGTTTAAATGACATGCACAAAGTCACCATGCTAGTGACCCTAATGTTTCTTCTTTAACCATACTGCCTCTAATTTTATGCTAATGATGTTGAATCAGTGGGTGACATCCTTAGAGAATAAACTAACTGCACATTTATAAGACTACGAATGTTCTAAGATGACTTTTTGTTTTAGCAAAACATACAAAAGAGGTAGGTGACATCATGGTCTTATTCATTGCTCATCTTATTACTTGCCCTGGTGTGAGCTTTAGGGGCTGATAGTTTGACTTTTTATCTCCAGACCTTCATCAACTGGATCATTCTAGTTCCAAAATCTGTATCTGTAAGCCTCATCTAGGAGCTACTGCTCTGCTGTATCACACGGCAGCTCCTCACCTCTATAATTTTGTTTCTTTTTAATACGATGTGCCATCAAGTACAATGCATGGGATATAAGCCTCAATTATTGTCAGCGTACTTGGGGACTCATACTAATTATAGTGATATTTCTCTGACAGGCCCTGGGCGAGCTGCAGCCTGGAGTTCCTCAACAGTGAGAAACAAAAATATTTTCTTTATAAGAGGTTTTCTAATAGCATTTGAAATCCTTTAGTTTAAAACTGTCCTTTTTTTTTCATTTAATGATGGCAATATACATGCTTTATATAAAGATATGCATTTAATTTGCATCGTTATAATTTAAAATACTTTATACTGTACTAATTATGGTGAACCTTGTTTCCTTACAATTTGGCTAGGTGGAGGAGATGATGCTTCAAAGCAGATTCACCCAGCAAAAATACTAGCCTTCTTACCTCCTCTGGCTCTTTACTTAGCTCATCTCATTGTTAATCTCTTACCTTCTCCAACTCCTTCAATTATTTCCTTTCTGTCACCTCTTTATTTCTCCTTTTATTGTCTTATTGGAATCAATTCAAATGGTTTTACTCTTTTTGAAACTTTCTACAAATATAAAAAAAGAGCCCCTATCTGACCTAATTTCCACCGACTGCCTTTGCTGTCTAACTCTAGATAGGCAGTATTGGCCTCTGCCATGCTCCCTCCCCACACCTGAAGAAAGAACATTGCTCTTTAACTTGTACTGTTTTATTTGACTGCAACCCACTTCCTCCCTCTGAGCCAATGAGTCATTTTCTCTTTTTAAAGCAAGCCTTAAAAATCTTCCATTTCCCTTCAGTTTAAAATTATTCTCTTTGTGAAGTACTTTATGTCCTATGTATGAAAGACACCTTATAAAACAGAAAAGACTGCCTTAATGCAAAGACTGCAGACAATTATGTGCCCTACCAAGACTTTAAAATTTAGAATTAAATGGACATCATTTGTTTTTCTTTTTTTATCGAGGAAAGTCACATAGTCTATTTTGTTCACAAGTGAATTCCCAGAATCTTGATACATAGTATAGACTTTCAAAAAAAAATTTACTGAATGAATTAAATGATTGATTCCCCCTCCCCAACATTTTTAACTTGCTTAATATCATTTGTATAGTTAATATTTTCACATTGGAATCTCCTGTGAATACTCATAAAAGGGTACTGAAAAATGAGAGATATATCAAACTGCAGAAGATGCAGCAATACTCTTAGGGTTAATTTAGAAAATGCCTAAAGAGAGACACATTCGTTTCAATATAATTTACAAAATTTACACAAGCATATCAAATATCTTCTGATACATATCTCTATGACTCATTTATTTTATAATTGGAAGTTTGGGGAGGTAATGTACAGCAGGGTGACTATGGTTAATTAAAAAACAATTTTTAACAATTAAAAAATAACATGTCAATGACTGATTTATCTGCTACTATGTGATGTATTGACTTAGTTTTAACGTAATATCACTTTGTACTGTAACCATCAGAGTACTAATTTATGGAAGCAAGAATCATCAATGGATGTTAAAACAAATGGATAAAAGCTTATCATAGGACAAGTTTTTTACACCAGTCTCAAAGTATCACCCCACAAATTACTTATGGATTACGAAGGGAAAAAGGTCTTTTGCAATGCAGAAATCTTGTGAAGACCACTTTAATCACATGAGCAAACTTAACATCCTTAATAATGAACAAACTGCCCTATAGTCTTCCTGTTAAAAGTGTTTAACATTTTAAATGATGAGAAAAAAGAATCAACTCCAAACTGAGGGACATTCTGAAAAAGTTAGCCTGTGCTCTTCAAAAATGTCAGTGTCATAAAAGTCTAACAAAGTTGAGGAGCTGTTCTGATTAAAGGAGACTAAGGAGATATGACAACTACATGTAACACATGATCCTCCATTGATCCTGACTCTAAAACAAAACAAAATATGCCAACAACTATAAAGAAAATTATTGGGACAATTGGATACACTTGAATACAACTGTATATTAAATAACAAAAGTATGCCAATGTTAAATTTCCTGAGTGTGTAACTATACTGTGGTTAAGTAGGAGAATGTTCTAGTTCTTAGAAGAGGTAGATGAAGTATTAAGAGGTGAAGTGCCATGATGTCTACTAATAATTCTCAATAGTTCAGGAAAAAAAATAGTCAAATGGTTTACCAACACACACACACACACACACACACACACACACACACACACACACACTGCATGTGCACACATGTGTGTGTTTGTATGGAGAAAAAATCTACATATGTGTGTACACCCATGAGAGAAAAAATATGGCAAAATATTAATGATCGATGAACCTAGGTGAATGATATATGTCTACTCATTATACTAGTCTTGCAACATTTCTTTACTTAAAAAAATTTCTAAATAAAAAATTGATGAAAAGATCTTTAAAAAGAGCAATGTCATAAATTCAGGATTATTTTGATAGTTTATTCAAATACATAATCTTCATAATTTTGATGGTACTACTAACCTTTCTTCAAAATTTCTCTTTTTATTATCCTCTTTTAGCTTTCCTTGCCTTTCCATTTCACTGCCATCTTTCAAACAGAGCCATCAAGACGTGTGTTATGTGCACAAATACTTAAACAAATTCTGCATATAGCCTAGTATGGACTGAAATTGTTTTTTCAAACAGGAGACTACTCTCATAGGACCTCTTATAAATATATCTTATATATATCCTGTAAAAAGCCTGCATTTTTTTTAGGCTAAAAGCTTATCAGTGCAATAGAAGCCATTCATGTATCTGGAATATACATTTTTATTTCCCTGGGATCTTTTTATTATTGTCCTCCAATATCTTTTTAGTCCTAGACAAAAGAGAAGCACATAGTTTAACTTTGAAAATAGTTAAACTATTGCTTTATTTTATAAAGAACTAGAGAAAAATAGGTTCTGGATATATGTGATATTTGCAATTAGGAAATAATAAGCACTGTGGAATAAAGTGATTTGTGATATGTGCCCACATCAAAACTGAGTACATTGGAATTTTCTATTCTATAATCTTTTTTTTAATTTCTATAATCTTCTTGATATTAACCTTTGTGAAACACAAAAGCAGAATATTGGGGCTTACGTCATAGTTGCTCCTGGATCGGCAGTCATTTGATTGGTCACAAACACAGCCACATTATATTCTGCATCAAGAAATAAAATTAAGAAACTAAGATAACAATGTAAAAACTAAAAGTTCATTGTTTAGATTTCAGAGTTTAGGACCATTATGCCATAAATTTATTTAAAAACAATATTATATTTTTTTCTTTGATAACATAATTTATTTAAAGTTACCGTTATTATAATCAAGGTACCTTATGGTATAAGAATCAGTATTTTTGATTTTAAAAAAGAGGGATATTCCCATGAAGGTAATTTTATTTTTTAAAAAATGTATTGCCGCTGACATTATTCAGAGCTTCTTTGCAAAGTCAACTCAGCAAATAGTCACAGATGCTATTCTGATAGCGCTATTGTATTTTTAAAAATCTACCTTCTGAGATTTTTTGGAGTCGTGACAACATCTGTGCCAGTTTTTGCTGTCGTTCAGCCAACTCCCCACGACCACTGAAATCCACTCGAAAAAGTGCCATTATTGAATCAATGATCTGCATAGAATTAATGTAAAAATAAATATGCACTTGGATAAAAATCAGTTAATTGGAATCGGAATCAATAGAAGAAAAAATAATACGTTAAATAGCTCTATGCATGAGCAATGTTTAAAAACTTGTACCAGTAGCTTGAAGATGCCAGCTTCTTCATGGAACTTTGCTGCTACATAGTCAAGTAGCTCCATCTGATGTTCACCTGGTGGGAAGTGCAGTGAGAAAATGTTATCAAAGCTGGAAGAAGCAGAGGCTAAGATCATGTTATGTCCTTGAGAGTCAGGCAAAAGAGAGTCCTTGAAGGATTTTCTTAATTATTTTGAACTTTACTAAATATGATTTAATATTCTATCTTAGCATATGTGCCAAAGGCTACATAACCCAAAAAGAATGTTACTTTCTATTTCAAAGACAATGAACAAGAAATAATTTGAGGGTGTTTTAATATCTAAGGACTTACCAGATGATAACATTTGTGGACTAAATTAATTTGGAGAAAAGTAAAATAAAAAGAGAAAAGAATGGTGTCAAAATGTGTCACTCGAATAGTAAATCAGTGCTGCCAATGTTAAAACAGCTTGAGCATCCAACTGCATGGGGCTCTTACTAGTATATGCACGCGCATAAAGGACATTGTCCAACACTGCCTCATGGTCCACATTGAAGCGATCGGCAATGTCCCGGAGGCGATCTGGACGGCTGGAGTGTGTCAGGATTAAGGAGCCAATAAGTCAATTCCAAAAATATTTAGACAAAACAACTACAAAAAAAATAAGACTGTAAGTAAATTAACAGAGAGGCAAAACAATGTACCTGCAGGGTATTCTGGAGGACGCTAATAATCACTTCAAATCTATACCAGATTTTATTTTTCACAAGTGCCTCAATTGATGAATACCTTAGGTAGTGATAATGGTGATAGAAATGATTAGGCAGTAATACATTTAAACGTTAAATTATCTTTACAATAATCTTAGAAGCTAGTTGTTATGTCCTATATTACATTTTATAAATGAGGACACTGGCAAACAGAGATTAGGCAAATGACTCAGGATTATGCAGCACATCAATTACAAGAGAAAAACTAGGAACTAAAATTTGTGAATCTCTTTTGTTCTCAGTTCTATAAAAATAGATCTAGGAAGATAATCTCACTGAATTATAATTCAAGTCACTTCCCAATGAATTAATTCAGCCTTTATACTTTTTGCTTGTTCAATATGCAATAGTTTAATATACCGTTAATCATGTGTTGCCAAGGAATGATAAATTTAACTACATTAACCAAAGAGTCCAAAAAATTAAATCAAAGGGTCAGAAAAGAATTATCAACCTATAATTTTTGGCTTATTTAGGGCTTAAAATTCATTTTCTTCTATAGGAGTTGTATTAGCTTTCTGAAATTAGCAAATTCATAGAGAGGCAAATTCAGTATACCTGCAAAGGTATTCTGGAAGATGCTAATAATTACTTATATCTATCTAAACTATAAAGAAGTAAAAATATTTCTAGGTCTTTGGTGATCCCAACAGTATGTCTACAGTATATTCCCTAAAGTGAAGTAAAATAAAATGCATGTCTGTGGTCTCATTTCACTTTGTGTTTGTATAATACTCATCATACTGTAAGTAATTGTAAAGCAAGGATCACTTATCATCTTATTTGTGACACTTGCAACCAGTTCAGTAAATGTTAAGATGAATTGTTTTCAGGATTTCCCAGCCGCCTATATCTTAATGCACTACATATGTTCTTCAGAGCTTCAGTGACAGCCATTAAAATCTTCCATTGCTACCCAGTAGATGTTTTTGGTGGACAAGTCAAAGAAGACAGGAATTAGAAGAGGCAGTAACAACATTTTTCGCCAGGTCAGTTTTTACAAAACTCAGTTACTAAGTGACCAGAAGTATAAAAGTTGGGCTTATGCTGAAGGGAAATTCAAATCAATCTATAAATATTTATTAACTGAATACCACATGGAATCAATTACTATAT
This sequence comes from Pteropus medius, assembly GCF_902729225.1. NCBI lineage: Eukaryota > Metazoa > Chordata > Mammalia > Chiroptera > Pteropodidae > Pteropus > Pteropus medius. The sequence continues at coordinate 245,307 of NW_024347791.1, read as the reverse complement.
TAACCAACTACCAATGCAAGGCATTGTAGAGGATATAAAGAGTCATAAGACAATGCCATAGGAAAGGACAACACATAATTAAGTAGGCTAAATACAAACATATAAAAAGAAAAATTTAAGAGAGCAGTATACGTGTAAGAGACACTGAGAACATTCTAGTGGGACCCTCGAACATCCTTATTCCTCCCTACTCCCTCTTATATATGAATTGGCTCCTAACTGTTCCTCTCTACCATTCTTGATAAAATCAAAATTACCCTAACAGTGGTTGATAATCTGTAAGAAAAATTCCTCCTCCTCCAAGCATCATCCTTAATCAGCTATTTCTGAAACTAGCTGAGCTCCACTTGCTGGAGCCTTATACATTTCACCCTCCTTCCCCAAGTTACAAGTTTCCTTGAGAGTCTTCTCATGGCCAGTATTTCCAAATAAGGTCTTCTGCACACTGTTCTCTGGCTGTGGCTCCTCTACTGGAGTATTTTGGATAGTAAATTCTATGAAAGATCAAGGAGGACAAAGTTTTCTAAGCTGGGTAATTAGAGATGAGAAAAGGCAGGCCTTCAAATGAGAGCCCTAGAGGATTTGTATGATTCAGAAAGACTGTGAGGTAGGGATAGCGGGAGCAAACACCCAATAAGATAGAAATATACCATGCAAATTTGTCTATGACTGGCCAAATTAACATTCAAGTGTGAGAGCAAAATAAAGGCATTTTCAGACATTCCAAGGCTCAGAGTTTACCACCTGAATTACTTTCCTGGCAATGTAACTTGAGTAGGTACTCTAGCAAAACAAAAATTCAGGAAAGAAGATTTGGGATGCAAGAATCCATAATAAATAAAGCAAGACACTTTATGGTTAAGTCTAAATAACTGCTGCATACAATGTTTTCAAATTTTAATAGCAGGGCAGAATGACAGGGGTAGAACAGACTGATCTCTTTGCCTCTAACTGGCAATAATGAGCAATGAGCTGGGAGAGCTAGGCTGGGACTTCAATGTGAATGACCTTATTAATTTGTACAAGTCTTCCTTATTGATAATAAGAATTTCCTCTGAACTTAATACCTTCTCGAGATACTGTATTTCTTCTTTTATTCATTAGTTAATAACACACTGCCTCAATTCCTTACTGTTTATCTGCAACAAGATTCCATCATCTCACTTTACTGCAAATGCTCTCTTGGACTTCTAACTTCAAACATTAGTAATCTTTCTCAGTTTGCATTTTCTGTCTTTCTCTTTATGGAACATTGCTGACTACTCTTTTCTTCTTGAACTCTCCTTTTGTTCATCTTCCACAAACAAATTTCCTCCCCTTTCCTGTCTCTACGGGTTCCTTTCTTAACAGTGGAACATCCCAAAGTTACGTTCTCAGTTCTCTCTTCTCTCTCTTAAATTCTCTTGCCCCCTTGGCTATTCCATCTTATCTCTGGCCCTATCCCCTTCTCAAGCTGAGCCCAGCACTTCCAACTGCCATATGGATATCTTGCTGTACCTCATATTCAACACATTAAAATGAAACATCATTTCTCTGAAACATGATCTTCCCAATTCTGTTATTAGCATTATTACTCTCCCAGTATCTAGACAAAAAAAAAAAATACTGAGTGCTTTATCAAACTTCTCTTTTCTTTGTCTACCAAATACAGTCATCAAGTCCTATTAATTTTCCTAATATTTCTTGTCTTTGTCTTTTTATTCCTACTGCTTCCAACCTAGATCAAGTTCTCATTACTTGCCTAGAATATTGCAAAAGTATCTAATTACACACATCATCCAGTTTTAAGCCCTTTATGTCGAAGACCTAAACCACCTGACCAGCCTGGCATTCTGGAACACCTTATACTTCAGTTAAACTTCAATTCTTTGTTACCCAAACAGGTTCTGCCCTTTTCTCGTCCATGCTTTTGTTCTCTTCATACCTCTCCCTTTAGTTTGGACCATGACTTTGAGTGAGTCAATAATCTTTCTAACTTTAAATAAAATCTTTGGAGAAATAAAAGGATTAAAAATGAATAAAATACAATTTTCTCTAATGTATTTGTTTTATCAATTTCACATTAAATCCTCTGGAAGAAATGAAACCTTTTAAACAAAAAGTGATTTGAGAACTTGATTGGCAATTGTTTTTCCCCTGGCTTTCTCATTATCACTGGTTTATGGGATGATGATAAAAATGATATATTTCAAACAAACTCTCTTTTATAGTAACATTACTATGTCATTACTATGTTAGCAACTTGTTTAAATAAAAAGGTTACAAAGTATTTTCTGTATCAATGAAGATAATCTTTCCTCCTGTGTAGCCACCTGCTCCTGGAAGTTGAGCTGTCACTAGAAAGCAATTAAAAGTTAATTAATATTAATAGAAATGAATAAACTTTGTACAAATGAATGTATAAATTAACATGATATTTATGCTGATTGTACCTCTTTAGTCAATCTAGCAAAGAATCATGATCCTTTAGTTTCTAAACAGCATGTTATATTTTTTTTATTACTAACCAATGGCACTATCATTATTCCTATTTTACTGATGCAGAAAATTAAAAAAGTAAAGAACAACTTGCCTAGGTCGCACAGCTATTAATAGCAGAGCCAAGACTGGAGTCAAGTATTTTGATTCCAGAATCCCTTTCTTAACCAGTTTGCCATGCTCCTACTTAGGTCAAAGAAATGCAGAGTATTGTCTGTATGCAAAAGGTTTTTTCTTTACTTTGTTTTAAAAACTTTGTTTTTAAGTCTTTCTTAGGGCCAGCCTTACTCCATGGAAAGTAAGGGATTCTAGGCCTCAAAAGATTTTGTGACATTCTTGTTCATAGGACATAGAAAAGGTGGAATGGGAAAAACTGAGGCAGCAAATGCCTCTACTCACCTGTACACTCATATACCCATTTATCTTCTCCCCATTTCCATTCAGGTGTTCAGAATGCAACACATCACCTCAAGCATCACACATTTAAAGACCTGCTCTGGTATCTGTGCAACCATGGGTAGTTTACTTAACCTCTCTGAGATTTACTTTCCTTGTAAATTCGTTCAGATTACATGAGATTATATAAAGTACCAGGCACAAAGTAAGTTAGTGAATGATAGCTATGATTTTTATTATTCTTCTTGTTATCCTTACCACAGAGGGTATGAGAGAGCTGGGTTTTTCCAGTACGAAATTCTGTGAAAAAGAGGGAAAAAACACATAGTTAATTTTTACATATTTTCATAAAGAATAAAATATGTCCTCAGAGTATAGTTTTCTTTTTCAACTGTCAAATCTTATACATAAAGTATCACTGTGTCATGAATGAATTCTGCATATATGAATACCAGTAGTAAAAATAACATTTAAAGGTGTTTTTTCACAGAACTCTCCTTTAGGTAAAAATTAAGTTAAACCAAGTTTTCCTTAGGAATAGTCAAAAAAATGAAAGTTTAAGACCTTACTATAGGAAGGAGAGCCTGGAGTTCTCCTACTGAACTGGGATCTTCAAAAGGGAGCTGAGGTTCTCTCCGACTAGCTACTAAAAGCAAATTCTCTCTGGGGGAAAACTTGCCCACTCACTGGTTTAGGCCCACTGAACTCCCATAGATTAAAATTAAGCAATAATCTCACAAATATCAATAAATACATAAAACAATAGCTCACTAAGACTGAGAGTCAACAGAAATAATGAAAACCAGATTTATTTCTCCAAATCAACAGAAACATCAACAATAAAACAACAGATTTAGTTTTCCGAAGACTGCAAATACTGAAATTGTCAGGCACAGTGTATAATATAGTCATGCATAAATTGTTTTGAAAAAAACAAAGTATATAAACAGAGAAGAGAAAATCTATGTTTATGGAACATATATTTCCTAGAAATAAGATCTGTCTCATTATTCAATTACCTTTTGAAGAAATGAGAGAAAAAAAATTCTATTTTATTCTATAAGTCAGAAATAAAAAGATGAAAAATGCCAATAAGACCCATCTGTTAATGTTGGAATATATTTTAATTGCAGCCTAGAATAATCCTGCATTATGATAACTGAGATTTCATCATAAGTTCCAAAATAGATACAATTGGTTGTTTATTTAATTATATACATGTGTTTATATGTATGTGTATATACATAATTTTTTAAATATAACAAAATATTAAGGTTCCTTGTACCTCCAAAAGCTTCCGTGATTGCCATGCTTTCAATTCCACCTCCTAGCAACTTACTGGAAATAGAAAGTAAGCATTAGTAACAGTAACAGAAATAGAGATATCAAGAAAGGAGAAAGTATTAATATCATTAATATCATTTCTTTCTATTCACTCCATCTATCCATCCATCCATCCACCCATCCATCCATCCAAAGTGAACAAGAATTCTTGGCTGAACAAATGGCACTCCACCTGTTTAGATCACAAGTTCTACTGCGTATGAGCCAGTGGGTCAACAAAATAACTTCTAAGCCCTGCTGTTCTTGGGTCCCAATAGGAAATAGGCTATGTAGGCCTATTCTAGTCTTTAGAACTGAGTTGAATAAATGATCTCATTATTAACTGGATTTTTCATATTGTGCTGGGACTATGTTTTTACAAGTCAACTGAATATTCAATTTTTAAAAAATATACTGAGACACATGAAAAATAAATATTAGGGGAAAGGAAATAAAAGGTTAAACTAATTTTTGAATGGTTTGTAGGTTACTATAGGCTCATTCAGAAATTATATTTCAGGTCTGAATTCCTTGCAAGAAATTTAATCTTGTTTTTACAAGTAGTTTAGAATTTATTTGCTTCAGTTGCCTTTTGAAGAAAAAACTTCAAAATATTTCTACTACTTATAGTAGGAACAACAACCAGTTAGAAGAAAGGAAATATAGTATTTCAAAGATTGTGCTTAATGGTTATAAAGTATATGATACACACTCAAACTCTTGGCTCCCAGTGGTGATATGGAAAACCATCTTCCTCTTCTCACTGTACTCAAATGCAGTCAAGAATCCAGGTTCCTAAAGAAAAGAAACATGAAAGGATCAAAAAGGATGTAAGATGATGGTTTTAATTTCAAATGTTGCCAAAAACTATATATTTGATTATCAGGGTCATTTATATCATTTGATATAAATGACAGTTCATTTGTCTTTGAAGGCAGCACAAAATCATGGTTTAAGAACACAGGCTGTTGAGCCACCCTACCTAGGTTCAGTGGCCCCTAAAAGCTCTACACAAAAGCTCGGGTTAAAGGCAGATGTTTCTGCATGGAGCCTCTCAGCTGCATGGGCCTCTCACAGTCTGTGGGCCCAGCTCCAAGGTATGGGTCTGGCTCAACTTTAGCTCAGCTGCCTCAGTGAGCATTTTCTTGGTCATATATATCTCAACTGCATACATGTAGACCCAATTCTGCATATGTGTTAGTCTTTTTCTAACTCAATGCTCTCTTATCAGTTGGCCTATATATATCAGGAGAGAGCAACTTCTTTGGTGCTAAGCACTTTGTAACAGCCATAGATATAATATTCAAGGAGACAAAACAAAAATAAGGAAGAGGAAGGTAAAAAGCAAAATGAAAAGAAAGAAAGGCAACGAAAAAGAAAAAGAAAGAAAAAGTAATATAAAAGGAGACAAAAAGAAAAGTTTTGGTAAAAATAATTATCTTCAGAGTGTTCCAGGTCTCTTAACCCTTCCCTCAATCTTTCAGAAATTAATTGCTGTTGCTTTGAAACTGAAGTGATAAAAACTTAACACAGAGAGAATAATATACCTTGATCTACAGGAACTCAGAGCTCCCACAAGTTTCTAGTGTTGTTAATGAGAAAGGCTACAGAGACTTACAGGGCCTTTCCAAGTTAAAACAAAGAACAGATTTTGCTTACAATAAGTTTGTTGGCTGCCTCTTTAATCTTGTCCACTTTTGCTTCTGAGAGCCCTTTGACATTGCATAGAGCTCTTCTTGTTGTCATTTGTATCCCTTTGATGGTACAGATTCCTACTGACTTCAGTTTCTTAATGTCAGCCACATTCTGTAAATAAAAGAATGGAGCAGATTTGATAAAATACCAGCCTGAAAAACTGCCATACTATGTCATGGGTTTTTGTGTCCATATCCTTCCACCATGATGCCAATTTTATACAAGCAGCCAGGTGGAACCCACCCACTATGTAGCCAAATGTTCTGGAAATATCTGCGTAGAACATACTCAGCATGCTGCCAAATGTTCTGGCTGTGCCCTGATTTCCCAAGAATGTTAGTGAGACCGTGACAATGTAATAAGGAATTCAAAAGAAAAGTCTGTTGGTAGAAAAGCTAGCAAATTTATCCCATGTTCACCCACTCAGTTCAGCTCCTTTTTTCTATAGAACTTCATTACCAATATGTTCTTCTAAAAATTTTTAAAGATTTCTTTCCCTCTACCCTTGGAGAATGCTCATAACTACATCACTGTTAAGGACCAGGATTTTCTCTTGCTCCTATTTTCTAAATCCAACTAAAAGAGATTAAATGCGAGGCTTCAAAAAATGTCGGAGAAGTTTTACTATCAACTGATTGCTGTTGAAATTCATCTAGTTTGTTATTCAAAGTCTGGATTTCTATAAACAGCATTTACTCTGATCACTCCAAAAATTCAGATACAATTGAATTTTCTGTTAATAAGACCAGCTGAATACCTCCAGTGAACCAGTGGTTCTCAAACATGGGCAATTTTGCCCCTTGGGGACCATTTACAATATCTGGAGAAATTTTTGGTTGTCACAACTAAGGGGTGCTACTGGCATATAGTGAGTGGTTAGGAGCCAGGGATGCTGCTAAACATTCTGTAATGTACAGGAGAGCCCACCACCCCTATCCCCCAACAAAGAACTGCCCAGTGCCCAATAGTGCCTTGGCTGAGAAACCCTGAATTGGACAATCCCACACAACATTGAAAAAATACTTACAATTCCATGTTTTTGTAACATGTCAATGTCTTGGAACAAAGATTCCTAAAGGAGATGGAACACACACAAAATTTTGATTCTTACATCTGTTTCAAATCTTTTAAAAGATTAACAATATTATGGTCATTCCAAATGCCTCAAATTCCACTTCTCCAGACAGACAGAGGTAGGATTAATAATGCTTTTATAAACACATCGTTACATATTTAGAAGAGCCAATATTGAAAGGGTGGGAAATTCAATACTTTTGTCATGACCTCTTCAAATTTTTAACACCTTAAGCCAAAGGATTGGAACAACACTTAATCTATTTTTAAGTGTCTTTTCTCAACCTCATTCCCCACCAGATCTTGCACTCCTTCCTCTGCTATGTGGTACCAGTATGCATAGGTACCAATATGGCCATATCAATTGTTAGGTAATTAAAATACCTTCATGCCAGTTGCTAAGTAGCTAATCTTAGCACCCCTTGCCAAACAAGTTATTACATATTTGTAATGTTGACTCTCTCTAGAACTATGTTTTATTATTACTGCCACTTTCTAAAAATAGTAGCTAACAGAGAAGGAACTTCATTTTTGTGGAATGACTGAATGTATACATATCTTTCAACATTTTTGCCATACCTCTTCATCTTGGAATCCTGGTTCTTCCAGCACAACTTGATCTTCCTTCATATTGTAAGGTAAGCCGCAGAAAAATAATCAATTCTGGGAAAATAAGAAATACTATTTAAGAAGTAGTCATAGATCATATAGTACAAAATCCTTTGCCCAGAGATCTTGATTTCATCTGAGTCACCAAGGGCCAGGACAACTAGAGAAACATTAAGCTTGGAATGACTGAGCTAGTCTATCTTTTTTCTGCTGGGCATGTTTTCTTTTGGAATGTATATATTTGGGGATGGGGGACTTAGTTTCTTCTTTCTTTCCTTAAAACTGGTCACTTTTTATCATCTTTTGATTTCCTGTATCGCAGTTAATCATGGCTGTCTGATATCTTTTTTATTATCTTGGAATGTTATTTAGAATTGCATATATTGCTATTTGACTTTTCATGTTTATGTTAATAACACTCTAAGAACTTTGACCTCATATTATTCTTCCTTATCCTCCCTGGCTCCTAAACTTAGTCTACCCTCAATAAATAGATTTTTTCTCATACAATGAACGCCTTCCTGCTTGCTAATTACGAATGGGCTCTCTTGTAACATATCATTTTGCTTCATAAAACATTACACGTATTTTGAATTTACTAGTATTTACTATTTTCACTTTTTTAAGATTTAAAATTATGGTAGATACCCAATATTATAATAGTAGGGTAAATAAGCAGAGTCTTTAACTCAGTAGCAGCTCTTTTAAGATCTCAGGAATCTACAGGGCATGACTGTGTTCATTAGAATAAAATGTGGTCTAAGTAATCTGTTTTCTCGGTTTATTCCATCTCCTCACTTAATACCAAAGTCAGGAGTCAGGGCCCAACACAAGGGGAACTGCTAAGAGAGAGATACGGTCGCTACCACCTATACCTCTGAACAGCAAAGTAACTGAGGCAAACGAGGAGACAGCGTAAACGGGATCTTCTGGAATACTGTCCCTTAATCATATATATTTTACCCAAAATTCCAAACTGACTGCCCTCACTGAAGAAAAATAAAAATCATTTCTTTTCCCCTTGATAAAACGAAAAGATTGTTTTCTATCTTTCTGGAGTAGCAATTGATGGATTGAACAGTTGGAGGGCTCTCAGACACCTCGGTTTGAGGCGCTCAAAGCTGAGCCCCATTGTCGGGGAGCGTGGTTCAGGTCATCTCAACATCTCCGTCAGCAGGAGGCCTGGTCCGCCAGACATTTTCCTGACACCCGATTCCCTCACAAGGAGGCCAAAGGGGCTTCGTCAGGATGTACCTCAGACTTGATTTAATATTAGGATGCTGGAAATCTCTCGAGATCACTGAGATTTCTCCTCAGGGGTGAAGGAGGGACGCATAAGGCCACTACCCTAGGGCCCAGCAACGACCACTAACCATTACCAAGGAAGGGAACCCGGACGTTTCCCTTTTTGCCACAAACTCCGCTTGTACCCACAGTCTCCCCGAGGTTTTCAAGTTGAATCCGCTCGCCCCCCCCACCCAGCCTTCCTCTTGGAACCAGAACGCGGAGATCCGCGGCCCGCGCGTCGCGGACCAGGAGGATTGGTGCTAACTCGCGCGAGTTTGGGCACGCGCAGGACGTGGACTCGTCAGAGACGAGGGGGCGGGCCCGCGAGGGGCGGGGCAAGGGGCGGGGCCCGCGTGGCGAGCCAGAAGTAGGCCTTGGGCGGGGCTGCGAGCGAGGGGGCGTGGCCAGAACGGAGCCGGTGCTAGGAGTGGCTTCAAAAGGAGCCGCTGCGGGGGCCTCGCTGGGGTGAAGGAGGGCCGCTGAGCTGGAGGCAGTATGCTGAGGAGAGGGGCTGCGGTGGGACCGGAGCCTGGGATGTCCCTTGAGCTGAGGGAGAGGGCTCTGAGGGGGCACTGAGGAGACGCGTCGAAATAAGGGGATACGTGTACCGAGGAGGGCGCTGAGGCAAAGACAGGCTGCTGTGGGAAAGAAGGCCCTAAGATGGGGGCTGTTCCGAGATGAAGAGAGGCCGCTGGGAAGGGGACATGAAGTGGAAGACCTCGAGGCAGGGGAGGGGTGCTGAGCAGGGGCCGCTGAGTGGCAACAGGCGATGTGCAGAAGCCTTATCTTCACGAAGACCCTGGGGTTCAGAGGTCGAATATGGGAGTCTTTCCCCCCTGTTCAAGACTTTTCACTGCCAGATTTTCATACCCGGCTTCACTAATACCTCCGCCTTCCGAACTTCTTTTTCTTCTCTATGACTCTTACCATTTGCCACTCTCTAGGCTGTGAGTGAGGCTCTCAAGTGGCCCATTCAGGATGAAGAGTAATTTTTCTTCGTCTCAACTTGAAATTTTAAATAGACAACAGAAGACAAACATATTTTGGTCCAGTTTTTAAATAGATATTTTAGGCTAGCCTTCATGCCAGCAGAGCTGTCTCTGGCAGCGTCATCCTCCTCCCCTTAAAAGGAGAGACTGACTGTTGGGGAGAGTCATGAAACATCCCAAAGAGCATCTGTTGAAGTGGAGGCTGTGATGTATCTTGGATGAATATCTGTGCAAACAGTTTTTTGAGTTCAAGACCTAGTACAGGGCGACCTTTTTTCTTCAGGGTCTGAATCATTTTGCTGGAATAAATAGCAAAAAATTCCCACAATAGCAGTTGGCGTTTTGTAGGACATTTTCCTCCCAGGTGGATTGTTTAAAGAACTAACAAATAACTGCCATAGCCCTTCAAAATCTATTATTTCCCAGAAACATAGCCTGTCCTTTATATTAAGTGGAAATTAATGCCCATTTTGGGGATGAACTGGATAGCGCTACCAGGCTTTCACTTTGAAGTCTCACCTAAAATAATTATAGCAATTTCAGAGCAACTTGTTAGATGGAGACATCAACTGTACAGAAGAGCTGCAAAGAGCACAGCAAGATGATTTAGGGAATATAACATATGTAGTTTGGTGTAGTGACAGCTGGGAGAGAGAAATGTTCATAATATTTGAAGGTTGTGTGCAGTACACTTAAACGAGCTTGGTAATAAATTCACAAAGTGAGGATAAAAATCTTGTTTGAATATGATATCGATGGTTATATATAACTTTAAAAAATTTTAAAGAAAAGTACACTTGAAGATCTTTCCACTCGAATCAGAAAAAAAAGGACATCTTTCATATCATACAAAAATTCTGAATATGATGAAGGTGGCATTTCAAATCAATGAGGAAATGATGAAGTCAATGAATTGTGTTGGAACAACTAGGTAGCCATCTGGAAGAAAAATAAAATTGGAACCATACTTCACACCTTATACCAAAATAAATTCCAGATGGACCAAGAAATTAAATGTGAACAATAAAATAATAAAAGTGCTAGAAGAAAACAGGAGACAATTTTTTATTATCTCGGAATAAGAAAAATCTTTTTAAGTATGTCACAAAACTCAGAAGCCATAAAAAGCTTATAAAAACGACTACATTTTTTAAAAATCCCGCATGGCAAAATACCGCTTTCCTATCCTAGATATATAAAGCATGGCAAGACAGAACTTTTCTGTCAATTGGTAAACAATTAGTAATTGTGTCAGTTAACTTTCACAATTTCTCAAATCCTTCAGCAAGTCCACAAGTTCTCTACAAAGTTTAAAATTTTTACATCATTTTTTATGATATTCCAAGAAATAAAAACACAGGCAGTGGAATTATAGTCAAGACCCGAATTTTAAATCATTACACTTTACTGCCCCTCTGTGGACAACCACCTTACAATTAAAGAGGCATATGATTCCACGGCGTACATTTGGGTTTCCTCAAACTGGTGCCTGTAATATATAGTCTTAGAGTTTCAAGAACTCAGAGTTGAGAAATGCTCTAGTAGAGAACTAAAGAATGAAGGGTCATCACACACACACAAAATTTTCGCTCACTGCGTACATCTCTTAAACATATTTCATTCATTCAAAAGATGTTTATTGAATCCCTACTATCTGTCAGACACTGTGCTAGGTGTTAGGTGCTAGGGATTCAACAACAAACAAGATAGTGGGGTTACGGATAAGTATATAGGCAATTACAGTAGTATATATACACAAACACATACACACATATGTATACTTTTCAGTCATTTGGGGCTTTCTCATTTATTTAGATTTACTTCCAAGTTTGAAAAACTCCCAACTTTGGCACATAGTTGCCCAGAGAGGCACGCCCATAACAGTTTATTTAACCAACATTTATTAAACACTTGGTCCCAGCTCTCTGCTCCATATAGAGATAAAGACAGGTCTCTGCCCTCAAGAAGTCATGAGTCTGGTAGGGAAGAGAGATACAGAAACAGCTAACTACACACAGGGCAAAATAAGAGCGATTATACATGCAGTTAGGAACCAAGCAAACTTCTCCCAGGAGATCTTCACATAGGTGGTAACCCTTAATTTGGGGCTGGAAGGATAAATAAAGATTTGCCAGCTGGGCATTGTAGGAAAGACAGAGGGAACACTGAGGCTTATTTAGGGAGCTGACAGTGGCTCTGCTGGAGTGAAAAGTATTAGGGAGACATGAGCTCTCAGAAGCAAAGGAGAGAAGCTAAAGGTAACATCTGATGATAGCTAACATTTATAGCACTTACTGCTTTCCACAGATTAATACACCTACTCCACGCATACCATGAAGCAGGAAATATTATCTCTAGTTACAGATGATGGAACTGAGGGACCACAAGGTTAAATAACTTGCCCAAAGCTCACAGTCTGGCTCAGTGTCCATACTCTTAACCAATATGCTAAACCAGTATATGGCAGATCCTGTATATTCATACATGATTTTATTTTCCATGTATAGAAGTATGGTATAAACACACAGAGGAGAGGCAACCAAGCCAGACTATAGTACAGTTCAACCTTCTTAGCTATGTGGTCTTGAGAACATTATTTAACCTCTCTGTGCCTCAGTTTCCATATCTGAAAACCAAGAATAATGTCAGTACTAAGTTGTTGTGAGAATTTAGTGGGTTAATACACCCGAAGTATTTGGGCTGCCGTGTGGACAATGGATTGGAGGGGGTTAGAGAGAGGGCAGGGAGAACACCTAAGAGAACACTGTAAAAGTCCAAGCCAGTGGCAATGGTGGCTTCACACAAGAAAGGCCTCAGTTTGAAAATGGAGAAAACTGTACCTCAATCACAGGCCTATAGGACAGAACAAAATAGAGAAACATACTTTAAAGTGTCTAATCCATAGTAAATGCCTCTTTTTATTATGGATAATTTCAAATATATACAAAAGTATATATAAAATAGTATAATACCCCCCATCATCTGGCTTCAACAATTTTTAACTCATGGCCACTCTTGTTTCACATATACCTGTATCCATTTCCTCCATCTCATATTATTTTGAAGCAAATACCATATATCATATGATTTCATCTGTAAATATTTCAGTATGTTTCTCTAAAAGGACTTTTAAAAAGCCCAACCATAACATCATTATCACACCTAAACATTAATAATTCTAACATTAAGTATCCAGTATCAAATATACAATTGTCTCATAAATGCCATATATTTTTTACAGTTTGTTTCAACTGGGATCCCAAAAATGTCTGCACATTGCAATTTATTGATGTCTTTTAAGTCTCTTTTAACCTATACATTTCCTCTTTCCCCTTGCAACATATTTGTTGAAAAACATGGCATCATTCGCCCTGGAGTTTTCCATAGCCGGAATTTTGCTAATTGCATCCCTTTGGTGTCATTTAATATGCTCCTCTGTCCTCTGTATTTCCTGTCATGGTAATTGGAGTAAGAGTCTAGAACAGATCCAGGTTTGATTATTTGGTAAAGACTGTTTCATAGGTGGTGGTGTAGTCTACTATCAAGAGGCATGTAACAGCTTTGTCTTTGGGGATGTTAGCAACTGTAGATGATCGGCTTAGATCCATGAATTCATCAGGGGTTACAAAATGGTGATATTTTAATTCTATCATTCCTTCTTAATGTGTTACATGGAATATTTCAAAAAGAGAAACTTCCCCTCATCTACTGTTTGGTTATGTAGCGATGCGGTTCATATGGGAATGGCATGATAAATGCTGATTTGTTTCCTTTATTTACCAGTGTTCAAAATAATGAATTGGTTTCCTAGTGTCCTTCAATGGTGACCAATTAACTTTTTAAAGTAATTATATGAATGTGGTGAAAAAATTATATGAATATAGGTGAAAACATGTTTGATGTGCGTCAATCTAAGGCAATTATTATTATTATGGATGCTTAAATTGTCCCATCTTTAGCCAATGGGACCCTAAGTTGGCTCCGGAGACTCTCTGACAAGAGTTCTGTCTTTGGTAGCTTCTTTGCTGTCTAGTATGACAAGATGTTCCGTGTTCATCTCATGAGTTTCCTGCCCTACACTTGGAACCAGACACTTCGTCAAGGATCCCTGGATCCTTTTAGTGCAAATAGTATTTCAAGACCACAGTCTGGGTCGTTGCTACTGGGTCAGACTTTATTTCTAGGTCATTTCAATGGACAGAGTTAGGAAATTGTTTTTTTTTAATAGCTTTATTAAGGTATAAATGACATACAAGAAACTACACATATTTAAAGTGGGTATATGGTGAGTTTATACCTGTGAACGCTTTACCACAATGAAGTTCAGCTAAAAAGTTTCTTTGGGCCTCTTTGCAATCCCTTCCCTCCTCTCCTCCTCTCCCCTCTCTAGCCATTCCCCACCCCATCCTGTTCTTCAGGCAACTGTTTGTTTTTTAAAATAAAATACATCCTTAATTCATAATCAATTCAAAATTAGGACTATAGGATTTTAATTTCATCTCTACTAGTTTAACACCTAAATTTCCTTTCTTCCATGCTGAGAATACTGGTTCTCAGTAACATCGACAATGACAGAATCGGAGTATCATACAATTACTCATTTGTTTTATTCCATGTTACAGTAAATGCTTTTTAAATGTTAGTTCTCTTTGATGCTCTACCCCCTCCCCTTATAAAGGGCAAAGAATCCTTCTCCATAATTTTCCCTTCTAATATTTACAAAGAGCAGAGATAGCTCTTTTCATCTTGAACTTCCTGAGAAGCCTATGGTTATGAGTCCCCAGTAATTTCTGGAAAGGGTCTGTGCAGGGATGAAGGATTGTCCTGAAAGATGGCAATGCAGTTTGCCCTGGGCCCAGAAAACCAGGAGACCTAGTATGACAAGATGTTCTTTTCTAGGTGGGGGCTAGTGGTGTAGATAGATGGAAATGAGCAATTTCATCCGCTATAATAACTTCTACCATAATGTGGGTGCGTTAAAGGATGTGAGAACATGCAGGAGGGGCACATGTGTCAACCTTGCTGGTGATGTATCAAGGAAGGCTTCCTGGAGGAGGGGACATCGACACGGGGTCCTGAAGGAGGAGCAGGAATTAACGATGTTGAGAGTTAACAAGGAACAGGGAGAAGGAATATCCAGGTACAGAAGCAGCAATAGGCAAAAGGTCAGAAATAGGAGAGGAAGCATGGCTCCTTAGAAGAACTGCAAATGAGTTGATTGTGGCTTGAGGAGCAAAGGGCAGGCGAGAGAGTGCTCTGGTTATCTGAGCCACACAGAACCTTATACATGGCAGGTGCTCAACATATCTTCGTTTCAGGAGAAGAGTATACTTTTTAACAGCAATGATAACAAGAACAACAAGTATAGCTGGTAGCAATTACCAAGTGAAATACGCTATGCCAGGAACTTGGCATAAATTATCTCATTTAACCATCACAACAACACTACCCTCCTAGGCAGGCATTCTCTTCTGCATTCGAGAAAACAAGGTTGGAAAGGTCAAGTCACATAGCTTCTAGGCCTAAAGTCATACACCTAATATGAATACATACATATTCAAATTCAGGATTCAAAACCCTGAATTTTCTAAGGCCAAAACTTGAGCTCTTTCCCTATCACTCTTCTCTACCTCTTTACCTGAGTAATATTCTCCAAGGGAGTTACCTGGAACTACACTCAGGGTTTGAGTAAAGATGCATATCTGTGGGAGACAATGTAGGGCCCAAGAATGCATTTATTTGCTTGGTTCAGGCAAAGGCCATCTGCATGATTTCTTCCTTCCTGGCTTTGCCAACCAGATTGTTTTAACAAGGGTTATTCCCTTGTACCCTGAGGCCAAAATGATACCAGCTGGGACTCTAGGCCTAGCGGCATGAACTTCTGCACACTGGTCCCTGTACCTCTGAGCCTCAGTGAAGTCTCTCTAGATTTGGTTTTTCTTGGATTCCACACAGATCTTTAGCAAAGCATTAATGTATTTTTTGGTTTATACATCCTACCCCCTCTTGCAGACTGTGAGCCCCTTAAGGCCAGACACTATGTCTGTGTTAACCTCTGTATCCACAAGGACTAAAGCAGGCCTGATATAGAAAAGACACCTAGTGAATATTTGCTCAACCTAGGCAAGCCCCACTGTCTTCCTAGGAGAAACAGAGGTAATAGTACCATCACCGGGGGCCTCTAGGAGGGTAAACCAAGATAATGTCTAAAAAGGACTTAACATGGTACTCACCATGTGGTAAGTACTCAATAAATGGTATCTCCTATGATTATTATTACTATGTTACATACATATAATATTATATATTCTATGGTGTTATTATTAAACAAGTGAATGAATGAATTAGTAAATAAATGCATGCATGAATGAAGTGACTTAACATCAATCTAAATCCTGACTTTGGCCCAAGTAGGAGTGAACTTTTAATATTCTTTGTCCCATGGACTAGAAATGACTAGATGTGTTGCAGTATTATTATTTTGTTGTTTTTGTTTTAGATTAAACCCAACAACATGTACAGGCTTCATCCAAAAAGTTTTCCTGGTTCTTGAACACAAATTCATCCAAGTGGGATGGAAGACAAGAGGCTAAGGAAAAATACTTTCCTCTTCTTTTTTAGTTTCAGCTTTTTGGTGATTTTTCTGTAGATAAACCATAAAAACACAAATAGAAACAGATTTAAAAACAAGTGAATGAAGAAGAAAATCCCCAATATACAGCCTAGAAATCAACCACCAAGAGTGAAGGTCAGAAGGCTGGGAAATGAAGGTGAAATTGATAGACTCGGTAAAGTGTCTGAGTGTACTGGGAGGAGATTTATACAAACATGGAGAATCTAGAGATGAACTGGAGTAAGTACATAGGAGACAGGAGAAGCTTGGCCTCTTAGGGCACCTGCAGGGGCTCAGTGTGTCTTGAGAGGTGGCTGGGAGTAGGGGGTGAGGAGAGAGGAGAGGTGGGCAGGGCCACCTTGTAAAGGCCTCATGTCTAAGTCTGGGTTTTATCCCTAGTTTCCTGAGGAGGATAAGGAGAAACTGCAGGTGTTAAGCAAAAGAGCAGCATAATGAGATAGAATTTTGAAAGAGACCAAGAAGAGATGGTGCCTCGACTCAAGTGAGCCTCAGTTGCCTCTATGGAAAATCAGGAAAAATAAAATTCACCTCAGAGGACTGTTCTGAGACTTTAATGAGATAACCAATGAAATATGCCCCGACTTTAATGGGATAACTAATGGCAAAGACCACTTCTCAACTTCTCTTCCAGTATTTGTAGGAAGAGCAAGTCTGCTCTTTTTCAGGCTCTGAAAAGTCTGGAGTCACCAGTCCTTAGTGACTTCTGAAAGAGGTGTCTAGGGGGACTGTTTTGGAATCAGACTGTGTCCTCTCTGAATGTGAAACTTTTGGAGCTTGAAAGCTCTTCCCTGTGGGTAAAAACATGTGCTTTTTCTGGAGCTTCACCATTGCAGTGCCCCGTGGCAAGTGAGCAGGGTAAGGACTACCCTAAGAGGCAAGCTGGCCCAGGGCCCAGAAAACCAGGGAGTCCTGGGCTGGGCTAGGTCAGTGCTTTCAAGCAGGCTGCTAGAAGGCTTCCTGAATTAAGGAATGTAAGAAACTTTAGGAAAAAATAACGTGATGCCTATTAATTGCTGGCAGTTTCTATGCCAGGCTCTTTATATGGGTTAGCATTTTATACATAAAAACCATCACATTTTTTATGGCCAAGGAAACAGGCCAAGAAAACTTAGGTAACTTGATCTAAAGTCACAGAAGGGGAAGGGCAAAGATTCAAAGCTCCATATCTTTTTAGAGTTAAAGCTCCTTCTACCGCTTCATCTTTTCCTGTGGGGGAAACTAAAAGCTAACTCTGTTATCTGATTAGTTTTCATTTGGGGCTTGTCTGGAATAGTCGTCCTAGCCACAAGGTGGATCCATGATAGGGCCATTATGAGGTGTTGGAACTTCTATTTATATATTATCATCTCATCCTTTTAAATTTCTATGTTCCTATTTTTTTAAGTATACATATTAGTCTAGAACTATTTATACATATGTATGATTTATGAATAATTAATATATTATTAGGGGCTGAGTTCTCATAAATGTTTTATTGAGAAACAAGGTCAAGAAAACTTGGGGACTACTGATCAAAAGGTATAGCCAGGGCTCCAGAGAGAGGTAAATATTTGCGGGAGACTTTGCAAGTCCTCCAAAACACATATATGCTCCCTTTGTGAAGACTACTATCTGCCGTAGGGACTTTTAAAACCCAAATATGACCACATGGTTTCCCTGTTTAATATCTTTCAGTGCTTCATGAAAATCCCTTCATAAGTTTGTCCAGGGTTCTCCTCCAGGCTCACCTCTTCTGGAAGCCCCGCACATACCTTCCTGACCTCCCACCACGCTACTTCCTACCCCTGAGGCTTTGCCTCCACTGCTCTACCTGCTGAGAATGCCAGCCTCTTTTCTCATCCCCTAACTTCTGCCTGGCAAACACCAGACGGGTCAAGGGACACCATTTCTGTAAAGTGTTTCTGCATGGCTCTAGGCTGTTACGTTCTTTGTCCCCTCTGTCTAAAAGCACCTCTGGAACTTAAGGCATTTATTTATTGATGTGTCTGCCTTCTCTCTACAGACTGTGAGGCCCTGGAAAATAGGGACTGTATCTCAGCTACTGTTATTCACCCAGTGTCTACTGCAGAGAACTTTTGAAACCTTTCCAGACCTGGGCTTGCTGCTGTATAAATGGCAGTGGATAACCTCTACCTCATACGGCTGTCATGAAGGTTAAAACGAGATCACATTGCTAAGGTGTGTAACTTAATGCTTGACACAGAGTAACCAGTTAATAAACGGTATCATTATTATCACATTATAAATACTGTTATAATATCTGAAATAAAATAATGGGTAAAAGAATAAATGCATGAATAAATGCAATAACCCAAGCAAAAAAAAACTATCCTCTTTCCTCTATCCTGGGAATAGTTATTTCTATTTCTCAGTCTTTTTCTCCTGTTGTTTTTCTACTGTACCTGAAATCAGAAATATTAGGGATTCTGTAGTTTTCTTGTCCTAAGGAAGAGAATTCATCAGAGCTTGTAAGCGAGAAGGAAGAGTAGTTCAAACTCTGTCTCCCTTCCTCCTCCTTTCTCCTCCTGTGGGAGAAACGAAAAAAGACATCTGCAAAGATCTGCTAAAAAATTCAGTGTGAATTCTTCAAAGTTTTCACTGGAATCTTGATAGGTGTTGAAAGAAAAAGTTTACAAATCAATCAATAACACTGGCAATAGCAAACAACTGAAGCAGAGGGCTGAACACACCCCGATGACTCCCTCATTCATTTTCTAAGCATTGACTGAGAACCTGCTGGGTGCCAGGCACTGGACTAAGCCCTGGGAAAACAAGGTCATCTAGGACAAGATTCCTGACCTCATGGACAAACCTTCAATCTAAGGTGATAGACAAACAAATTTATGACTAGAGTAGGCTATATTCTGTCGAGTGTGATCAAGAAAGTACAGGGCACATAATGAGTATCCTGAGTAGACAAGTCAAGGAAGACTTCCTGGAGATGATGCCTGAGCTGGGTTTTAAGGTCAGCTAGGGGTTAGCTAGATTAAGAAGTAGTTGCAGGTAGTCAAGTCTGAGGGAACAATAATTCCCTCAGTACATTGGACTGAGTTGGCTTTTTATATTTCTGAGAATCTAAGATGAATATCAGAAAGACTGTTAATGAGTCACCATTGATCCTATAAGAGTCTATGGTTCAAACGGGTGGGTCTCAAGCTGAACTGCTACTATCAAAATTATTGTGGTCTTTTTCTGGTTCAAAGGAAAATTCAAATTAGAAGGTGTAAGATTGGAAGGTTTCCTTGGCTAAATTTCTCAACTCAGTAAGTGTTGGTTTCTTCATTTCTAAAATAGAAAGTATAATAGCATCTATCTGTGATTGAGATCATTAGTTACCAACTCATTATCCACTATCCCCTCCCCCAGGTTTTTTTTTTTTTTTTAAAGCAATGGAGCCAGTTTTCTTTAAGACGGCAATGAATCCAGATTTTTTTTTAAACGACATTTCCCACTTTCCTTTGAAACTAATATCACCACGTGACTAATATCTGGCCCTTGAAATAAAGTAGTAAGGTTGTATGGTACTTCCAGGAATGTTATTAAAAACAGAGGGAGTAATGGGGGTTACCTATAAATGGGCATGAGGGACTTTTCTGGGGTGATGAAAAAATCCAAAAACTGGAATGTAGTAATTGTTGCAAAACTCCATACATTTACTTTAAAAATCATTGAATTATACCCGAAAAATGAACAAATTTTATGGTGAATTATAACTCGATAATATTACAAAATAATAATAATGATGATATAAAAGAGCACTTTAAATGATTTTTAAAATAATATTTTCTTAAAAAGGAAGACGGTGTTGTAACTGTATAGTCAAGTTCTATCAATGAGATAGATAGAACTTGACTATACAGTTACAATACCGTCTTCCTTTTTGTGGAAATGTTGTTTGGGGCTTCTGGGAATGCCCCTTAAAAAAAGAATGGAGTTATAGATTAAAGGTGAACTGATGGAGAAAAATTCACCTTGCTAACACTAATAGAAAGAAAGCAGGAGTAACTATACACGTTTCAGACACAGCAGACTTTAAAGCAAGGAAAGTTATCAGGGATAAAGAAGGGCATTATATAATGATAAAGGAGTCAATTCTCCGAGAAGACAATATTCTTAATATGTATGCTCCTACCAATAGGATGTCAAACCACATGAGACAAAAACTGATTGAACTGCAAGGACAAATATATGAATCTACTATCATAGCTGGAGATTTCAACACTTTTATCATAATTGGACAGATCTAGCAGACAGAAAATCAGTAAGGACATAATTGAACTCAGCAATGCCATCAATCGACTGGATATATTTGACAGCTATAAATGACATCACCCAAATGACAGAAAAATACACATTCTCCTCAAGCTCACATGTAACATAACACCACAACAGACCATATTCTGGGCCAAAAAATATACCTTAACAAATTTAAAAGAATACAAATCATATAATGTCTGTTCTTAAACCAAATGGAATTAAATAGAAATCAATAACAGAGAGATAGCTGGAAAATCCCAAAATACTTGGAGATCAAACAACATACTGCTAAATAACACCTTGGTCAAAGAAGAGATCTCAACAGAAATTTAAAAATAGTTTGAACTAAATAAACATGAAAATACAACTTATTAAACTTTGTGGGAAGCTGAAAGCAGTGCATAGAGGGAAATTTACAGCATTATATGCATATATTAGAAAAGAAAAAAGATCTAAAATCAATCATCTAAGTTTTCATCTTAAGAAACTAGAAAATGAAGAGCAAAAAATTAAATCCAAAGTAAGCAAAATAAAAGAAATAATAAAAATTAGAGTAGAAATAAATGAAAGTGAAAATAGGAAATCAACAGAGAAAATCAACAAAACCAAAAGCTGGTTCTTTGAAAATATCAATAAAATTGATAAGCCTCTAGAGTCTAGCTCACTAAGAACAAAAGAAAGAGGACACAAATTACAAATATCAGAAATGAGAGAGGGGATATCACTATAGATCCTAGGGACATTAAAAAGATAAAAGAGTACTATGAAAAACTCTATGTCTACAAATTGTAAAACCTAGATGAATCGTACCAATTTCTTGAAAGACAATCTGCCAAAACCACACAAGAAGATATAGAAAACCTAAACCTATATATATATTAAAGAAATTTAATAAAACAATTAATTACCTTTCAAAACAGAAAACACCAGGCTCAAGTGAGTTCAATGGTGAATTCTACCAAACATTTAAGAAAGAAATTATACTAATTACCTACAATCTTTTTCAGAGGATAGAAGCAGGGGGACTACGTCCTAACACATTCTATGAGACAAGCATTACCCTAATACCAAAACCAGACAAAGACAGTACAGGAAAAGAAAACGGTAGTCTAATATCTCTAATGACCATACATACAAATATCCTCAACGAAATATTAGCAAATCAAATCAAACAACTATATATAATATATATATATAATATATATATAATATATATTATATAAATAATTATACACCAAGACTAAGTGGGATTTGTCCCAGGTATGCAAGCCTGGTTCAACATTTGAAAATCAATAAAATCTATCACATTAACAAGATAAAGAAGAAAAATCAAATGAGCATATTAATAGATAGAGAAAAAGCACTTTAAAAATCCAACAATTTATGATGTGGGGGGAGCTACCTGAATTTGATAAAAAATATCTACCTCCCAAAAAAATGCAGCTAACTTCATACCTAATGGTGAAAAACTTGAAGCTTTCCCACTAAGATTAGGAACAAGGCAAAGATGCACGCCCCCACACTACTTTTCAACATTGTACTGGAAATCCTAGCCAATGGAATAAGACAAGAAAAGGAAATAAAATGTAAATAGATTAGAAAGGAAGAAATAAAAACTGTTCACAAATGACACCATCATCAATCTAGAAAATCCAAAAGGACAAACAAAACAAAACTCCTGGAACTAGTAAGTGATTGTAGCATAGCTGAAGGATACAAGGTTAATATAAAAAAGTTAGTTGCTTTTCTATATATCAGCAATGAACAAGTGAAATTTGAAATTAAAAACACAATACCATTTACATTAACACCCACGAAAATGAAATACTTGGGTATAAATCAATAAAACATCTAGAGGACCTAACTCTGATGAAAGAAATCAAATCTAAATAAAGGAAAAAAAGAAAGAAATCAAAAAGAACTAAATAAATGAAGAGATATTCCATGTTAATGAATAGGAAGACTCAATATTGTCAAGATGTCAATTCTTCCCAACTTGATCTATAGATTCACTCCCAATCAAAATCCCAGCAAGTTATTTTGTGGATATACACAAACTGATTCCAAAATTTATGTGGATGGGCAAAAGACTCAGCATAGCCAACACACTGAAGGAGAACAAAACTGGTGGACTTCCTATAAAGCTACAGGAATTAAAAGTGTGGTATCAGTAAAAGACTAGACAAATAGATCAATGGAACAGAAGAGAGGGCCCAGAAATAGACATAAGTGTAGTCAACTGATCTTTGATAAAGGCACACCAAATGTAATATGTTTATTCATAATTGTCAAAAGTTGGAAGCAACCAAGATGTCCTTCAGAAGGTGAATGGATAAATAAGCTGTGGTTCATCCAGATAATGGAATAGTACTCAATGCTAAAAAGAAATGACCTATTAAGCCATGAAAAGACATGGAAAAACCTTAAGTGCATATTACTAGGTGAAAGAAGCCAATCTGAAAAGGCTAGATTCTGTATGATTCCACCACTATAATATAAAAGGCAAAACTGTGGAAAAAATAAACAGATCAGTGGTTGCGCAGGGGTTTGATGGAGGGAGAGCACAGAGGATTTTCAGGGCAGTGAAAATTATAACAACAATTTTAATTATAATTAAATGAATAATTATAAGGATAATTATCATTATAATGATAGATATATGTCATTACACATTTGCTCTAACTCATAGAATGTACAACACCAATTGTGAACTCTAATGTAAACTATGGACTTTGAATGAGTCAATGTAGGTTCATCAATGTGTCAATGTAGGTTCATCAATTATAACAAATGTTCGTCTTTGGTCAGGATTGTTGATAATTGTTGAGTGTAGCTCTGCATGTGCTGGGGCAAGGGGTACATGGGAAACATCTGTACATTACTTTTAATTTTGCTGTGAACCTAAAAGTCCTCTAAAATATTTTGAGAGAGAGAGGGGGCGGGGAGGGAGAAGGAGAGAGGTTAGCCCTCATCTTCCCTTCTTTGAGTTGCTGGTCTGAAAAACAGATGGTGTACCTTGAACTCCAATAGCTATCTTGATGGACTATGAGGGTCCATGGGGAAGGATGCTAAGCACTAGGATGATGAAGCCTGGGTCCCTGAAGGTCCAGAAGTACCATATTAGGTTACACTGTTTACCTCCAGAGTTCTTTTATGTGTGAGAATCAACATTTGTGCCACTGCTATTTTTTTATTTTTTCTTTTATATATGACTAAATATAATCTTAACGTATACACTATCTCAAAGAGTTGTTCTGAGAATAAAATGCAAATTGGAAGATTTTGTTTTGCTTTCGTTTTCTGGAGAAATTGAAATAAATAGGCTCCAGGCTTGGGGATACTAGACTTATAGAAAACAAAGTTAAGTGGAAGTCTGCCTACTAAATGCAGAATCCCTACCTCCATTTCTCTCCTCTGTTTCCAGAATGCCATGAGCCAGGTATATGCCCCATAGGCAAAGGATTGGAGGATTCTTCTAAGAAACTAAACTGCTTCTGAGAAAATATGCATAGATGCTGATGTTGGAGCATCTGTCAGTGAGAAAGCTGGCTTACTTTCTTACTGCCAAAAAAAAAAAAGAGAGAGAGAGAGAGCCCACCAATTGAGAAGCCATGCCTCTGATACTTAACTTCTACTGCCAGTTTTTTAAAGCTTTGCTCTTAAATATGAAGACACTCCAGGATCATCAATAATTTAAGGAAAAACTCAAAGATGAAAGAGAGAGTTCAAAAACAAGCATATAAACAAAAAACATAAAAAGGTACCCAAGAAAGATACCCATAGAAATAATATGGGGATAAGAAGAAACTTAAAAAATAAAGATTAATATCCTCAATTATAGATGAAAATATCATGTCTATGAAAGAGGATGCTATAAAAAAGGAACAATGAAAAAATAAGAAAGAGTCCACTCAAGGAAATTAGTAATATTATAGTAGAATGTTTTTAATTAAAAGAAATTCTTTTAATTTAATTTTTTAAACTAAAAGAAAATGTAGACACTCTTCTAGAAAGTAGGACAGAAATTCATACAGATGCCAACAGGAGAATAAAGAAAATTAGAGAATTGGTCCAGAAAGTCCAAAAAATGAGTATAATCCAGAAAATGAAGGGAAGGAAATTATTAAATAATAAAAATTCTCAGAATTGGATGACACCAGTCTCCAGTCTGAGAGGACTTCTCAAATCCTAATGAACCATTAAGAAAAAGACTGATACCAAGGCACATAATTGGGGAACTTCAGAATACTAGGGAGAAAGACAATATCCTAGAACCTTCCACAGGAAAGAAAAAAAAAAAAGGTGACATATAACATACAAGGCAATAGGAATCAGAATGGTATCAGACTTTTAATCTAGAATTTTACTCCCGGCAAAATATTTGTCAAATATTAATCAAGAGCAAAGTCATTTTAGATGTGTAAAGACTTAAAAAAAACTTCCCATGTACCTTTTCTTCAAGAACTACTAGAAGATATGCTCCAGCAAAATAAGGACGTAAAATAAGAAAGAGAAGGACAAGCGATCTGGGAAACAGAGACTTCAATAAAGTAAGATTGACAAGTGGAGGTCCTAGGACGGTGGTGGAAAAAGCCCAAGATGATAACTGTGGGCAGACCTAGCGCATACCAGTCCAGACTAGGGGAGGATAAGGGCCTGAGAAGAACTCCAAGATTAAAAAAAGAAGAAGAAATTAATAGTGTGTATTCTCACTTTTAGGATCCTCTGCCACAACTTTTTATTAACTCTTTAAAGTATGTATCTGCTTGCAATGAAGAGAAAAAGAATAAGCAGCAAACTGCATTTGTCCCTGTTACGATCACATTATCTAACAGAATATACACAGAATATATATGATATACTTGAGAATATGGAAAGTAATCCTGCTAGTTTTTGATAGGTTTTAACAATCTGAAAAAATTATCAACAGGTAATGTCTTAAAAAGGGGGAAAAAAAATCAAGAAATATATAATGTAAGTTCCAGAGTGGAATATTGTAATTTCTGTAGAGTAGACTCTTGGATGGCTGTCAATGGGCTACAGGACGACAGAATCAGACGTGGGACGTAAGACCTCCTGATGCCCCTCCATTCTCTCCGCAACTCTTCCTCACTCTCTGACCAGCCAGACCCAATGGCGGGCTGGTAACTTTTACCTCTGCAAATTGGCTTGAGCTATTCTCTGACTAGAATGTCAACCCATTCTTCCCCTCCCCCTTCCCTACAAAATGGAACCGAACTGAAACTGGAACACACTTCCTACTGTGTTCGCTTTTGAAGTCTTTTCTTAGGACCTATGCAACTTGTTGCATGTTACCTATTTACATATCTTTTTCCTCTGTCTAGACTGCAGGAACTTTCACTTATTTATGTCTTTGTGTCCTTAGTAGCTGGCACAGTAGGTCTTTAGCCAATGCTTACTTGGCATCTCTGTGCCTCAGTTTTCTATTTGGTAAAATGGAAGTGATGTTATTTAGGGTTCTGATGGGCTATAAATAATATAAAGTGGGCATGTTGTCTGTGTCTGATGGCATCTCACCCATTCTACCCCATGGCATTGACTGTGCCTTATTCTCTCAGGCAGCAGGGACAGTCAGGCCTGGCTAATCACGGCATTGCTTCTTCCAGAACACAGGGTTGGTCCAGACAGGATGGGTGGGGCCATGACCCAAACGAAGCAATCAGAGACTTTTATGAGGTCTGGTGTATGGAGTCTGGGAGAGGGTGTCTCTCTTCCTTTTATGTCATATGATATAAGGACATAGGCTTGGGGCTGTCCGTGGCCCTTTCTTTCCCTGAGAACAGAGGCAGCTTGAAAAACAAGCCAGCACACAGAGGGAAAGAGGGCTGAGAGAGGGAGGGAGAGAGAACCTGACAATATCATTGAGACCTTAGGTCCAATGTGCCTGTAGCCAACTCATCTGTGGCTTTCCTGGTTACTGAAGTCACCAGATCTTCCTAAAGCTTGAGCTAGTTTGAGTTGGTTTCCTGGCACCTGCAATGAAAGAGCTCTGACTCACACAGTTTGTAAAGTACAAATGCTTGGCACAGAGGAAGTACCAAATCATTGGTAGCTCTTTCTACTACCATTAATAATTAAAAAATAAAATGTGAATTGAGCAACATGTAAAAACGAGTGACCTTTCCAATATTCTTTCCCATGTACTAAGAATTCTTACATTGTTCGCATTTCTGCTTGTCTCATGGTCTTTTTTCCAACAAACCTTAAAAGAAATGTATTCTCCCTCTGATAGGTTTTTCCAGATTTCTTTTCAGGGGATTCCTCAGAGAAGGTTGAAGGTTGGATGAACACGTGGTTTGCCTTTTTCTTCTCTGCTTCTCTTTGGTCGATAGTCTTCATTTCCCTGTGAGGAAATCATAAAGACACGTGGGGAAAAGATTACGAAGTCAGCATAATTCTTTTCTCTCCTATCTTCATAAGTAAAGAGAGGGAAATATTTGTAAATTCATTCATGTCATCTGTCAAGAGCAACTGACTGAAGCAGAGAGCTGACCACATAGCAGCAACTCAGTCACCAAGCCCTGTTATGTGCCAGAAATCACATAACACAGAGAGGAATAAGGATGGTCCCTGAACTCAAGGAACACATATTCAAATTAGGAAGACAGGTGAAGAAATCTACAGTCTGAGAGAAAGCTAAAGCATGAGCTGTGAGGGCAAGCTGAATTTAAGTTGGGGCTCTGCCACTTGCTGTGTGACCTTGGGCAAACCGGAAAGTAAATTTCCACGTCAGCATTTGCCACATTTTGTTCTTGTTATGTCCACCACTGAAAAAAAACTTATTTAAAATTTTATAATATATAAAATGTAAATATAAAAGTAAAGAAAGTAGTATAATTAACACCATTTACCTGTTATCTCGCTTCAATAGTTATCAACGTAAAGTCAATCTCGACTCATCTATCACTTCCCACCACAAATCAGTTATTTTAAAGCAAATAATAGACACCATGTCATTTCATCCATAAGTACTTCATTATGTATCTCTTTAAGACATGACTCTTTAAAAACAATATTAAAAACTATTATATCTTAAAAATAGGAATATGCCAGTAAAATGAATTCCCTAATATCATCTAAAACCCGGTCATTATTCACATAAAAATCTGGTCTCTGTTATTGCGGGGTTTACATTCTGACCACAAGAAGGTTGAACATGCTTAAGATGTTATAGGATGAAGGCCCGCAATCAAACATTATGATGACGTGCTACAACAGACAGATGCTGAAACAATGCCACTTCCCTAAAACCCCTTAATACCTGAGGAAGTTGTACTGCAGAACCTTTAGGTACTTATCAAAATAATTCCACTCATTCCAGTGGAGCTGGTTCAGCTGCTGAAGGAAGGCCCTCCGCTTCTTCATGTTGCTCAGGGTCAAGCTGATGATATCAGCGTAGGTCAGGCTGGACTCAGTGGCTTTCATGGTCAAGGAAAACCCACGCTGTCAGTCACTATTGACTCTTGGCATTGTTAGTGAGACGCGCCTAGTGTGTAGGGAGTGAGGTGGCAGACTGGGGAAACTGATCTGTTTCTGGATGAGACAACGGAAGGCTGAGCGGGATATGACCCTTTCCGCCCTTTGCCCATAGCCCGCTTTGGAAAGAGGCTACCCTCTCCATGGGTAGGCCGTTCCCTATCTTTTAATAAAGATCTTCTCTTTTCTGCTGATGAAAGAGCCGGGAAATGTTTTTTTTAGACTGTCATTTAAAATTCTTACTCTGTTATCACAGTGGTAAACAGAAACAGATTCCAACTTTCCTTTCAGGCCCAAGGCCTCATTCCTTATCTCATGTTTGTCAAAAAATCCTCTCTCCCTCCCCGGCCCTGTCTACCCCTTCTGGATTGGTCAGAATTTCAGCTCCACTCGTCAGAAGCTGTGGGAGCTCAGACAAGATATGTCATCCTCTACGTCTCCAGTTCCTTATCTATAAAATAGGGCTAGTAAGACCCACCTTGGATAATGTTAATAACAATGATAGTTGTTATTTATATAGTACCAGCTGTATGCCATTTAATCCTGGGTTTGGTATAACTGTCCTTATTTTAGGAAGGAGGTGATAAATACATTGAGCTCAGAGGTTAAGCTGTGCGCATGAGATTTAAGGCCGGTGGGTCGCTGAGCTAGGACTCATATCCAGGGCCGTGCATCCCAAACCCAGGCTCCTTCTACTACACTACACTGTCTTTACAGAACAATGAAGGAAAGCATTTCATAACAATGAAGCACTACGAAGTATGAGTTGTTATCCTTTGCCTGTAGACATATAAATAGGTCTATGGATATGAAGTGCTACAGGGCAGGAGCTACAAGTCCTGCCTAGTTCATTATGCAAGCTCCTCCTGATGAGAAGCTATATGCAAATAGGCACCATTCAAGCACTCATTACCTGCAAGGCACTATGCTAAGGCTTTACCGGTTTTGCCTGTACTCTGCAAAACAGTCCTATGAGGCAAGTACTGTTATCCCCATCTTACAGATGAAAAAATGAGGCTCAGAGAGAAGCTGGAACTTGTCTAAGATCACTCGACTAGCAAGCAGTTGAGTTGGTTCATGAGTCTCGGTCTATTTGAATCTGTGTTCTGACCTCTCTGATAAACTGCTAAGACTCAGGACCAATACATGTCACACCTGTTTTCTTTGGATCTGAGCTTTTTACCAAATATTTAGGATAAACACCAAAGGGGCCAGGAATTTGCTGATGTGCCTAGGGAGGGTGTGTGTGAGGACGGTGTTGAAAGAATCATACACCTATACACCAAAACTCCTGATCGATACATACTTCAGAGTCCACGAACACGTGGGAGGCATTACTGAGTTGCAAAGTATGTTAGAGTACCTAGTCAGCCCCTTCATTCTGGTAGATGGGAGATTTTGCACATAGGAAAATTCGACTTGCCCAGGGTCCCACACAGCCAGCTCATGAGGCAGATGTGGAACTACAATGAGCAAGATTCTGACCCTTAGGCTCATATCAATGGCTACCCTTGACCGGCACCTTTAATGTGCCAGGAGCTGTGCCAGGGGTTGGGTGTCTCTCTCCCACTCTGGCAGTGGCCTGGAATAATATGTGCCCCGCCCATGGAGGAAAGGATATGGCAAGGTCTTGGTTTTCTCCCTCCTGACTATCAGCACGTCGGTGCCATGCTGCCGCAGAGTGAGGTATTTCTGAAGAAAGTGCACGATCAGAGGGCTCTTCCCATAAATGTTGAAGAGGTTTGAAGTCATCTCAGGGATTCTGCAGGCGGGGTGAGACTAGCAGGAAAAGAGGGAAAAAAATAAAGGATATCGTCATTTTTATAGCACGCATTAAGAAATGTAAAAGTATTCACGTTCCTTGATCCAGTAACTCCAGTTTTAGGATGCTATCCTAAGGAAATTACCCCAAGTAAGGAAAAGTTTAGGCACCAAGATGTTTACTGCAGAGATTTTTACTATAACAAAAGATTAGAATAACCTAAATGTTAAAGACATTAAAATACCGACTCAAAGGAATAATATGCCATTATTAAAATGTTTATGAAGAGTTGGTTCTAAAATATCGTTTCAGATATAATAAAATAACCAAGATGCAAAATTGGGTAGATAATATATTTTATATGAAATAAATACAATTATAGAAAATAATTTGGTTAAAAAGTAGATGAGAGACTGGAAGCATAGTTACCAAAATGTTAACAATTCATTCTGCAAATATTTATTGGGTAACTGTTATGTATACACACTGTTCCAGGCACGGGAGAGTCAGCCGAGAATAAGACAAAGTTCAGCCCTCCTGGAGGCTGCATTATAGTTGAGAGAGAGAGAGACGCAATAAACAAATCAACAAATATAAGAATAACATGATATTACAGAGTAGATGCTTCACATAAGAATCAAGCGGGGTGAGGGATGAAGGGCAGCATCGTCCATGGGATGGTCAGGGAGGGCTGCCCTGAGGAGGAGCAATCCTGGCAGGACCCAAACGATGGGAGGACAATCAGTGTGGTATTCCAGGCACAGGGGACAGCACGTCCAAGAGACCCTGCGGCAGACAAGAGCTTGGTGTGGCTGGGGGACAAACACGAGGCCTGCATGGCTCAAATGGAGAGTGAACGATGAGGCTGAAGACGGAGCGGGGACTCTGGACCATGAGAAGGAGTTAGGGTCTCTTCTCAGTGTGATGGAGACCACTGGGAGGTTTAAATGCAGCACAACATGCTCTGACTAATTTTTTCTAAAGTCCCTTGATTGGCGTGTGGAGACGTGATGGCAGTGGGTAAGAGTGGACGTGAGAACAGCAATGGTCGGGAGGCCTCTGCAGTGGTCGGGCGGCTGATGGGGCTGGGACTGGGTCGTCGGGAGAAGGGTTAATTAGAAGTGATCAAATTCGCAATACATCACACAAGCACTGGCAGGATTTGCTGATGGACTCAATGTGGATGTGAGAAAGAGCAGAGTCAAGGATGACTCCAAAGATTTAGCCAGTTGCTGAGCTGGGAAGACCTGGGGAGGAACAGGTTAGCGGAGTGGGAAAATCAAGGCATCTGTTGGGACTTGCTATGTGTGAGGTGCTGATAGACAAACACGAGGAAACAGATCAGGAGAGAGAACAGGCTGAGGCTAAAAGTGATTTGCTTTCCTTCCTTACAGTCCTCTGCCTTTTTCTAAAAATATCAATAATGATTATGTACTACTTTTGTATTTAAAAAACAATATATTTTATTTTGAAGTAGCTGAAATTTAACCAAACAATAATTTTGTCTCATGAATAAAGGCTGCAACAGTACCTACCCATACTGTTCTTTAATACTATCTGTTTTAATTGCTTAATAGATTTCTTCAATCTTTAGCAGGATCTCTCAACCTCGGCACTTTGACGTTTGGAGGCAGATAATCCATTGTTGTGGGCGACTATCCTGTGCATTGTAGGATGCTGAGTAACATCCCTGCTACCTGATGCCAGGAATACTCCACCGTACTCCCAGCTGTGACAACCAGGAATGTCTCCAGACATGGCCAAACGTCTCCTAGGGGGCAAAATCACCCGCCCCGCTTCCTGTGGAGAAGCACTATTCTATATAGCAAGATCCCACTGGAATCACAGAAATCTGAGGTTAGCAGGGAACCTACATGTCACTTAGTCCAATGATTCCTAGAACCCCATCTCCAAATGGGGGCCAGTCTGTGTTCACTGGTCTCCAGGAAAATGAGAGAAACAAGGAAAAATACATTATAATACATCTAACATAAATTTATTCACTTTTAGGATTTTTATTCTGTGGTTATCTTTTCTACATTTATATTAATGAACTTTTCTTTTATGAAATAATGGTGATGGCAAATAACAATCATTTTAATAAAATTATTTAGTGAAAATTTTTACAAGTTTTTCAAAGTCTAGAAAAATCCAAAGTGGATCTAGGATTCACTAATCTCATTTCACATTTATCCGAGAGTTGTTCTCTTGGCTGCCCAGTACCCATTCTCCTCTCTTAACGGCCTCCGAGTCTCATGTGTTTGCGGTTTACCTGCCCTCTACTGTGTTTGGACTCCAGGAGGCTTTAAATCAAATATCTTCCTCCCCCATGAGGGCCTCAGAAGGGGTCCACAGAGGCCTTCACAGGCTCTGCCAGCCAGCACCTTCCTCATCCACCCAATTAGAGCTAGGGTACCTGGAATAAGCTTGGTCAATGAAAACTCCTACGCCTGAGATTTTGAATCTTGAATGGGGTGAAATATAGACTGAGAACATGTGGGGGTTCACCCATTCCAAGATGTCAGCTTGAAGAGATGGTTCAAGAGTTGCAATGGCCTTGATTCTTCTCCTGGTCCCTGGACTGACTTTTAGACTTTCCGGTGACTCAATGTTCCTCCGGTTTTTCCTCATATTGGCCCAAGACAGATTTTGTTACTTGTAAGCAAAGAATTCCAGCTGATACACATTCTTTCAATAACATCCTCAGCGGGTGACTGTCCATTTTTGCTTCCCTACTTTGTTAACAAGGAATGTGCTGCCTTCTGTAATGTCCAGTCCCCCTGGTGGTAAGCAGCTGATTTCTCCTCCCAGGTGAGAGCAACGAGAGGGAGCTTTGGGTACAGGGACTGGGCACAGGAGTGGGAAGGCCTGGCTCACAGCCATGGCGTTGGGAAAGGATGGGACACTGGGCAAGAGGAGAGAAGTTCTGGAACATCAGATTCAAGAGGTGGGGGAGGCAGAGTAGGAGCTGGAAGGAAGGGTCGGCATCAGGGACCTGCCACAGGAATCATGGTTTGGGAGCAGAGCTGAAATAAGAAGCAGAAGATGGTCTATGGCAGAGCCAGAGGGTTTAAAATGACAACTTGGGCTCTTAGGAAGTTCTTTCTTACCCCAGATAAAAATCTGACTCTCGGTAATACCAACCCATCTTTCTCCAAAACCACGTTACATAACAGTCCTTAAAATACTCGAGGAGAGCCCTCACATCTTCCCTAAGTCTTGCTTTTCCAACCTAAACATCTTCAGTGCCTTCGATAACTCCTGGTCCGATTTTCAGTCTGGTCCCCATCTCTAGACACATGTTAGATGGGACCATCTGAAGTGGGGCCATCTTCTTTCTTCTTCTGGGCCAACTGTATGTCTTTTTAAAAAGTTCTTCATTTTGACATTCAGATATCATTTTCTGTTATCTCTGACAGTAAAAGTCTATTTTTTTACAAAACAAATTTATGATCTTTGTGAAAAATTAATACGATGTAGAAATAAATAAAGGAAAAGATAAAAGTCTGTCTCATCTCCACTTACATGTCCTAGGAATACTGTTAACACTTTTCTGTGTATCTTTCTAAACCTTTTTATATGCACATACTGACTTTATTCCAAAAATATATTTCAAAAATAAAAATGGAATCATAATTACACTGCTGGGCTTCATTTTCCCAATTTTATTGAAGTCAGAAAAGTTAAACAACTTGCCCAAGTGACACAGCTGTGATTTGAACCCGTGTCTGTCTGTTTTTTCCACCATGCCCTGCTGCTTCTCAAAAGTTTCATGCTAAACGCTGAGGGGAAATAGGCAGCAGTAATCACTATGGAGAAACAAAGAAGGTTCAAGGAACCTCCTGCAACACTTGCTGTACTTGGCCCAAATTCTGTGGCCTGACTCCTGTGCTAGTTGATGTCTTGGGAAAGCCCCAGAATCTCTTGCCCTGGTTGGATATTAACCGCCTCTCCTGCTACACAGGACTGAAGGTGCCATGGATATAAACTACCGCACACTGAACTTTGTGGGTTAGATTTGGGGGAGGGGAAAAGAAGAGGAGAGAACACACATAATCCAGTGCCTCCAGTGTCCTGGGGACAGTGCTGGTGGCAAAGCTCAGTGGTTAAGAGCTCATCAGGCTCAGAGTCAGACAGATCTGCGTGCAAGTCTTGACTTTACCACCTATTTGCTTTGTGAACTTAGACAAATTAGTTACTTGCTCTAAGGATTATTTTTCTCACTAATAAACTGAAGAAGAGCAGAAGTAATGATCTGAGAGGTATCTGTGACAAGTAAACAAAATATACTGCATGCACAGGTTTAGTATAATGCCTGACACATAGTAAGTGTTTATTACATAATTATCATCGGTATCCCAGGTAAACCTTAAAATTATTGTCTCCGTTTCATAGAGTGGGAAACCGAGACTCAGTGCTCTCCTTCCATTACACTCAGGCTTCTGAGTCTCAAGCAAGTAATTTAAATCCCTGGAAAAATCCGGACAAATTCTCCCCCAACTTATGCCTCTCTCAGTCAGGAATTACTCTTAGGAGATTTCCTGGCTATATCACCTGAGCCTACAATAAGAAATACCCTAGTTCTTACCCTGACATCTTCACAGTGCTAGCTTTTATAGCCACATCTCCCAGCTACTTTAAAATCATCTCTACTATTAAATTGCCAATCATGTGCTCACCTCCTTAGGACACATATTCTCATATGCTCTTGCTTTTGAGATCCTCTTGACTTGTTGCGTAGCTTTCCTCAAGGCCAGAGTCTGAAGATATTGCTCTGTCAATGCAATACGAGCAAAAAAAAAAAAAAGATTATTGGAACTGGTCAGCTGTGATGAGAAAGAACATACGGCAGATCTCAGCTTCCTATTACTGTGAAAATGACTGTGTGTGGTCAGATCACTGGGAGATAATGGAGGAAGTAGCTCAGGTAAATCCATAGAATTTCACTTGCATTTTATCCAGATATATACCTATGGCCATAGATTTGTCCATTTATTAATCTATATATAGATTCTTCTATTTATCCAATCAATAAACATTTACTAAGCATCCACTATGTACTGGGCCCATGCTAGGTGCTGGAAGTAGACTATCTTCAAGGAATTCATAGTTTAGTGAGAAAAAAACACATGCAAATAATAAGCGTAACACTAACTCAGGTGCAATGACAGAATTCTCTAGAGGTTACAGTGTGGTCACAGAATAAGGGGAGGCTAAAGGCTTTTTTTTAAAAAAGCTAAGCATAATCAGAAAAGGTGTTGTAATTAAAAGAGAAAAAATATCCAACTCTTGCACAAAATTATAGTTTTCCTGTAGGAGAAAATTAACAGAGAACGTCTTAAAGATGAGCAGAGAGAAACAACAGATCATCTATAAATGAATAACAATTAAAATTACTACAGCGTTTTCAACAGTAACACTAAAAGCTAGAAGACAGTGGAATAAAATCAGCAAAGCATTGAGGTAGATGGGTATCCAGCAAAACTATCCTTCAAGAACAAAGATGAAATAGAGACATTAATAGAAAAACAAAAACCAAGCAAATATACCAAAAACCTTGTGATAAAGGAACTGCTAAAGACGATGTTTCTATCTGTTTTTCTCTCTCTCCCTCTCCCTCTCTCCCCCCTCTCTCTACCACACACACACTCTATAAAATGGAGACAATAATTCCAAGGTTCACCTGAGGTACCTATGATAATTATTATAATACACTTACTATGTGTCAGGCACTATACTAAACCTGTGCATGCAGTATATTTTGTTTACCAGCACAGTCCTCTCAGATAATTACTTCTGCTATTCTTCAGTTGATTGGTGAGAAAAATGATGCTCAGAGCAGGTAACTAATTTGTCCAAATTCACAAAAAAATTAGTGATAAAGCCAAGACTTGCATGCAGATCTGTCTGACTCTGAGCCTGAGCTCTTAACCACTGAGCTTTGTCACCGGTACAGTACAGAGAACCAGGAAAGTTTGATAAATTCTCAAGAGAAAAAGGCAGTTAGCATCGTCAACTATGAAATTACTCAGATGTTGAAATCATCAGACAAAGGCTATAAAGTAGTGATTATAACAATGATGTAAGAAGTATGGGTGAACACTTGAAACAAATAAAAAAATAGAAAGTCTCAGTAGAAAAACAGAAGCTATGACAGGGGCCCAAACAGAAATTTTACAACTGAAAAATACAACCACCAAAATAAATTCACTGGAGGGGATCAATAGCAGAAATGGGGGTAAGAGAGGAAAGAGTCAATGAACTTAAAGACAGATCAAAAGAAATCGTATGTGGTGTTTTCTGATATCACATGTGTGGTTTTCCCACACCAATTCTCTGAAATAAACCGGGTTTCCAATAATTCAATTCAATTCCAGACCCATCTGGAGTCAGTATCAGATCCCACAAGTTACAGGACTCAGTCTGACAAGACTATTCCGACTCTAGGCAGCAGTCTCATATGGGGTTCCCAGGCTACTCACACTTCTATCCAGCTGACTACAAATTTAGAGGTTCCCAGCACCCATCTTCAAGTTTGATGATTCACTGGAATGATTCATGGATCTCAGGAAAGTGCCATACTTACTGTTACAGATTTATGATGAAAGATATCACTCAAAACAACAAACTGGAAAAGATACATAGGGCAGGTATGGGGGTTGGGGGATGGAACGAAGAACTTCCATGCCCTCTTCAGGCACACCACCATCTTCCCAGCACATGAGTGTGTTCAGGAACCTGTAAGTTCATCAGATCATATTATTCAAGAGTTGTTATAACTCAATCTCCAGTCTGCCCCTCTCTAGAGGTTGTGGGGGTGGTAGGGCTGAAAGTTTTCACCCACTAACCATGTTTGGGCTTTCAGGTAACCAGACTGCATTCTGAAGCTACCTGGGGCCCTGAGCTGAGTCACCTTATTAGCATATACTCAGATATGGTTGAAAGATGTTTGTTATGAATAACAAAAATACTCCTATGGCTCAGGAAATTCTGAAAGATTCAGGAGCTCTGTGCCAAGAACTGGGGACAAAGACCTAATCTATGTTTTTATTATACTATACAATCTGAACAATGTAGAGACAAAAGATTGGGAAAAAATGAGCAGAGCCTCAGGGACTTATGGGACAATAGCAACGGGTCTAACATTTGTGTCATCAAAGTCTCAGAAAGAAAGGAGCAAGAGTGCAGTACAAAAACATTTTGAAAACATGTGAAAACTCCCCAAATTTGGCAAAAGATATAAACTTACAGATTCAAGAAGATCTGCAAACCCTAAACAAGTTAAATTCAAAGAAACCCACACCCATACACATCATAATCAATCAGCTGAAAGACAAGACACAGTAAATACCCTGAGGGCAGCCAGAGAAAAATGCATTACGCAAAAGGGGGACAACAGTTTTAATGATTGTGGATTTGTCCTTAGACCTTTGAGGCCAGATGGCTGTGGAATGACATTTTAAAATGCTGAGGAAAAAGAACAGTCAACTGAAAATGCTATGCCCAGAAAAAATATCATTCAAGAATGAAGGTAAAATAAAGACATTCTCAGATGAAAGAAAACTAAGAAAATTCATTGCTAGCAGGTCTATTTTTAATGAAATACTAAAGGAAGGAAAATGATACCAGAGGGAGATATGAAACTTTGGGAATGAATGAAAAGTAACAGAAATTGTAAATGGCAAATATAATGTATATAGTAAATATATATGATGATATATGGTAAATATAATAGACTTTTCTTTCTCTGATATTCTTTAAAATATGTATGATCACTTTGGAATACAGTTTGGCGGTTCCTCAAAATGTTAAACATATGACCCAGTAATTCCGCTCCTAGGTATACATACACCTAAGAGAAATAAAAACATACGTCTACACAAAAACTCGAACATGGATGTTCATAGTAGTATTATTCATAATAGCTACAAAATGGAAACAACCCGAACTGAATAAAAAAACCCAATTATATATCTAAAACATGTGGGATGCCTCAGTGTTGAGAGGGAAATGTACATAGCACTCAACATTCATATTAGAAAATAAAAGTCTCATTTTCTTCTTTGACTTATGGATCTTTATCAATTGAATATATATGTATATTTTGGGGACTTGAAGTCTCCCCCAAATATTTACCTTTACTGGCATATCTCATTTTATTTCGCTTTGCTTCATTGAGCTTCACAGATATTGCAAATTGAAGCTAAAACCCTCCACTAGCAAAAGGATCACAACTCGCTGAAGGCTCAGATGATGTTTAGCATTTTTTAGCAATAAAGTCTTTTTTTAGGTAAGGTAATACATTTTTAAAGACATAATGCTGTTGCACACTTAATAGACTATAGAATAGTGTAAATGTAGCTTTTATATGCACTGGGAAACCAAAAAATTCTTCGTGTGACTCACTTTGTTGAGATATTCGCTCTATTGCAGTGGTCAGGAACTGAACCTGCAATGTCTCCGAGGTCCGTCTGTATTTGGAACCCTGGCTATACTTCTCAACAAGTGGTCTCCAAATACTTTTTTAATAACAGCTTTATTGTAATATGATTTACATACTAACTTTTCTGAGCCTCCATTTCTCCAACAAAGAAAAGGATAGTTTAATTTTTTCGACTAATGATGACACCTAAGAGTTCCTGTTCTGTTTTCTCAGGTTCTATATTTGTCTGTATGGCATCCATTAATTACAGGGCCAAACTAACGGCCAAAGTGGATACAGCTCCCCTGTGATCAGAGCTCA
Source organism: Pteropus medius (assembly GCF_902729225.1). NCBI lineage: Eukaryota > Metazoa > Chordata > Mammalia > Chiroptera > Pteropodidae > Pteropus > Pteropus medius. The sequence goes on along the minus strand of NW_024347791.1, from coordinate 206,563 downwards.
TACTGTGAACCACCTCCTTTATCTAATTCCCACACATAAAGCTAACATTTCCCCTGACGTAAATCAACCCAGGGCCAGATGTCAGACATCTAGGGACAGCTCCTATATCCCGAAGCCAGCCAGAATTACTCAAACTAGCTGATCCTAAGCTGTTAACCATGTCATGTCTTGTCTTTCCCAAGGAAATCCCAATAAAGGCTGTGGCCTAAGCCTTCCTCTGGCGCCTTTCTGTCTCCTGACTGACACTGGTGCTTCCTCCCATGGTCCTGCATGGCAAGTCATGCCTCTTGATTCTAGGAGAACTGTGAATAGCAAACTTTTCTTTCAATGGCATTGACCTCTCCAGGTATTCACTCAGTCACCTTTATAAGTTAACACCCAGGCACAAATCATTTCCTACCTCAATAAATGCTTGTTTCTGATGGGGAGAGGGGCAGTGATCAGGTCTTAAATTTATTTTTTTCCATTGCCTACAACCTCTCTTTCCCACAGATATTAGCACTGTGTGAACTCATCATTATAAAAGTAGAACTTAATCATTGCTTGTGGAACTGAAAAGACAATTATGCCCTCTCAAGAAACTACTTGGTGCCAAAGCCCAGGCTAGAAGCAAGAGTATAAACTAGGGTGGCAGATTATGTTCAAACAAACCCAGGAAACGAGGGTTTTGGAGAAAATAACTGAGTCAAAAGCCTACATTTCCGTTTTAGGTAGTTACTGTACCTTTCATGATATTCTGTATTTGTGACCTATCCTCTGACTTCTTAGATAAGGAGCCTCTCTCGTTTGAATATATACTTGTAGACTGAGGGAGAAAAAAACAAAGAACAACTTAGTAAAACTGGTAATGAGAGAAATACGAAAAGCATACGTGCTATTTCCTAGACACTTATGATCGTTCTTGTAGAGGGAGAGCTTGCAGGCCCAGCTTGCCAACCCAGGGGCACGGTGGAGAGAAGAGGCTGATGTAGAAAACACGTGGGCTGCAGACGGAGGCAGACCAGGGCTCCAGTCCCAGCCCTGTCACTCAACGGCTGGTGATCTTAGGCAAGTCATCAAACCTCTGGATTGCCTTGGATTCCTCATAGGGTTCTTGTGAGGATTAAGTCAGCTAAGGCATGCAAAGTGCGTGAGTGGCTGCTCACAGTAGGGGCTCCATGAATACTGCCACCACTGTTTACACACTCACCACATCTCTTTCAGTAAACATTTCACTGAGCAGCTTCTAATGTGTCTGGCACTGGGCAGATCCTGAAACCTGGTCCTTGCCCAGAGGAGCTCCCAGTCCAGCAGGGGAGATAATGGTAAATGGACAATTACACTAAGGTGAGAAAAGTATCACATATTTATTAGAGAGGCAATATAAGTTAGGATTAGGTTTGTATGTGAGTGATAGAGACTCGGAATAACAGTGGCTCAACCTAGGTAGAAATTTCTCTCTCCCATAACAGTCTGAAGGTAGACAATCCAGTACTTATATGGTATTTCTGCTGTGATAAGTCCTTCGGGATTCCAACTTCTTCCAGCTCATGATTCCACCTTTCCTAAGACCCTTGCTCTTAGGGTCCAAGATGGTAGCTAGAGCTCCAGTCATCACATTCGCATTCCAGGCAGCAGAACGGAAAAAAGGACAAAGAGGCAAAGACTTCACATGGACTGTTTCCTTAAGGAAGGCTCCCAGAAACTGTCACATAGCACATCCACTTATATCTCATTAACAGGATCTTAGTCACATGGCCACACATTGATATAGGGGAGGCCAGGAAATGTAGTCTTTGATCTGGCCATAAAAATTGGAGGTTCTCTTTCTATAGAAGAAGAAACAACAGATATTGCAAAATAACTAATAGTAGGCCAGAAGTAGTTCAAGCAGAGTATCATAGAAGACAGAATGGGGAATGTTTGATTCTGTCTGCTGGAGAGCGGGAGGGCTTCCAAGGAGAGAAGACACTTTTGTTCTGTTTTTAAGGATGAGTAGGAGTTTAACAATATTAAACAGATGACCCACCAAGTAGCAGGCAAGCAGTCCGCCACCTCAACAACCAGCTCTTTGGTTTTATATCAATATGATATTTGAATAGGAAAAAGCAAGCAGAAAAGACTTCCCATACACCGTGCAGCTGGCTGTCCAACAGCTATGACGTTTGTAGAGTTTAAGTGGTTACTGGGATTTGTTAGAGAGAAACCATTCCCAGACTCAATGAAGCCCCACGCTCATTCTTAATAGGCTTCAGAGAGCTCTGTACTAGAGCGGAGAATACGTGCAAGGAGACTGGCTTGGTGTAAGTTATCAGGCCCTCCTATTGGAGAGGCAGCTTGCTGATGCAGAAAGAGCTCAGACTGACAGCCTCCTGCGTCAGCTGAAGTCAGCTGCGTGGCCTGGGGCAAGTTATTCACCTCTTGGGTCTGTTTCTTCCTTTGTCAAATAAAGTTAATCCTCACCTGCCTTGTAGAAATGTTGTAAAGAGTAGAGAGGATGTGAAAAGACAACCTGCACATGGTAACATCTCCAAAGTTCTTGTCTGTCTATCCTCGTGTGACCAGCAACCACCCCGAGCGTACGAGGCAGGGTGACCACCACTGGGATGGGGGTAGACTAAGACTGCTCCGGGGCCCCCTTCCCATCATGGTACGGGAGAGATAGAATCCTTCTACCCCACGTGGACACCCTCCTGCTCAGAGTCCACATGCCGAGGGCTCAGCTATGATGGGTCAGAGCAGCAGGGGAGCCTGTTTTGGGGCCAGCAAACTTTTCCACCAAGAGCCCGAGTGAGTGCATTTGGCTTTGCAGGCCATAAAGTCTCTGTCGCAGTTACCTGATTCTGCGGCTGCAGCGCAGAGATTGCCGAAGACAATGGAGAACCAGTGGCTGTGGCTGTGAGCCAATAAAGCTCTATTTACAAAAACAGGCAGGGAAAGGCCTCATTCGTAGTTTGTCTGGACATTTATTTTTATTGAGCTTTCGGGAAAAAAACAGAACCTGACTGGTAGTGTTTGGCTTGTTTCGTGCCACTGATAAGAGGAGATGCTGGCAATGATGATGGCACTGGTGGAGGGCCAAGGGGCGGGCACAGAGGCCAGACAGGTGCGGGGTATGCTGTGTCTAAGGAACAGAAAGAAGGCCCCTGCAGCAGGAGCCCCAAGAGCCTGGGAGGGTAGAGGTGGCACTGGCCAGACATGGCAGGGCCACACAGGTCAGTCCACCCCAAAGCAAGAGGAAGCTTCTGAGGTTTTGAAGGTGTTTTTCACTTGGGCTGAGAGGATGGTGTTAGGGGTACGAGAGAGTAGAAAAGGGCCAGGCAGTAATGGGATGCAGTAATTAGTCTGCATTTTGGAAAAAGACTGCAGGGTACCAGAGAGCCTGAAGGAGACAGGAGCTTACGGCCACAGTGAAGGGAGCTCAGACTGGAGTGGAAGGGAGCAGAGGGTGCTGCCGGCAAGTAGGCAGGAGGCAACGGGAACAAGGCAGAGAGGGGCAAGTAGGTGTTGGGGGGGACAGCCAGGTTCAGGCTTGTGATGAGGATCAAAGGGGAGAAAAAGATGTAAAAAAGCACCTAGCAGTGCAGCCTCTACTGAAATAAATGTTGGTTCTCCTCCCTCCTCACAGCCACTGCATTTCTGTGGCCACCCCTTAGTGCTCCACTCATCCATGTAGATGAGGACAACCAGGGCGCCCCCAGAGATGAAGGGGCAGGGAGCGCAGAGTGTGGGATCGATCAGAAGTCACTGACGCTTACAGGGCCCCAAGGGGTCCAAGGTTTGTGCCTCCCCACTCACCGGACGGTCGGGGACTTGTCTGACCTGGAGAGACTTCTGGAAAGAGTAGCTCTTAGAAAGGCGGACGGGTATCTCTCTTTCTAGGAAAGAGAAAATGTTGTTTGTCAGTTCCTTGTTGTCCTGGGAGTGACTGCAGACCAGGAGCTTTGAGACAGCCCCTGCCCTGCAGGGATCAGTAACAGCAAGAGGAACACCTACTGAGTGACCTTGGGCAAGTTATTTAACCTCTCTGGTCCTGTTACAAATAGTGAATACTAACGACCTCATAGGCTGATGACTCAATTAAAGGAAGCAATGTGTGCAGAGCCTAAAACACAGGACGAGCACGCAAACGTATGAAAAAAAAAAAGAGTACTGACTTCAAAAGTAAAATAAAACTCAGAACCTGGCAAAATTGAAATGAATAAATGTTGGATTAAATGCTGGAAAAACAAGCTATCAACCTCGTAAAGTGTTAAATTTAGTATTCACTGAAACGTCACGATTTACGGATTAGGTTTTTTTCATTTGAAATTCCTGTGTATCCATGATGACCGCTAGGAAAGCAAACCTATTAAGTGGGTCAGTAACTGTAAATGCATAGAAAAGCAGCACATGGAAGTGCTTGGCTCTGAGGTTGTTCTAATTTCCTTTGGCTGCAGCCACACTCTTCTCTAAGGCTGTTAGATGTTCTCTTCCCTGTGCCCTGGGCTAGGGCTTCTCAAACTGGAATGTGCTTCGAGATTACCAGGGCATCTTAGTAAACTGCAGAGTCTGATTTAATCCATCTGGAGAGATGCTGATGCTGATGCTGCTGCTCCTTGGATCACACTTTGAGTAGAAAGTTTGCCACAACACAGGAAGTGGGGCAGCCTGCCTCCCCCCATCCAGGAAACCAACCAGAACCACCTTGCCCTCCTTCCCCACCTATCCTCTCTGCTCCTTTCTGCTGGTACCTCAGGATGCTGCTGTCTGTTTAAATGAAGGTGGCTTTCCCACCACCAACCCTGCTAGCTCCTCCCACACACTTCTCTCTGACAGGCTGAGGCTTTCAGAATGAACCACACTTCTGCATCGCTTCTTCTGAAATCTGGGTCTTGCCTCCTACCATCCGATGGAAACAGCTGTCCCAAAGTTCACTAATGAAGAGGAATTTTCACTCAAAAGGCTAACCTTATAATCAGCTTTTTGTTCTGCTTCTGTAGATGTGCTTGCCGCATAGGCTGTAGGGCAAGGTGACCTCGAAATTAACTAAAGACTCATCCTCCCTTTTGCTTGTTCTGTCTAAATAACAAATGTAACTGCCAACTGCATAGCAACTCCCACACTCTGTAACCATCTGAGGACAAATTAACCAATCGGCCCACGCCAACTAAGCCCTATAAGAGCAAGGTTGCCCCTGAGCTGGGGGCCCAGATCTTCGGAGTGCTACCATTTCTGGGACCACTGGCATAATAAACCTGAGTTCTCCAACTCTCCGAGTGGTGCCTGGTTTCTCGCGGGTCTGATTTTTGCAACATTTCTGTAACACTAACAGGGGTTTCTTCTGGGGGTGATGAGAATGCTTTGGAATTAGATAGTGGTGATAGCTGTACAATTTTCTGAATATACTAATCACTGAATTACACACTTTCAAAGGGTAAATTTTATGTTATGGGAATTATATTTCAATAAAGCTGATATACAGATAAAGATCACAAACAACCTAAATATACGATTGCATGGCTCCTTCCTAGGCCTCATCCTGTGGCCCCTCTGCAGCAGCTGGCACCACTGACCCTCCCTCTGCACAGCCCTCTCTAGCCTCCACGGCCCCATTCTCTCTGGGCACCTCCTGCCTCTGTGGACCCTTTCTTCTGCCTCCTGCATGCAGGAGGCCTCCGAGGCTCTGACCCCAGCCTCCTTCTCTTCTCCCTTCTTTAATATTCTCATCTAGGAAAACCATCAAGGAGCACATCTGCTTTCATAAATTTGCAGTTGAGAGTCCCGGCCTTAATCCTCCCCTAATCGCATCACCAATGGCACCTTGGACATGCCCACTGGGCTGTCCCATCGTCTCATTTCTGTCACATCTAAGGTCAAACTTATGGCCTTTCTCCACAGACCTGATCCTCCCCTTGACTTCCTAGTTCTAAATGGAATATTTGCAAATGCTGGCTGCTGGATGCTTAGAACTGCTTTGAATCTGGAATACACCCAGCCCTAGTCTCTTCCTGGCCTGACCTAAAGTGCTTGAAGGGTCCCTGGATTTCCACGAGGTTCTATCTTCTTTATGGCCTCATATCCATCTTCTGTGCAAAAAAGTGTTAACATAGCACTCCTCATTGCTGTCCTTGAAGAGTTCTGCTTGCAAGGTTGGCCCTTAGCTGGCATCTGGGAACGTATATTTTGGGACGGTCCCCACCACTAACTGTGCCTTAATGGCTTACTGTGCCTAAACCATTTGTATAAATACTATAGTTTATGTTGAACACCTGATATATGTGCCAGGCAGGGAGAGTCTACATGATCAGCTCCCAGTCAGAGGCACTGGGCACTGAGTCTCTAATGAGCTTGCCTGGTAGGCAACATTTCACATGTGTTGGCACGACTCCATGCTGGAGGATTAAGCACATCCTGTGTGTGACCCCTTGGGAGCTTGCACCTGGTGTTCCTGGACTTTGCCCCCTGCACCTTTTCCCATTGCAGATTGTGCACTGCATGGTTTTGCTGTAATAAATCACAGCTGTGAGACTCTTAGGGAATTACCACACCTGAGTGTGGTCTTGGGGACAATTCCCCTACCCTTGCTTATGCTGCCCCACAACTGCAGGCTCCTAGCCTTCGGAAAGAAGGTCTTAGTGGGCACCTTGCCCCAGCTCCTACCCAACCTGGAACCTTGCAGGCAACATACGAGCAGCTCTGCCAGGGCCCCTCCAGGGGCAGGAAGCTCACCATCGTGTAAGACAGCACTGCCTGTGGGTCCCTCCTTCCTGCCCAGTGCCCTTACTTTCCCTAAGGACATTAGACTAAGGCAGGAGAATGGTTAACTGGACAGAGGCCAAAGACTGGCAAAAGTGCCAGGTTGGTTAGCCTGTCTGGGCAAAATCTTGGCTCCCAACTGTGCTGGGAAACCTTGGGCCGACAAACCTCTCTGTATCTCAGATTGCTGCTATATGATAGAAATAATAGGATCTCGCTGAAGGCACACATGAGACAGAAGCTGGCCTGAGGATTTCAACACCAAGGCCTTTCTGTGCCCCAATTAGACGGTGGCTGGGTGTGGCCAGGGCAGAGGGGCAGAAGTCCATAAGTGATGCCTTACTGTTTATCAATGTTTTTCTCTGACACAGTTTTTCTCTCCGAAATCTCTCCGGATCCAGTTTCGAGTAGTCCCAACTGTTATAGCTCTGTGGGCAAGGATGGATACCTAGGACAGAGTCAAGAGGAAGAATGAAAACTTCTGCAAAGGAGAATGGGAGGGAGAGAGCACAGGAAGCCGGCATGTGAACACCTCCAAACTCTGCTTGTCTGTTCACTCATGATCCGGCTGTGTAGCCTTACTACATCGCTGTAAGAAATCTTAGCCACGAATACAACTTATGAGCTCTCCTAGCAAATCTAATGTGGCAGTGATCTTGGAGACCCCCAGCACAGTAGGAGCTATAAAAAGTCCTTAGCACAGTACCTAGTACCCAGGAACCTCTCAATAAATAGTAGTTTTCAATGACCTTAGAAAATGTCTGGGTTGAGATGGGGAAAGTGGGGGAGGAGACAGAAAAGTAGTTGAAAAGCAGACATTGAACTGATGCTGTGTGCTGCAGGGGGACTACAGATGGGCCACTTGGCATCACACGGGGTGTGGAAGGGTAGGATGACATAACCAGCATACTGCTTTTGAGTCACTGAGTTCTGGATCCATCATCCCACAGCACAAGGTTAACTTCTGGACAGCAAATGGGGCTATGTTCAGATCTGCTCCCTACAGATGCAGCTGGGCACAGAAAGGGGACAAAGAATGTCTGAGAATGGTTTTAAGGAAACAGGACAATTGGCGCTCTTTGGGTGTCTACCTGCACACTTTAATGTCAAAGAGAGAAGAGTCCAGCTGTCTCAACGAAGGGGTGCGAGGGGAAACAATCATATACCTGGGCTCAGGTGAAAAATGCGTTTCTGGAACCGCTTTCCCCAGGAGAGAACAGTGTCGCTTACCTGAAATCCACAGGCTCATCGTGTTACAGATGTTAGACTTGAATTCGTGCGTGTTGAACCAGGACTGCGGGAAGCAGCAACAGAAGCTGGTGTACAGGGCTTTGCTCAGAAGTGATGGCAATCTCTGGGGGGGAGGGGCAAGCAGTGTTCAGGCAATATTCTGGGCATTTCTACACCCAGAAGAGAGCCCCTGACCTCAGAAAGGAACTATGACAAAATTCTCTACCTGACACCCTGTGGCCTTCCTGTTTATTAGGGGAACAATTTCCATCTGCAGCTGTTCCACAGCTGGGTGGGCTCCTTATGCTACCTGGGGACCACTCCTCAAACATCATGCTACGCTAGGTCAGCAACCCCTCCCCCAGCCCCTCTGCACATGGTCTGTGGCTCAGCCCCTTCTGCAACTTGGCCAAACAGTAGTCCAGAAGGTGACAAGATACATTTGACCTACCTATCTTTCTGTCTCTCAGAGAGAATACTAGTAAGTACTACTTACTCGGTTTTTTTTTATCCACAGGTATTGCTATTGTTTCTTAACTATGGTGGAGCTCAAATTATACACTTATATCTGGCTTTATGCCATTATAACATCATGCCAGATTTAACATTATAACATAAGCACTTCGCCCGGTTGCTATAAACTCTTTGGGAATTCTTTTTTCCAAGGGACCTTCATAATATTGTGCTGAGTGGGCATATCAAAATTTAGTAAACATCCCCTGTTGGTGGGTGTTACCCTGTTTCCAAGACTTTGCATTACAAATTATGCTGAATAACTGTTTTTATTTATTAAGCTATTTCATTGTCTGGCACATAGTAGGCAGTCAAAATTGTTGAATGAATGAATGCATGCATGAATAAAAGCAGCTTTTCCTGTGAGCTTATGTCTTCCAGAAGACGGTATACTACTGCTAATCACAGCAGCTATGGTATATTGGGGGTTTATCGTGTGTTGGGCACTATGTCAAAAGCCTTGCAAACATCTCATGGAATCCCTAGGACAACTTGGTGAGAGGCATTATTATCCCCAGTTTATGGGTGATAAAACTAAGGTTATGTTAAGCGGTCACATAACCACCTTTCAGCATAATTGTATCAATTCACTTCCTACTCATACTGTCTGAGTGCCATTTCCCTATATCCTTAACAACATTGGGAATTATACTTTTTAAATCTAAGCTAACAGGGGTATTGAATTATTATTGTTCTAATTCATAGTTTTGATTGTTACTAGGATGAACTTTTTTCCTGTTTGTATTTCTAACCCTGGTGAATTTCTAGTTTATGTACTTTGTCCATTGGTCTATGGGGTGTTTTATTTTTTCTTATTGATTTGTTAGGAGTTATTTATGTTATGTGACATATATGGTATTGGTATTTTTGCACAGTTTCTCATTTGCTTTTTAACTTTATAGTAATCTTTAAAATTTTTATATAATTAAGTTGATCAGTCTTTTCCTTTATGGTTATTTGGGGTCATATTTAAAAAGTCCTCCCCCACTCCCAAATCATGTAAATATTCACTTATATTTCACTCTAGCAATCTTTTCACAACATATATCCATACCTTCATATATAAAAAGTAAATATGTATATTCACACTTTTAATTTTTAAATAATGTTTATTTAAATACTACAGAAATATATAAAATAGAAGTCTCTTATAACCTTATTCTCCAGAATATAAACATTGCTAAGAGTTTGGTAAATATTTTTCCAGATTTCTTTTCTATTCATAGGCAAACACACATATACATATACGTTTTTAACAGAATTATATAAATTACCTTATTTTTCACTTAAAATATATTATTACATCTTTCCCAAACAGTATATATGGACCTACCTCATTTTTCATTACAAGTCAGTGTACAGATATATCACAACTTACTAATTACTCCCTTATGGAAAGAATGTTGAGGGCATTCCATTGGCATTAGAAGTGAATAGCTATCTCATGTGATTTATTTTTCTAAACAGTGGTTAATACTCACTTTTAAGATAGCCTCTTCATGGTAGGACCTGGATTCATGAAACAAAAGAAAGGCATAGTGGAGGGATATCCGGTCGAACAGCTTATTCTGGATCTCCTTGTTTGGCTACCAGGAATAAACATGGACAAGGAATTACTAGAGTCCCATGTTGAAACAGCCAAGGGCGGAGATTCTTAACTAAGCATTTATCTCATTTTTAGGAATCTTATTCTTAAGATACTGAGCCTCATTATCATTTAGGAAATAATACAGCAGTTTGTTTCCTAGGATTTATAAGACATGCGCATAGAGGGAGGGTGTTGAAGAAAGCACCCTAATTCTGAACCAGGAGGTCCTGACTTTACTCTTGGCCCTGCCTTTGACCAGCCATTTAAACGGACCAGTCCCTAAAGCCCAGGGGAGCTGCAGGACATTGGGTAATGGCTAAAGCACAGGGTATATGGGCAAGACTTGGGAGAGGGAAGGATGAGGTGATGAATGAGGCTACAGGTGTGGTCGGTGGAATTGAAGGGGCTTATAGCCCATATTAAAGAGGATTTGTGCCATAGTAAAATAATTTAAGCAAGGGAGAGGAGCGATCAGATTTGCATTTACCTGGTACCTTTCGTGGAAGATCCACCAGAAGCTATCCAGCCATATGGCTGTCAGAGAAGGAGAGCAGAAAAACTTCTCTAACTCTCTATCTGTACAGAAAGACTTGAAAAGAAACAAAATTCACATTATTATTGTTCCTGTTATTGTTCTTCTTTTAAAAATTCACCTGGAGCCACAGATGCATAATCATCTCCACTCAGAAACTTCTCTTCCTCCTTTGCATCCCATACCTTGTTACTGCTATTAATCACACCATCTTTCTACTCGTCGTCTTCTGAGTCAACATACTTTGGAGTCAACTCAAAAAAAAACAAAAAACACCTAACCTTTTAGTGAGTGCTGACTATTTACCTTGCCAAGTGTTTTTACACGTTCTCCCTTTAACCCCTGTAATAATCATGCAAGGCATGCATCATTATCTCTGTTTTACAAATGAGGAAACCAAGGACTAGAGAGCTGAAGTCACTTGCCCAAAGTAATACAGCCAGCAAGTGGCAGAGCCAGGATCAGAACCCATAACTCTAGATGGGTGCTCTATGCTCTCACTTATATTCAATTCATAGTCATCAATATCAACACACACAATATTAGACAAATGCAAATCACTGGACCATAAGAGTCTGCTGAGTTGGTAGTAAGCACCTGGAATACCAAAATTAGAATGGAATTATCAGTGAACTCCGGGGGCAGAAAATTCGGCCTTCATTGTCAGGCAACTGGGTCTTGAAACTTGTGCTGACTCCAAAGCTACTACCATAATAACATGTACATTGAAGGCTTACCACGTATCTGGCACTGGCCTATGCACATTCATCCTTTATCTCACTTTATTTTTTCACAGTCTATGTGGTAGGTGTTTAGTTATCCCCAGCTTATGCGAGAGGAAAGTGAGGACTGAGAGGTTAAGATTCTTGCCACGCCTTACACAGCCCAGGAGGTTCGAACGCAGGCGGTCTGGCCCCAGAGACACCACACGCGCTGCCTCTCCTCTGACCCTTAGAAGAGCAAAGAGAACTCACTCTGGCCACCTTCCGGGACGCAAAGGGGAAGACTCCTCGGTGCTCCCTTCAAGCCTACCTGGGAAATCGAGGGAATCGTGCATTAAGCAAGCCTCTCTCTAGCAAGCTCTCTGAGCCTGGCTCTTGGCTCTGTCTTTGTCACCGTTCCTCACTTTTCCTTAGAGAGGCAGTAGAGCGCAGCGGTGAAGAGCACAGACTTTGGTACCAGATAGCCAGGATTCAAATCCAGCTCTTACGCTTAGCTGTGTGACCTTGAGCAACGTTATTGAACTTGTGTGTTCTCCGTTGCCTCATCCAGAAAATAGAGATGATGATGATGATGATGATGATGATGATGATGATAGTCCCTACCACAGACGGCTGTGAGGATTAAATGAGTGACCGATACTTCCGAAGCACGGAAAACAGTGCCAGGCACTTGGAAACAGTTGCTAAGAGTGTGCTAGTTTCTTATCATCTGTTTATTCAGATTCCTACTTCCTCTCAAAAAGATTTCATTTCAGGCCTTCAGCAGATACTGGGACAAACACGATACAGTGTGATAGGTCCCCGGGGAGAAGGAACCGCAGGGAGTGTGGAGCCCAGAGGGGCATCTGTGCTGGGGGAGCCGGGAAAGGTTTTACCAGCACGTACGACTGGATGAAGGGAGAGCGGAGAGCTCCGCAGACAGGGAGAAAAGCACGGCCCATGCTGTGAAACCGCGCCGCACGTTCGGGGAACTCCCGGGGCTTCTGTGCAGTGGCGAGAGGCCTGCAGGAGCCAGACCATGAGGTACCTGGGTCCTGGGGCTGAGAGCTGTTCTGAAACAGGACGAGGAAGGGTGGCTGCTGGCACCAATGAATTTTCAACAGGGCAGGAAAACATGAGATTGATATTCTAGAAACGTCCCTGGAGGCCGTGTAGAAGATGTATTAGAGGGGACTGAAATGGCAAGGCAGACGATGCACAGGGCAGCAGATGCCGTGATCCAGATGGGAAGCTGTGGACGTGACGGTGGCACTGGGAAGGAGGAAGAGTCACAGTGAAGGCGGTAGTTAAGTCAGAGGCTGCTCGGTTGCGAGGCGAGGGTAAGGGACGAGACTGTGCCAGCGACTCTGAGGTGGAAGGCTGTGGTTGTCAACAAGATAGGGAACCGGCACGGGGTGGGGGTGGGGGGATCTGAGGGGAATCAGGGCAGGAGGCAGGGGGACATGTGAGTCGGAGCACAGCAGTCTGGCGGTAGCTTGGACACAGTTCCCAAGTGGTGATTAGCCTCGTGTGGGGAGGTTACCAAGGTCTACCAGCCCCCTACGAGTCTGTGCAGAGGGAGGGGTCCTGGAGAACATGGATGGTGAAGGGGCCTGGAAGACCAAGATGGTGCTGCCCGAGGAGAGGGAGAATGCTACCACAGAAAAGAATTTCCACGTGCAGGGAGCTGTCCTCTGGGTCAATTGTACGGAGACCCAGAGGTGACCTTAGATGACCTCTAAGATGACAACACAAACACATCCTTCGGACTTGGCGATATGAAAGCTATTGGTAGGTAAACTTGGGCCACTTTCAGTGATGGGAGGAGGGTGGGAAACCAGACCGTAGTAGCATGAAAAGAAAATGGAGGTGAGAACTGAAACCAGCAAGTGTGGGCAGCCCTTCCGAGAAATCCCAGGTGGGGTTCGGTGCTGAGTCGGTGCCCTGCTGCTGACACAGGGCTTCTGTCCTCATGGGGCTCATGGCCTAGCAATGGCCTCCACAATCTCTGAAGCAGAGGCAGTCAGCTGCTGAAAGGGAGTGGGAGGTGATGGAGGAGAGGATTTAAGAAGGCAAGTGAATGTGTGGGGTGGCCCCTGAGCAGGATGCAAGAGGGTCCTTTTAAAGGCAAAGTACAAATTTTCCTTGAATTTCTTGGGAGCCAAAGAAAAGCAGGAAACAGCATCAGTTACAAGGCTAAAAAGAATTCCAGGAGATGCAGTTTTTCTTGGGATTAAGGAAACATCCCCCATGGGACCTCAATAATGGAACATGAAGTAATAACAGTAGTCACTGACCTTGGGGCTACCCACACAGCAAATGGAACATGACCAAGTGTGGCTGGAAGGTCACACAAACACAAGTGGATCCACGAAACACGCAGTTCATTTGTTCTCGTCTTTCTTCCTTTTTAAAATATAGAAAAAGGAAGAAGAAAAAACTATAACCTTATCACTCAGAGAACACCTGTGATATCCATGTATGGTTTTACCCCAGATTTTCCTGTGTGCTTCTATCACACTGTATTGATAGTTTTTTTTTTTAACTACTCTATTCCCTATGCTGTACTTTACAATCCTGTGACTATTTTGTAACTATCAATTTGTACTTCTTAATCCTTTCACCATTTTCACCCCAAATCTACTCCCATGTGGCAACCATCAAAATATTCTCTGTATCTATGGGTTTATTTCTGTTTTGTTTGTTCATTTATTTAGTTCTTTAGATTCCACATATAAGCGAGATCATATGGTATTTGTCTTTGTCTGACTTAGTTCACTTAGCATAATATCCTTTAGGTTCATCCATGTTGTCCCAAATGGTAAGATTTCATTCTTTTTTATGGCCAGGTAATATTCTATTGTATATATGTTACTACTTCTTCTTTATCCAGTCATCTGTTGATGGGCACTTATGTTGCTTCCATATCTTGGCTATTGTAAAAAGCGCAAACAAAGGGGTGAACAGAGGGGTGCATATGTCTTTTTCAGTTTCTTCAGATAAATACCCAGAAGTGGAACTTCTAGGTCATAAGGTGGTTCCATTTTTAATTTTTTGAGGAACCTCCAAATTGTTCGCCATAGTGGTTGTACCAACTGGCAATCCCACCAACGGTGCATGAAGGTTCCCTTTTCTCCACATCCTTGCCAACACCTGTTCTTTTGATTTATTGATGATGGCCATTCTGACAAGTATGTAGTGATATCTCTCATTATGGTTTTAATTTGCATTTTTCTGATGATTAGTGATGTTGAGCATCTTTTCGTATGTCTATTGGCCATCTGTATGTCCTCTACTTTACTGAATTCATTTACTAGTTCTAATAGCTTTTTGGTGGAATCTTTAGGGTTCTCTACATAGTATGCCATCCGCAAATAATGAGTTTTACGTCTTCCTTTCCAATCTGGATGCCTTTTATTTCTTTTTCTTGCCTAATTGCTGTGGCTAGGACTTCTAACACTATGTAGAATAAAAGTGGTGAAAGTGGACATCCTTGTCTTGTTCCTTGTAGAGTTTTTCATATACTGATATTTTTCATTTAACAACACGGCATAGAATGTTAAAATACACTCTTTATAAAATATTCATTTCAGTGGCTAAGTAGTCTATGATAGATATACCCCAAATGACTGCTATTATTAATGATTAAACTGTTTCTAATAACATTGATAATAAAAACTACCATTGTTTTGAGAACTTATGACTCACTAAGCACTATGCTAAGTGCTTTTATATACCTATCTTATTTAATTTTACAATAATTCTTAAAGGCAGACTGTTGTTGTCCCTCTTTTGCAGTAGAAGAAACCAGAGCCCAGAGAGGTACTTAACCACCAAGATGTACTGCCTTGTACTGCCTTCCAGTTCCTTGCTGTCATAAATGACAATGTGGTGAACATCTTTTTGCACTGTCCTTGAGAAAATGTGATGCTCTGGGTGCCCGCTGCTCCTCCCTGTCTGCACTGAGGAAAGCAGAAGATCAGGTACCCTACCCCAGCGTAACCACTGCCTGGCCCAGAGACCAGTGCCTGGTGAAAGGCAGATATCCACTTGTTGATGGCAGTCCATGCTGGAGCCTGACACCGGAACTTCAGCAAATACCGTTGTCATACTTGGCAGTGACTGGCCCAAACAGATCATCACTCTTAGGAAGTCTGAATGCAAGACACAGAAGAATGAGACAGATAGAACTGGAGACCCAGCCAGAGAGAAGGCAGCAGGGAGAAATCATGACGAAGAGAGGAGAGAAGGAAGGAAGGAAGGAGAGAGGAAGATGGGGAAAGAATAAAAGGGAGAGAGAGAAATAGAGAGTGGGGGTGGGGGAGGGGCAGCCTGTAGTTTGAAGCAAGCAGCAGTGAGAAGTACAGGTAGAAGAGATTGAGGAACCGGGTCCCAGGCATGTTGAGGTGACCAGTCAGGAGCTGACAGGACAATGACCAGTGTTGCTTTGGGGACAGTGGAGTTGCTGTGCAATCATGAAGTGTGATGAGGCACAGCTGCAGGGCTGCTAAGACCATTTTCTATGCATCCTCCCCTCCCCACACCTCCTCACAACTATCTCCACCTCCTGAGTGGCCAGCGCTGTATCACATAAGCACACAAGTTCTTCTGGGCCCTTCCTTCCTAAGGAACCCAGTGTGTACTGCTCTCCAAGCAGGTAACTCACCCCAAGGGGTACCAATGCGACATAGGAAAAAAATATTGTAACTCATGTCTTATTAAGAAAAAAATAGGAATTAAGTTTATCAATATACAAGATAGCGATGGACAACAGAACACGTATATCATTCATAAAAAAAATACGTCATGAGGATTTGTACTCAAAATGTTTCGTTAATAGGATTCATGATCAAAACAGTCTGGAGACCGGTGCTCTGGTGTAAAGAATCTAGGTTTTGGAGAAGACGTGGGCTTGCGATCTAATCTCAGCTCGGTCACTTGCAAACTGTGTGGCCCTCAGTGGCTTACTCGATTGCCCTGACTCTCGGTTTCCTGGGATGTAAAGCTGCATCCATCGCGTGGGTGGCTGTAGTGTACAGCTGGGCCCACAGCTGGACCTCACAGAGGTGAGCTGCCCATCCCTTTCTTACCTTACCGGTAAGGGGGCTTCTCTCAGACTGCACCACATTGTCAACCATGTCACAGAAGTCCACCCCATTGGGAAGCTCGTTTGGCCTGGAGCTGTTAAACGGTGGGTGCTGGTACAGCTCTGCCAGCAGATTTTTATCTGCTGTTTTCTAAAGCAAAAAAGCAGAATATGAAAATGGGGCCCATCATTCTGACAGTTTAAGACAACAGGATATCTTCTCCTTTTTATCATGAAGACAATTATAACGACCTTACAGAAGGCGGAAAAAAATGAGGGTGCGTTCATGATCCCAATGCCCCTTGCCAAACATCTACTTACATGGTTCCTATTTTCTCTTTCAGGCTTTGAGTACATGTATGCAAATATATGTACCTTCAATCATTTTATAATACATTTACACACACACACACTTATGTCCTGCTCTATCCACTTAACTTTAGATTTTTCACATTGCTACACTGTCTTCAAATTTATCATTTGAAATAACATGTCCTGTTAAGAGGATGTGCTATAATTTAGTCAACTACACACTGTTACTTCCAATTAATATTACTGTCACATGATAATAAAGTTAATAATAATAACTTGGAACATAGTTTCCCCCCTCCTTGGCTTATTTATTTAGTATGACTTTCTCAATACAGAAATATTAGATCAAAGAATATGACTATCCTCATGGTTCTTAATATATATTAAGTGGATTTCCGAATAAAAATAAAATATGACTATAATAAAATGTAAAAATGCAGGAAAGTAGAAAGAGGAAACCAATTACCATCACCCAAAGGCACCTACTGGAAACATTTTGAGGAACTGAATTTCTCCGTAATTGGACTATCGAGTTGACAATGGAAGAATTCAGTGATTAACTGCACTGACTGAGTCAGACAACCTGTGGTCAGATGTCAGCATCACCCTGTATTAGCTGTGCCACCTTGGGCAAGACATTTAAATCTGTTTGGCCACCATCATGGGTCATATGACGGTTTTGGTGCAAACTCTCAACCACTGGGCTTTATGTTGTGTAGGAATTTCCCAGGCTAAAAGGTGAAAAAAAAGATAGCGATACCATTCCGGTTCATATTCTCCAGCACTGAAAGGTTTGTATACATATGACCTAGGTGGTTTAAAGAGCAAACTTAGGAGGATCTTAACTGGGGCGGCTGCTGGAGAGGCAGCAGCGAGCACCTGGCCATGGGGCTGAGGATCTGAGCAGGAAGTGGGGCTCTGCCATCAACAAGCTGCACGATGCCGCAGGTCACCTGACTACCCCTGAACCTCAGCTTCCCAGGGCATCTGCAGTGATCGCCATAACTGGCACTGCTGTGTCCACGGCCCCTCTGAGCGACTCTGTGTGACCGGATCTGAACTCATTGTTTCTAAGTTCTGAAAATAAACAGATGGCCTCTGGAACACTCCTCATTCTACCCTTTCTAGGGTGTTATGAGAAATTCTACCATTATTCAAATACCTTAAGATCTTCTAAAAAGGGAATTCTGCAATTTTCCTGCATAATCACCATCTAGATACCAAGTATCTGTCCCACCCAACCCCCCAGGAATAAAATTGATTTCATGCCCAGCAGAAAACAGTCAGACCCAGGAATAGATCACTTACTCTTTTAACAACGGAAGATTTGACATTCCTGGATTCTGGGTCACCGCAAGTGTACTGTAATTTTCTTTGACTTTTGTCTGCAGAAGAATGGAAGAAGAGAAACAGGATGTGAGGAACCGCGGGTCTGTCCACTGCTGTGATTTTTCATTTGACCTGAGCTGCCTGACGACACACATTATTAGTCTCACTAGATCCCACTCCTGTTGCTGACTTATCCAGAGTCCCCTCCTTATCTGATCAGACTGCTTGAGCCAGAGAAGCAGCCAGGAGGAGTAGACCAAACATAGGCTTTGAAATCAGGCTGGGACAAATCCAGGACCTGCCACAGACAAGCTGTGTGACTTACGGGAAATTACTCCCTTCCCTCAAGCCTGTTCCTCTTCTATGAAATATATTCAGTGGCACCGACCGCACAGGTAGGAGGCCCTTGGAAGATCTAACAGGGGACTACGTATGGAAGCACCTGGTGCAACACGGCACGGCAGGTAGTCTCTAAATGGTATTGTCCTTCCCTCCTTCCTTGCCCGATGTCAAGAAGTCAGATTTAAGGCTCCTTCAGAAGAGGAGAAAAATACCCTCAATCCAAAACTCTGGATTCCTACTCAATGCATTTTAGATATGAAAAAACCAACCCCCACAAAAACACCATCTAAGGCTGTGAAAAAGGATTTTTGCCTCTGTCTCCTGAGCCGCCACGACTTTTCTCTCTTAAAGACTTCTTCTCCAACTCAAATTTCTCAATTGCCTTCAAAAACCAAAAAGAAATGGGGCATTAGGGATCGATGCAAACCTTGGCGGAGGGTGGGGGTCAGGGACAGGGCCGCTTCTCCTGTTGGTGTGTAAAAGGCACGGAGCAAAGTTTGGGACAGCGCCTTACTGTCTTCCCCTAGGCGGGAGGGCCTTGGTGGCAGGCAGGGTCACTGACTCATTTCCCTGTCGCCACCAACACATCTCCCCAGCCCGCTCTCTCACACTGCCCCTCCTCCTGGCAACATCTCCCCCGGGCCTGCACCTCTGAGGACAGCATTTGGAACGGTTCCAATCACGGTTCCACCGGTTACAAGCTTCTGTTCAATCTCTCTGTAAAAGGGGGATAATAATACCTACCGTCCAAGGTTCTTATAAGGTCAGATATAAAGTTATTTAATGCATCTTAAAACACAGGCACAGAGGCTACCGGATGGAGCTGCTCAATAAAGGGTAACTGTTGTTACTATTCATCATTATACTTTTGACCTCTTGAGGGATTTCCCTTGATCTCTGACTCCTCCCCTAGGAGCATTCAAGGTACATAGTCCCACACCCTGCTCTTTCCACTTTTAGTTTCTAAAGAACTTCCAGGGAAGTCTGATGATTGGTTAGGCTTAGGTATCATTCCTCTAGGTGGAAACATGACCCTGAAATACAGGTGAGAAGCTAGAATCTGTGAACGTATTGTTCATTCACAAATATTTCCTGAGCATCTACTACAAGCTGAACACTGCGCTGATGTCGAGGATGCAGCAATGAGCAGTGACGCTGTCCCTGCCCTCCGAGGGCTCATAGATTAGTGGGGAGACGCCGGTGATCATGGCGTGAATGGTGCTGCCCTGGAGAGAGACAGGATGCCCGGAGTGTGCCCAGGAGGGGCACCTACGCTAATCTTGGGGTGGAAGGTGCAGAGAAGGCCTTTCCAGAGGTAGCGACCCACAGGCAGAGAGAGGAAGGCAAGAGCCTACTGCTGGAGTGAATCGTGAAGCTGTGAGAGTGGGCGAATGAGCTGTCAAGGGAAGGAGACTGGAAAAAAGAGATAAGCAAGGTTCACGGCCAGAAACTGGAAGGAGACCCACACTCAGGGTATGGGAGACGGGACAGAAACAGGACCTGGCTGTGTGGACTGTGGGGAAGAGGCTCTGGGACTCAGTAGGAGACGGCTCACGTGTGCGTTAGTTCTCATGTATTAAGCACTTAGTTTGCACTGTGCTATTATTTTGCACTGTGCTAGATGCCCTCCGGGAGGGCAGGACAGAGGCTAGAGAAACCAGTCTGGCTATAGGTGCTGACTCAGAAGAAATGGGCACCCAGTCGAGGCCTGGTATATAAAGGGCAAACTGCGGCCAACAGAGGTTGGGAAGGATAGCCCAGTGTTGGGCTCTGGTGGCAGCGGGCAGTCAGCATCTGACAGACCTGACCAGCTGCCTGGGCAGAGGAGCAAGGACAGGCGAGGGGTCCCTTCCTTCATGTCATCTGAAGACCAAGAGGGTTCCTGCCAGCCCCATCCTGGTTCTGACTGGCAATGTGAGGGAGCTATGCCAATGCTGGGCAGTCTTGAAAAGCCACCAGATCCTGCTTCTGGGAGGATCATGGCATTCTTTTTCTTGGCTTTAAAATTGTCATTAAAAAATCACAGGGGTGACATATAAATACATTCTTGTTGTAAAATACCCAAACATTACAGAAGTATGTGGAGTAAAAGCGTTTACCCACTTTCTATCCCATCCCCTTCCCAGAAGTGACTCCATCTGGGGTGTATCCTTCCAGATTTTTTCCCTACACATTATTCATACCCGTATAATGTCCTTCCTGTGAGCCAGGTACTCTTCTAAGCCCTGATCTAAGGGTTTCATGAGTTTTAACTCATCCGATTCTTGCAACAACCCTGTGAGGTAAATACCATTTAATCACCATTTTACAGGACACAGAGACTCATAAAGGTTAAATAATTTACATAATATCACAACGTAAGAAAATAAAGTAGGAATTGAAACTGAGTCTCACGCCCGAACTTGTTCCTCTGGTGCTACACCTTTTCCCATATGTAAATGCACACATATACAGATATATTGTTACTTTTAACTTACATGGAATCAGTCCAACCAGTGTGTGTATATTTTGCTTTTCTTCACAATTCCATTCTAAGCTCTGCTCAACAGTGGGCGGGCGGGGGTAGACTAAAGCTAGTGCTCTCTTTCCTGCATCAGTAAAGAATGGCTGAACCTCTGTGAAAGGCAATTTGACTGTATTTACCAAAATTTTAAATTTCACTACAGTTAACTGTAGGGTTAACTCAGAGCATGGCCCCTCACTTTTAAATTTCAAATGAGCCCCAAAATACATGTACAAAAATATTCATATGTTCACTATGATGAAAATACCACCAAAATATTTACCAACAGGGAACAATTACACCATATCCAACCTACAGAATATTATGCAGCCACAAGAAGAATGGGGGCAGATGGGTGGCTCCATAGTGTAGTGGTTGTTAGCACGTCTGCTTTCCACGCAGAAGGTCCTGGGTTTGCACCTCAGGTGGAGCCACGGACCATACCTCAGGTGCGTCAGGCCCCGCCAGTGCACCGGGGGTGCCAGGCCCAGTGCACACCGCCAGCACGTGGGAGGTGATGCCCCACTGCCAGAGATCCAGTTCTTAAAGGGAGACGTCAACTTCTGTAGGTCAGGGATGGAAGGGAGGGGAGAATTAAAGAGCGGGGGGAAAGAATGGGGGCAGGTCAACAGTATCTACTTTGAAAAATCTCCAAGAGGTATGTTTGTTAAAAATTAATAAAACCAAAATCAGATTACAAAACAATATTTACGGTATGATCCTGCTTACCTTAAACAAAGAAAACCACCCCAGATATATGTGTTACATATTTCTAAATGTATAAAAAAAACAGTTCTGGAAGGATACACACCATACAATTAGCAATGGTTTCTTCCAGGGAGGGAAACAGGGCAGGGGAAACGTGACTTTAACTGTTTACTTATATACTCGCAGGTGATTTGAATATTTGAGAACAAGCACGTGTTATCTCGCTACTTAAATTTTTGAAACTAAAACAAAAAGATTGACTCTAAAGCTGAACTGACCCTAAAGTTAGTACTGGAAAAGTTGGGACGACGGTGAAGCTAAACATTGAGGAGACAAATCACCAGGTTGGGACCCTGGGGGCCGAGGAACTTTGCCGAAAGCAAGATAACAGGTGGGAAGGGGTTAGGATATTCAGGTGGAGTGAACTGGCAGGAAGTAAAGGAGCAGGGTTGAGACGAAACAAAAACGTGGAGGGAAGGGATGAGAGAGGAGCAGGAGAAGAGCCACGAGAGCACAGCGGACCGAAGATCAGGGATCGGGCCAAGTGCAGCCTCCCAGAGGCGGTCTCCCCAGTCTACAGAACTGCGCTGCCAACCCATGACTCGGGTTTGCATCCAATCTGAGGTTCTCTCGTTGTATTTAGAGACATGGATGGTCCTGTAAATGAATGAAGCAGTCCAGTGTGGCAACCAAAGACCGTGTGGCAACCAAAACTTGGCCGCCATGTTGGGAACAGTAGGAGAGGAGGGGACTGGGGCAAACTAGAGAGCTCGTGTTCTGATAAACGCGGCCAAACTCTCTCCCGCTGATGACTGCCACATGGAAATGCAGACCCCAACTGTAGGGTTAACTCAGAGCATGACCCTCCACATACTCAGAAGACTGATGGCTGCCCAGCCAGCAGCCAAGGCAGGCAGCGCACAAGAGCTGTCAGCAGTGCCTGCTCCCAAGGACGTTATCTGCTCCTGTCACCAAGCAGCACATCTTGCTCCCACCTGTCGGAGAAGCTGCTCCCCCAATGAGATGACCCCTCCCTCTGCTTGTGGGCATAAAAACTTCTGCTTGCTCTTGGTCAGCAGCTTTATTCCTGCAGCTTCAACCAGCCGCTGCCGAGGCTTCCCTACCTTGTGAGTAATAAATGGCATTTCTCACCCCTCTCATCCTCCTGATGGTTCTTCCGGAATATTCAAACTCAGGTGCACGTTCCAGGCCTGGGGCTCCTGCGTTACACCAATCCAAAGCCTGCTTAGGCCCACTGGTGCAGACAAACAAAACACATGGGAAGCCCAGACTGGGCCCACAGGCCACCGGTGAGTGACCTCCGGTGTAGATGAAACACCTGCAGGTTAGAGAGTGAGCTTGCCCACAGCACCCAGCGTCCGCCAAAGAGTAAACGTTCATCATCACAATCCTCCTCCAGCGGCCACGTGTGGAGGGTGGTGGGTGAGCCCGCGGGGCCGTAGGGCCTGTCGGGGCTGAGTGGTGTGGAGCTGACCTTCTCAACAGTATTCTCAGTGCTGTGGGGGGAGCAGGTCCTTAGCAACTTGCTGGCTTGACGTCACTTTGTTGCTTTATTTCAAGTCTCCATATCTTGAGGATTTTTTGATTTATACCTCAGACTTCTTAAACACACTTAAAAATCAAATGCACGTGTTACCAAAGCCAAGAGAGCCCAAAAGACACTTCCTGATGACTCACGTCAGTTTGCGTCCACTTGGTGGGAGCTGTGCCACCCAACCAACCACTACTGTTTAACCTACAGAACTCCTGTCTCCCAACACGCCAGCTGTGTGTGCACATGCGTGTGTGTGTGTGTGTGTGTGTGCGCGCGCACGCGTGCGCGAATTGCTGGAGGGTTTATTTGCTTCCTTTTATATTTTTTATAAGTGAATCAAAATTAACTTTGAGACTTTCAGTTTCCAGTCCAGCATGTAAGGAGCTCAGAAGTCTCCAGTCCATCCTAGCAAGTGAAAAGCCGAACAAACTAAAAATTTAACAACTCTTCTTAGATCTGTCAGAAAAATGAGCTCACAGGGCAAACTGCTGTCCCCCGAATGGGAGCGACCCCCAGGCAGACACAGAGAATCTCAATTTATCAGAGCAGAAACCTCCCTGGGAACCAGCGCCGGGATAAGAAAACCGGGACTGTAATTGACAAGTCGCTGGAGGTAAGGTGTGGACAAGTCTGAGAGTTAAAAACTCCAGGGCAGGGTACAGGGTGTGTGTGTGGGGGGAGGGGATCCCACTTCTAAATTTTACCTCCAGGGGCTCCACCAGGTCCTTACTAAATATCAGAGAATCCCTTGGTTCTTCACAGGGAGAGAGGAAAAGTCACCATTTTAAATACACCATAGCACTGTGTTCTTCTTGCTCTTGGAAGAAACTATTTTACCAGAACCTAACCTGCCGGGGGGGAAGGGAAATACCCAGCTCTAGCCTCACTTGGCTATCTTGTCCCACCTAAGCGGGGGTGGGGAGGGTGGAATCTGAGAAGCACTGGTGAAGTTCACAGTCCAGGGGCACAGACTCACCAACACACTGAGATGGAATCATAGAACTATATAGTACACTCCCCCCCACCCCGTCAAGATGTCGGTTCTTCCCAACTTGATCTACAGAGTCAATGCAATCCCAATAAAAATTCCGGAAAGTTATTTTGTGGATATTGACAAACTAACTCTGAATTATACACGGAGAGGCTAAAGACCCAGAAAAGCAAATACAATATTGAAGGAGGACTGACATTATTTGGCTTCAAGACTTACTGTAAAACTACAGTAATCAAGATAGTGTGGTATTGGCAAAAGAATAGACGAATAGACCAACATAGAGGGCCTGAAAATAGACCCACATAAATGCCGTCAACTGATCTTTGAAAAAGGCAGAAAGACAGCACAATGGAGCAAAGATAGTCTTTTCAACAAATGGTGCTCAAGCAACTGGACCTCCACATACAAAAAAATGAATCTAGATACAGACCTTATACCGTCCATAAAAATTAACTCGAAATTGAGCATAGACCTAAATGTTAAGAGTAAAACTATGAAACTCCTAGAAGATAACATAGGAGAAAGCCTAGATGACTTTGGGCATAGAGATGACTTTTTAGATATAACACCAAAGGCATGATCCATGAAAGAAACAATTGATAAACGAACTTTATTAAAATTAAAAACTTCTGGTCTGCCAAAGACAATGTCAAGAGAATGAGAAGACAAGCCACAGACTGGGAGAAATATCTGCAAAAGACACATCTGATAAAGGACTGTTATCCAAAACATAGAAAGAACTCTTAAACCCCAGCAGTAAGAAAACAAACAACTTAGTTAAAAAGGGGGCAATGACCTTAACAGACACCTCACCAAAGAAGAAATACAGATGGCAAGTAAGACCATGAAAAGATGTTTAATATCACATGTCGCTAGAAAACTGCAAATTAAAACAAGAAGATATCACTACATGCCAATTAGAATGGCCAAAAGTCAGACCACTGAGAAGAGTACCAAGTGCTGGTGAGGGTGTGGAGCACCAGAAACTCCTTCACTGTTGGTGGGAATGCTAAACAGCACAGGCACTTTGGGAGACAGTTTGACAGTTTCTTATAAACTTAACATACTCTTAGCATGTGATTCAGCAATCATGCTCTTTGGCATGTACCCAAATGAAATGAAAACATATGTCCACACGAAACCTTGCACAGGGATGTTTATAGCAACTGGATTCATAACTGCCAAAAGTTGGAAGCAACCAAGATGTCCTTCAGTAGGTGAATGGATAAATAAGCTGTAGTTCACCCAGATAATGGAACATTATTCAATGCTAAAAAGAAATGACCTATCGAGCCATGAAAAGACATGGAAAAACCTTAAGTGCATATTACTAAGCGAAAGAAACCAATCTGAAAAGGCTACATTCTGTATGGTTCCAACTATATGACATTCTGGAAAAGGGAAAACTATGGAGACAATAAAAAGATCAGTGGCTGCCAGGGGTTAGGGGGAGGGAGGGATGAATAGAAGGAGCATAGAGGATTTTTAGGGCAGTGAAACTATTCTGTATGATACTACAAAGGTGTATGCATGTCATGACGTATTTTTCCAAACTCATAGCTTGCACAGCACAAAGAGAGAACCCTAATGTAAACAATGGGCTTTGGGTGATAACGATGTGCCAATTTAGGTTCCTCAGCTGTAACAAATGTACCACTGTGGAGGGGCAGGGAGAGCGTGCATGACGTGGATATGAGAGAACTCTGTACTTTCAGCTCAATTTTGCTATGAACCCACAACTGTTCCAAAAAATAGTTTATTAATTAAAAATATATATATATTTGAGAACTCAAATGGGCAAATATGCTTTCAAATAAATGGAGGGGCCCCCAGGGCCCTTCCTTCCTGGAAGCCTGGCCTCAGCCCTGGCACCCATAACTTACCAGGCTGTTGTCCAACGGGCTGGAACTCAGATCTATCTCAGCAATCTTCTGGTTCACCTGGTGGATGGAACCAATGAGGCACGCTGGGTGGGGAGTCAGCTAAGGAGACTCTCGGGGTGGTAATTACGTACAAATGGGGTGAAGGCTTACTCCCTTTCTGTGCTGTCTGGCCACTTAATTATTTTCTTTGTAAACATTCAACATTTCTTTCATCTTGTTTTAAATGAGTTGCTTTATAAATTACAAATGAAAATTATATTCTAGACACCTTAAAAAATATATAAAGACTCATCTATTATGTTGCCACCCTAACAACTTCTGTTAGGATTTGGGGAGATTTCCTTCCAGGAATCTTTACATACATACTTTTCTACATAATTATAATCTTGGTGTATGCTTATTTTACTACTGACTCATTTTCCACTCATTATTATGATCAGTTTCCATAAGGCTAAATAATCTTCATAATAGTTTAAATGGCATTATATGAACCTGCTTAGAGGATTAACCTTAATACACTTAACTGTTCCTTGGCTGCTGAATATTTATGTTGTTTATAACTTTTTGCAATCAGAAATAAGGCTGTGATGCACAAAGTCACAGAGAACGCTGTTTCCATATTTTGGATTATTCCCTTAAGAGAGATTTTCAGGTGAGGGATGACTAGGTCAAAGGGTATCTTGACCTTGCTTATCACTGTTGAAACCTCTGCTCAGTTCAATGGCCCATCTTGTTACCAGCTCTACGCTTGAATTTCTTTCTATCTCAGACTCAATTGGTCTGGGAACATATCCTCTGTAAAAGCTCCATAATCCTATCGCTCCTCAGCTGCCTTCATCTAAAGCGAGGTTCTCTTTACTTCCATTACCCTCAAGTGTTCTTAGAAATTGGAGGATGCTTGACAAATGAAGATGCCAAGGAGGAACACAATAAATCATAGGGAGCGAAATGGATTAGTTAGGCTGAGACGAGCACAGGATTAAGCAAAAGAGGGACATTAGAAAAAGGCACAGGAAAGCGAGACCCTGAAGCGGATCCTGATGGGATCACGCGTGCTCACCTCGAGGAGGGGTTCTGAGAGGCGTGGGAGAGAAAGGATGCAGAAGGGAACGTTCAGTCGGGCAGGCAGCAGCATGACTTGAAGAGAAATGAGCTCTTTATGAGATGGAAAGACCTGTGTTATTTATAACCAGAGAGGGTTATTTGCTGGATGAGCTCTAAGTCCTCCAGAGATGGGATTCTGTGGGTCCCCGGGATATAGTTCAGGGTCAGAAGTGAGATGAGGATCAATGAAGGCAGTGCTGGAGAAGTAAGATGCTGGTAGAGCCTGGATGATGCTAGAAGGAACAAACTCTGAGCCTAGGCAAAAGGGCTGGCAGGTAAGAAGAGGTGAGGTCAACTGGAGTAAAGAAAAAGAAAAAAATTAAAAAATGGGATCTTAAGTTCACTTGTCTGAGGGCAGAGGGCTGGATCATGACTTCTTAGTTGCTATCTATGATTCTTTGGAAGGTAGAAGGGAAAGAGACAATGGAAAAAATGAGCTTTTTCTATTCTTCTTCATTCTTTCAACAAATATTTCCAGTCTTCTTCCTTTTGGGCTTTTTCTGACTATCTTAGTAAAACAAATTCAAGTCAAACAATCCTTCACAGTCTCAAATTCTTTTAGAAGATAGGTAGGGCTTAAGTAATGAAAAAAATTAATGAATGTGTAAGGAACAAGCTAATAAGTAATGCATGTTATAGTCTTGAGCACAGGTTACATACAGCTCTGCAGCAGGTGTATTTGGTCTCGATTATAAACAGCACCACAGAAGGATACAGGGTGGATTGTCTTCCAGACTCCTCCTCACGGCTTTCTGCATTGCAGTCCGTGCAGTGAGTGAGGAAGCCAGGTGCTCATCCATCGGTACCATTGGCAAGGCGGTGACATTGATGACCTCCATCTTCTTAAAATAAGCCATTGTCCAGGTTCTTGTAACCTGACAAACAGTAAGTTTCCACTTTTAAGAGCCCCTCATTTCTCACTCTATTCTTGTTCTCTGTTCAACCAGCCTCCTGGAAATCACAAATAGCAAAGAACCATCTCAGAAAATACAAGTACGCTTATCTGTCAAGCAGGGCTGATGGACAGGCACGTGCTGCATGCCACATGGGGGATAAAGGTTTCTGTCTGAGAAGCCCATTGTCAAATGAGAATCTCAAGGCATGTATACTTTTTCCTTCTACCTGCTGATGCCCACCCTCTGGCTGCGACAAAAATTATTGTACAGTTGACCCTTGAACAATGTGGGAGTTAGGAATGCCGACCCCTTATGCTGTTGAAAATCCACGTATAACTTTTGGTTCCCCCAAAATTTTACTAATAGCCTACTGTTGACTAGGAGACTTACTGGTAACATAGATAGTTGATTGTTAACACATATTTTGTATGGTATATGCATTATATGCTACATTCTTAAAACAAAGTAAGCTAAAGAAAACGTTAAGAAAATCATGAGATGAAATATTTAAAGTACTTATGTATTTATTGAAAAATATCCACCTATAAGTGGACCCACCCAGTTCAAGGGTCAACTGTAGTTTTAAAAATAAGGAGACTGGGTCTCCAGCCATGCCACTCTGAACGTGCCCAATCTCGTCTGATCTCGGAAGCTAAGCAGGGTTGGGCCTGGTTAGTACTTGGATGGGAGACCACCTATGAATACCAGGTGCTGTAGGCATTTGAAACAAACAAACAAACAAACAAATAAATAAATGAGGAGACTGGAATGCTGAAAAAGCTGGGGCTCCAGACCACCCGGCAAGCTAGTTTCCAAGTAAGAAATGAAATAAAATCTTTCTGTCTCTCTGAGCTACACCTAGAAAGTCAAGAGATTTGGATGAGGTTCCTAAGATCCTTTTCAGCTTTCAAATGCTATGATTCTATGATACATGTCCATCTCCTCGATGAGGGTCTTGATCGACCTTAGGTTTTCTGCTCTCTTCCAAAAAACTGGGCCCATCTCTGCTTTTCTTCCTGGACTGAGAGCACTATGGCACATTACAACAGGTTCTCTGAAAAGTCAGGCTTTGACCCTGTCGAGAAGCCTCTTCTCTTGGGAAAACTGAATATTATGCTTAAGAGAAGAGTGTTTTAAAATACACACTCTGTTCCCTTCTGAATTTTTCATTATACTGTTTTAGGATAAGTATTCTCTGAAATGTGTTAAGCTTTTATGTCAGTACTTAAGGGGAAAAAAAAGACAGGTAAGAAAACTAACTTCATTGACTATCTACCCTGTGTCCAGCACTGTGCTACGTGCTGGGGGCAAATGAGTAAAAGAATAAGAAACGTCCTGCTCTCATAGAGCACATATTCTGGTCCCTGAGATTTGAATGTCCTTGTTTAAAGTGAACGTGTTTTAATAACCTTCTGTAATTCAATATTTACTGAGTGCCTAACACAAGCCAGCAGTGCTCAGATGGTGAGCTAACAATCAGTCTTGATCCCGCCCTAATGGAGCTTATAGCTACAAGGCGAGACAAGTGGTAATCAAACAATTATATAAGTAACTGTGAGTTATAACTGTGACAATTTCTTCGAAGGTAGGTACACAGTGCTATGAGATAGCATAATGGGCACTGACCTAGTCAACATGGTCAAGACTTGAATGAGGAGCAAGAGTTAATTAAAAAGGGAGGGGAAACACCATCCAAGCAGAGGGGAGCAAGGGTAGGAAGGTAGGAAAAGGCTTGAGTTGTGCATCACAGTAGCCACTAGCCACATGTGACAACAGAGCCCTTGGAATTTGCTTTGTGTAACTGAAGAACTAAACTGTTCATTCAAATTTAAAAATCAAGCAGTACAAATTTAAATATATTGATTATATGTTGAAATGATGTTTGGGACATTTGGAGTTAAATAAAATATTCAAATTAATATCACCTGATTTAGGGTTTTTTCACTTTAAAAAATATGGCTACTAGAAAATTCTAAATGATATATATGGCCCACATTTTGTTTCCAATGGACAGTGCTGGGCTAGACGGTGCAGATTTTGGTTCCAGGACGTGGAACTCTCCTCTTTTCAATTCAGTGAGGTGCAGTTGGAAGAAAATTACAGTTCAAGCCAGAGACTCATGGGTCCTGCCCCTCACTGGCTGGATGACCTGGTGCCCTCACTAGGCACCCAATAAATATCCCTTAACATCCCTGCGTTTCTTCATTTCTCAAATGGAACCAATACACTCTGTTAGAACTTTAGGAGATCTAGAGTTGATTCTCTAGTAGCTCTCTGGCCCTTGCTCACTGTGAGACCTTGAAGCAGCCCCTGAGCCTCAGCTTCCCCTGCTTGCAGAAGCCTATGAGAGTCGGGCGTCACCATTCTTCTGTCCGTCTTACCTGAAGATATGGACGGAATCAGACGATCTCGAGGACGGTTCCGCCACGGGCTCCTCAGGAGACCCTGCAAAGTTCTGGATGGGACGCCCGACCTCCTTTGCCCCCACATCCACCCGGATGGGGTGCCCACCTTTGCTATGGGGTGCCCACCTTTGCTTTGTGGTGGGGTGGGGGGGGAGGAAGAGGAGGAGGAGCAACAGGGTGAGGCCCATTTGGCTACTGTGAGCCCTGGCGTTCTCCAGGCAACGTCGGGCGCAACCACGTGCCACTTTCCCACGACAAAGGAACCGTCGCGAGCCACCGCCAGACTCCGTTACCACGGCGACGGCCCTAGTAGGTTGGGGAGACCAGACCAATAGGTTTGTGGGGAGGGCGAGTGCAGTTCCTTGTTCTAGCCTATAGCAGGGGGGCACTTAAGTGACTCCATAAGGCCATACCTTTGTGGAATCCGTTCAGCATCTCGAGGACACTTCTCACACGTTTTTGGTGCTTCGCGAAGGACCTCGTTGGCGACTCTGCCGCGCCGGGAACACCCCCCCCCACACTTCTTTGATGGTAGATCCCGGGGCGGGGCTGCGCATGCGCGCACTGGGCGGGTGGCGGAGAGGCGGGCTGTGGCTGTTGCGACGCCTGACGTGGACCCCGGCAGCGGGCTTGCTGGTGGTCTCAGAGTTTGCTGAGAAACCGACTTCTGGGTCGCGTCAGGTACGTCTCCAAGCCCGGCGTCGCCCGAGGTCTGAGAAGGGGTGGGACTCCCGGGCGCTCCCCTGGGGACTCAGGGCGTCCCCGCAGCTGGAGCTGCCGGAGGGCTCCCGGCAGGGGGGCGGAGGCCGGCTTCACCGCAGGCCAGTCACAGCCCCTCCAGAAGTGTGTTTCCTCGATTGTCAATTGGAGTAGCAATTCCTCCCCGTAGGGCGTGCCCATGAACGTTTGTTTGTTCCCTGGCATCGGTTGAGTCCATCAGCCCTGGGAGGCGGTGTACCTGCGCTGCATGTACTTGGCCGGCTCTGAACTCTGGGGGACGCAGATCCCTTGTTAGATCAAAATAAGCTAATGTATTTTATGGCCCATTGCAAACTGTGAAGCGCTGCACCGCGATGAAGTGATTATCACCAGCGCAGAAGAGTAGGCCTTATTTGAAGGCCAATTCCACCACCTTCCCACGCTGCGATGCGGGCAAGTTATTTAGCTTCTTTAAAGCCTCAGTTTTCTGATCTGTGGATGGGGACATAATTTATTTGCCAAGGTTGCCGTGAGAATCACATGCCACAGCTTATTATAAACACTAAAGCACTTTTACAACCTTTGCGCCAGGGACCGTTATTTTCTCTGATTACAAATCAAGAAGCCTGAGGCCCAGATGAGCGCTGGATGATAAGTACTGGGGTCCCTCCCACTGCGGGGGAAGCGGCAGAGCGATGGGTGGAACCCAGATGCTCTCCCTTCACTTCGTTCGTTCTGAGCCTTCTCTCACCAGGGAGTTTCACTAGAAAGAGGGCTGCCAAGGGGCCGACCAAGACCTCTAGGTGCACAGTAATGTTCCAGGAACCCAGGATCTCAGCCAGAGTTGTTTGTGGATTATTGGATCCGACTGAAAAGGCAGCTAGTCCAGACCCTTCGTTTTCCTCTTCTGTTTCTGGTGATGTTTGTTTCTCAGTTTAAGGATTATGAGAATTCGTGAGGTCATGAGTGAAGTGTCCCAATTAAAACTCAGTAGGCACTGAGGGGCAGAGCCAGGCCAGGAACTTGGTCTCTTGTGTCCTGGTGATGTATGTGCTCAGGCGTAGTGGTGCTCTTAGCACAGTTGTGGGCTTTGCAAGAACAACTTGGCTTTTTTCCCCTTCAGATGTCTCTGGATGTTTGGAGAGACAGAAGCTGCCTTTATTTATTGTTTTTTTTGTTGTTATTCGTTTGTTTTGTTATCTTCCTAAGTAGTACATGAATATGTTATTAATAGTTCATTAAATCCAGAAGTATATATTTCTCTAACATAATTTTATATCGTAACATATGAAATTGCCACTGTTTGGCAATTCCATTGGAGTCAGCCATCGTGCTCCCCTTCCCAGATTTAACCACTGTGAGCAGTTTGGTGTCTCCTTCCAGATCTTTTTCAATTTTTTTACATGCACCCTTATATATATTATTGCTTTTTTTTTTTTTTTTGTCATCTCATATGGGATTATAGTATACAGGTTGTTCTGCAACTTGCTTTCTTAATGTTAGAGTGTGTTGGAAGGCTTTTCAGGTCAGTCCACGTACAGCTGTCTCATTGTCTTTCTTGACCTTTAGTATTCTCTTATAAGAATGTGCCATGATGTGTTTGGCTATAGCAACCATTGGTAGCCATTTCGGATTGTTTCTGATATCAAATGTTATCAACAATAGAGAACATTTGAAGTAGATTTGCCTGCCAAAAAGTATGCATATTTAAAATTTTGCTAGGTTTTGTCTAATTTAAAAATTATAGCATCTTAGGTTTCCACCAAGAGTAAATGAAGATGTCTTTTTCTCCACATCCTCACCAACATTGGGTATTAGTCATCCTTTAAATTTTGCCTGTATGATGGATGGAAATGCTTCTTTTTATGGTGTATCCCACAAATTATGAATACCAGGATAATTTGATATACACCTTTAGCCCACTGACCGTGGCTGTGGACCCTGGGAAAGTCGCCTAACTTCTCTGAGCCCTAGTTTTCTCATCTCTGATGTGGATAGGAAAATACTTACTTTATAGGGTTGCTGCAGGGAATACAAGAAATATATGAAGTGTACCCAGCACTGGACCCAACCCATAGTGGATACGCAGGAAGTGATAGTAGGTAGTTTTGTTACTGTGCCCTTTTGTTTTATGAGTTAAAATCTTTCTTCCTGGATATTCTTGTTTCATTCTTGTGTTGCCCTCTACAGACGTAAGATTAATTGCCTTCTCTCTTCCACCCTTTTTCTTTTCTCCAACAGAAGCAAAACATCCACTATGTTTTGGATGACATGGTAGCACAACTTCAAACTCCCTCAGCATCTTGGTCCCCAGTGCTGTCCTGTTCATCACCAAGCTGGAAACATTCTGGTTTGTCCGAGTTCTAAATTGTTGTGCCCAGACCCAAAGGCCATCCTCTAGGTTGTGGGTCTACTGGTATTTTTCATAGCAAACACACAGCTACCAGTAAAACTCTCATGAGCATACACCGCTAAATATCTTTATTTTTATTTATTTTATTTTTGTTTATAAATCATATATGCATATATACATATACTTCTGTGTTATATATTGTAAAACCTCCAAAGAAGCTTTTAAACTTTTATTATTCATTTTAGTGATATTAATTTCTACATCACTGAAAATAGCACAGAAGTTTTTCTTCATGTTCTCATTAAATGTCTTGCTAATTGTGATGCATTTATCCTATGAGTTATCTTTTAATGATAGTTAATATAAAACCTTTTTCAAATAGTCTTGAGAACTTTCCTCTGTTTTTGGCCAACTTCTTGTCAGATATGATTAACTCATTACTGTTTTTATTATAATATGGTGAAGGAAGATCTTATGCGTAGGAGTAGGGAAAGTGAGAGCTGTTACTTTCTTTCGCTCGCTTATGCTTTCATCATTGTTATCTATAGCCTACAGATTCTTAGAAGGAATCTTTTTAAGCTACTTGTGTATTTTAAGTTAAAATTGAATAATATTGGGAAGAAATGAATCTTGACCCCTGTCTCAGACCATATGCAAAAACTAATTTCAGACGAATCGTAGTCCCAGATGTGAAAGTTAAACAGTAAAATTTTCAGAAATTAATATATGAAAATATCATGACCTTGGAGTAGGCAGAATTTTTTAAATAGGACACAGAAACACTAATTTAAAAAAATTGGGAAATTAGATTCCACTAATTAAGAACTTCTTTAATCAAAAAGAAGCCAGTAAGAAAGCAAAAAGACAAGTTCTAGATTGAGGGAAGATATTTTCAGTATTCCCCATATATACAACAAAGGACTTGTATTCAATATATGTAAAGAACTCTTACAGATCAATTTAAAAAATGACAGACAACCCAATAGAAAAATGGCAAAAGACTTTAACGTGCATGTCACCAATACGGTTATCCAAATGTACAATGAGCATATGGAAAGGTGCCCAATTTAATTAGTTATTGGGGAAAAGCGAATTAAACACAGTGTAATACCACCACATACCTACCAGAATGGGTGAAATAAGAAAGATAGGAAATGCCAAATGCTTACAAGGATCTCTTGTACACTGTTCACAAGGAGAGATTGGAAACCGTTTGGCAGTATCTGCTAAAGCTGAATAACTGGACACTCTATGACTCAATAATTCCACCCGTAGGGCTAGAACCAGAGAAGTATACTTACATGTATGAAAATACACATCCAAGAATATTCTTAGCAGCACATTTTTAATATACGAAAACTAAACAGTTCAAGTGTCCGCTTTATGCAATGGAATATTTTACTGCAATGTGAACAAACAAACTACAGCTACATACAACAACATGGATAAATCTCACAAACATTATATTGAGTGAAAAATCTAGACACAGATGAGGACAGCCCTTATGAGTCCATGGTTCTAAAGCTGTTGGGCGAAGCTTGTGGGACGATGAGATGTTCTGTATCCGGATCTGGAAGGTGGCTACACAGTGTGTGTGTGTGAGACTTGAAGGTGGCTACACTGTGTGTGTGTGTGTGTGTGTGTGTTTCCAGTAAAAAACCTCGTGAAGTCATATAGATTATTACCTTGTATACTTCTCTATATTTATGTTATACATAAATATACTAAAAGATTTCCTCTTCCTCCTCCCTACCTCCTACCCCTCAAATGGGTAGTGTCAGTAAATCGACTTAGCTGGGCCTGTGTGAATTGTAATAGGTTGCAATATGCTGTAAACAAATGCATGGCTGCGATGTTATGGGCCTTCTTCTTTCACTGGACATCTCACCATACAGGACAGGTGACCTTTGACATATGGACTGAGTGAGGGGCACTGTTACCAGTCTGAAAGTGAAGTATAAGTATAGCTTTATTTCTTTAAAGTGGGACATGTGCAGAGGCTGTTGCCTACTGCGATTCTTACCAGTGTACAGGAAGAAGTGGGATTACATTCCTCACTCTAGACTGTAAATCTGGCTGGCGGTGCCAACTTGTGACAAAACTTAAGACAGGCGAGTTAGGCACATGCCTGCGGTTAACATAAACTCTGGAGCTATACACATCTGTGTTCAAATACTAGCTCCCCCTTAGGATCTTAGCCTTTCCAAATCTCATCTGTCACATGGGGCCCATAAGAAGGGCTAAACAAAGGGTGATTATGAGAGTTGAGATATTGCAAAGGTTTTAGCATGCTGCCTGGCACATAGCGCTCGACACGTGGGAGCCACTACCGGAGTTGTGAATATATGAGATGTACATTTCTGTGTTTGAGGACAGTGGCATAAGATCACTCACTGTCCCAACTATTTGTGCCCCTGACTTGTTCTGACCCTAGGACAAGGGAGCATTGACCTTGCCTTTGTCAGGCCAAAGATGCCTCTCTTTGGGAATACGTTCAGTCCGAAGAAGACACCCCCTCGAAAGTCTGCTTCTCTCTCCAACCTGCACAATGTGAGTGTCAGTACGGGGCTCAGCCTGGTGTGCCGTGAGGGGGCATCAAGCCTGATCTCTGATGGGAAGTGGGGTCCTGCAGAGGCATCCAGGTAGTAGGGCATCCTTTCCATTCATATTGCTATTGCTAAAATCATTTTTAACTCCTGCTTGGGAATCATCATCAAAGCTTTTTCAAGAACCTAATAAGACAGTTAATCTCATTATGGTTTTCGGCTCCAAATGTTATTATCCAATTTGACTTCACTTTATGCCCAAGATTTGGCCAGAAAATTATTTTAGTCATGTCTAAGAATCAAATTCATATTCAAAAGATAATGTTTTGCCACTACTAATGGCATTCAAAAGGATATGTCACAGCTGTAGAGATCATTTCCAAGCTCCTCGAGGGCAGAGCTGGTCGCGTTCATCTCTGAATACCTAGTACTAGTCCTGACGCAGGGTGGGTGCTCATGAAAAACATGGTAAAGAACAGCTATTACCACTGATAGGGCGTTGGCATTTTATACTTTTTCCATGCTGTATATAGCTCCATAAGCAAATGATAACTTAAGGACTTATTACATTTAAAAAGGATTATTCACAGATATAAAATAATTCATTGTACAAATTTCAGCATACATAGCTTTT
This sequence comes from Pteropus medius, assembly GCF_902729225.1. Classification (NCBI taxonomy): domain Eukaryota; kingdom Metazoa; phylum Chordata; class Mammalia; order Chiroptera; family Pteropodidae; genus Pteropus; species Pteropus medius. Next base: position 169,933 of record NW_024347791.1, on the reverse strand, counting down.
TCAGAAAACATCTGTTTTATCAAGTAGTACATTTCTTCTCTCTTATAGTTTAAAAGTTGTTGTTGTACCTCGTTTGATTTTCTGACTTAAAAAAATTATCAAATGTGCTGGGTAACGATTAGAGAAAAGAAATGAGTGCTTGGGATCCTATAGTTAGCGGGAGAGGTGCTGGTTGTGGCCCCCTGAAGCCAGCATGTAGTGTCTCCCCCACAGTTGGATCGGTCAACCCGGGAGGTGGAGCTGGGCCTCGACTATGGAACCCCAACTATGAACTTGGCGGGGCAGAGCCTGAAGTTTGAAAATGGCCTGTGGATAGCAGGTGAGCTGATTTCCTGCCATTTTGTCCAACAAGATTGGGGAAGAAAACTCCACGTAACGCTGGTTCTGTCCTTGCTCCAGAGACAGGGATTAGTGGGGGCGTGGACCGGAGAGAGGCACAGCGTCTGCGGCGGCGGAACCAGCAGCTGGAGGAAGAGAACAACCTCCTGCGACTGAAAGTGGACATCCTGCTGGACATGGTGAGGAAGGTGCGGGAGGGTTGCTCCACCCCAGGTCAGCCCGGCCAACTCGTACATCTGGAGGGCCAGTGTGCCCAGGCACGTTGCTTCAAATCCAAAGACACAACACCACATCAGACACAGTCCCTACCCTCAAGGGCTCACATTCTAGCAGAGAGAGAGACAGTAAATGTAATGACAGTGCCTCGTGGTAATGGCAAGTGTTAGAGTCTGCAGGACCTGGCATCAGCACATGAAAGAAAGGGACTTTGTCAAGACGGGAGACAGGAGACATCACAGAGGAAGGCATAGTAGAGCTGAATGTGGAACGGTAAAGGGAGGACCGGAGGCTGGGGATGAACGCATTCCAGGAAGGATAGCCTGCTCACGGCTTGGAGATGCCCCATACCAAGCAGGCATTAGTCAGTGCCCAGCACAGACCTGCCCAGGGGCACTCTCCGCATTGGTGTTGGTTTTCTGTGGCTGCAAAGAACCCAGCAGCCTGCTGGGCCTAGAGGTGCAGGTGAAGATCTGTTGGGAGGCAGGAGAGCGTTCGCTGGTAGACGCTGGGGTGGTTAAGAGCACGCGTACTGGAGCTCAACTGTCTACGTCCTTGCCCAGCTCCTCCGCTGGCCATGTGGCTTTAGGCAAGTTACTTAACTGACCCGTGTGAAGAAACTTAGTTTCTTCAGCAATAAAATAGACATGATAGGAGGATCTACCTCGTAGTGAGTTAATAATACTAGTAAAGCACTTGGAATAGTGGATTTCTCAGGAAGCGTGGCTCTTACTTCACTGTAAGCTGACCTCTGCTTTAGAGAGGTCATTGAAAGGTTCTGATGAGGAAAGTGGCATTCTTTTTTAAGGACTTTCTCCCCTAATCACCATTAAGGTAGCTACAGCTCAGAAACAACTAATCCTTTAGCTTAGAATTGCCAGTATCTGCCTTTTTCATCCCGAGGCCTGCTGTCCTTAACGCGTGAGTGCCGTGCAATGCTAGGTGGTCAAACATGTTGAGAGAGTGGATTGTGAGTGTTCTTCAAGTACTCGAGGTGGTTCCATTCTGCCCAGTTACAAAGGGGTTTCCATCAGGGAGGCTGGCAGGCAGTGTTAGAGAAACACCGGGGGCCTTTGCCAGCGCACAGGGCTGACCTTGCAAACCTAAATTATAGCCCAGAAATGTCCTAACAGTCTACTGTTTCGCTTTCAGCTCTCTGAGACCACTGCTGAATCCCATTTAATGGAGAAGGAATTGGACGAACTGAAGAGTGTCAGTCGGAGGAGGAAATGAAGGCCCCAAAGACATTCATGAGAACAGGGAGAAATCTGTTGAGCAGAGGAGTAGAACATAGCTGAGGGTTTTATAGCCAAACTATTGGATTAGGTCCTGGGAGAGTGTCATATAATGGGGCCAGAAGGCACTGGCACCCTTGAGTTGGCAGGAGGAAAGTGACAACGTAATGGAGAAAACCAGGGATTCCAGGCCAGGGCAGTTAGTAGCAATGTACTGTGGCTGCATGGCACCGGGAGGCCAGTCTGTGAGGTCTGGAGTGATGGTAAGACTTGGGGTGCTCTCCAGTCACTGAACATACAAACGTATCTGTCCCTGGTCCATCCTCATTGGACTGGCACTGTTGGGAGAAGCAGCTGGAGATTATCCTGCCACCCCCTCACATTGGTGTTTGGGGCGTGGCACCAGCTGTAAAGAGTCCTGTGTGAGGAGGTCTCACATGAGCAGCTCTCCTGGTCCTCTGCCCCTCAGGCCACTCTGTCCGTCCTTCAAAAAGTATGTGTACCCCAAACCCACAACCTCCTGGCTTCAGCTTCTCAGTAGCAAGCACCAGCCTTCCACACACTATATTTTTGTGCTACTTTCCTGTTTACACTATTTTTTTTTTAAATTAAATGATGTTATATAATCTGTGGCCAAAGTGAAAAAAGAAGCATCAGTTCTTGAAGAAGTAAATGGAACCTGGAGTCTTAGCTTCTTTTGCTCTATCCAAAGACAGAATTTTCAGGTTATGGGACATGGCACCATTGCAGGAGATACATTCCAGCTTCCTGGCCATTGGCAAGGCTGACCTGGAACAGAAACAGTCCCTCTGCCCAAGTTCCCCTGCCTCCTCTGGGGAGTTGGGACGAGCCCGGATCCCGCAGGGACCAAGTAATTGGGGTGGAGACTGGATTCCTAGGGAGAGAATTCATGCCTGAGTCAGTGAGCTAAGCTGCTCTGGCTAGAGGAGGGAGCCGGCCAAAGTCAGAAGGAATCCAGCTCCCAAGGTCAGGGGGGAGGGCCCAGAGGGTTGGGACAGAGCCCAGGGCTTCAGTCCAGGGATGGCTACCATGGTCAGCAGTTACATGCTCGGGACAGGGTCCAGGACCTGGTACACATTTCCTCAGCTCAGCCCCGTGGAGCAGGGGCCATTGGTATGCCTATTCACAGACAGGGAAACAGACTCTGGGAGGTTCCGCAACGTAGGATCAGAGAGCGGAAGTGTAGGAGCCTGTGGACTCAGCCCAAGTAAAAGAGAGGAGCTGGGTGGGGCCCTGCCTCAGACGGATTCTGCTGGTTCTCGACCATCCTTCTGGCCCGCTCAGTGGATGCATAGGAGCTCCAGCCCGTAACCTTACTTTCCGACATAGAGAATAACAGAAGAAATTGGAGAAGGATACAGATATATGCAGGGCATAAATCTCCAGGTGCAGATAACAGAAGCAGTTGAGAGTTTGCTTCTTCCTAGACCACTATCAATTAGCAACCATTTATCAAGCACCCTTGATACCAGACACCTATTTCTAATTCTCATGAGAATTCTTCAAGCTTGTCATCACCCCCTGCTTTTAAAGAAGATGAAGAAACCAGCTCAGCAAAGCGACACAGCTGGAAAAAAGAGCTAGGACTGAACCCTTGAGAATCATGGGAGCAGATTTGGGTGTTACAGTGATGTGTACCCCCCTCCACACCCCCACTGGCACGTGATGGGGCTGCAGCCAGTATGTGGGACAGTTCTGCAGTGAAGGACTTTTATTTTGAGTGATAAGGGAAGCAAGCCATTGGTGAGTTCTAGCAGAGGAATGCTATGATTGACTTGTTTTTAAAAAGGCTCTGCTGAGAACAGACTGAAGGGGTCAAGGCTGGGACTGGAGAAGTGGCAGTAGAGGCGGTGAAGTGGTCAGATTCCAGAAATGAACTAAAGATGGAGCCCACCAGTGTTTGCTGATGGACGTAGGCTGTGAGCTGCATCAAGGATAATCCTATTGATGGAAGTCTCTAAGAGAAAAGGGGAAAATTACCCATATCTCACCACCGTAATACTTTGTTTCCCCCATTAAGATGCTACATACTTGCAAGATTTTACCTATTTAGTCAGATATATCCTTTAGGTTCTGGTTGAAATTCTTCCTCCTCAAAGCCTTCATTAACCAAACTACTACTAATGGGTCACCCAAGTAAAGAGTGCTATCTGGTTGACATTTATTATCTCTTGTAATCACTAAAAGTTTTGTGAATTTTTGTGCCAAGTGTCAGATTAGGGAAGAACTGTTACTGAAGAGCTGAAATAGAACATTTCTGTGGTGTGAGGGAGTGAGGACAGGATTACAGGCAATAATCAGAGGAAGTTTTATAGTTTGAGATCTAGAAATCCATCTGCACAATTGTACAGATAGAGAGCTATTGGGTGTTTTTTATCAGAGGACAGGCCTTAGAGCTTTTGTAAGATTCTCAAAAGGATCTATGCCCTCCACCGACCCATTAAGAACTACTGTTTTACTAGTTTCAGATTCAACAAGATGACAGGAAGGGTGGAAATCATGGACTCGAGGGGGAGGTGGAATGAGTGGCTAGGGAGCGGGGTTCTAGAATACCCCATCTCTATCCAAAAGGCAGAGTCACCTTTGCATCCATGTGCTTCCCACATGGGGCATCACCTCTCACTTGGTGGTCCCTTACGTGTCCCCTTGTCCTTCAGCTGTGACCCCTGGCCTTGCATCAGCCTTACCATATTTGCTGCCATTGGGCATTTCTTCTTGAAACCCTCAGTGAAGCCACACTTGGGTTTTCCTCCTTCCTCTCCAGCAGCTCCTCCTGGAACTTCTTGGGATAGAGACACCTTCACCCCGACCTTACTTTTTTTGGGCAGGGGGGAGGAATTTTTTTTTAATAGTTATAACTTTTTAATTAAAAACAATGATTGTTGCAAAATACATATAACAAAATTTACCAACTTGACCATATGTAAACACACAGTTCAGTGGTATTAAATACATTCATAAGGTGCAACCTTCACCACCATGCATCTCCAGAACTCTCTTCATCTTATAAAACAAACTACACCCATTAAACTGACTCCCCATTTCCCTCTCCCCCAGCCTCTGGCAACCATCACTCTACTTTCTTCTGTGATTTTGACTAAGTATCCTGCTGACCTTTAAATGTTTGATTCCACAGGGCTCTAACTTCTGTTTTCCCTTGCCCCTCTGCCATTTCTAGATCATATTATCTACTCCTAAGGCTTTGAATACTCTGCACTGCCTGATTCTCAGTATTTTTTCTTACCCTTTGACAATTTTGATTGTCGAAAGAGCTCTTTAGCCGTACACGTAGGTTTTTTTTTTTTAAATCACGTTGCTCTTGCGAATATAAATAAATTGGTCAAAGTTTTCCTAACTTCTTCACATTAACATTGTTACTTTCCACTTGATGTCATTGATACCTGCACTTTCCACGTAAGATTGCCTTCTGTATCTTCAAGAGTTGGTCTTTCAACATTTTTTAAAAGAGCCCATAAAAAAATTAAAAGCCATTGACACTGGGCTGTTAAGCTGCCCTTACATTGATGCAGAGCTAACCTAATTTATGTTTAACACATGCGAAAAAGCATAATTCTTAAATGTACACCTGATGAATTACTCATGTAAACATCACCCAGGTCAAGAAATAGAACTTTATAAGCAGCACCCCAGAAGTCACTGTCCCTTCCCAAATATTACCCCTCCTCCACTACAAAGGGAATCGATGATCATCCCCATGGACTGGTTTTGCCCGTTTTTGAACTTTAATGGAATCAGAGGAAGCATGAAAACTCTCTAGTCAGGACTGCCTTGTCCAAAGATGAAGAGGGCTGAGGGCTGTATCTGGAGGCAGTGCAAGCCCTTCTACCCCTGAATATGCAGAGGACAGAGCCTCACTTGCAACACTGTGGCGCATCAGATAAGGATTTGGACTACCCAATCCTGAGATTCTCAGATTCCACAGTCAGTTGGCTACAAGTGTATAACAATTTACCCTTGTGTTAAATAACTGTGGGGCACATTATAAAAAATATTTTCATCATATAGGCAACAATTAAAATATGGATAATATGTAATTCTGGGGAGGGTGTGGGGGAAAAAGACACTTCATTCACTATTGTAACAGTATGTGATATATTTGCAAGGGCAATTAGCTAATATGTAGCAAAAATTTTAAAGTTTGTACTTCTCGATAGCAAACCGATTTCTGGAAATCTATGCTCCAGAAATCCTGCAACCTGGTACTGTGTCTCAATTTCCTCAATTGTAAAGTGGGGATAATAGTACCTCAGGACGCAAACAAACAATGCCTGGTACTTGAGTACCTCAGAGTTAACTCTTGCCTTTGTTTTGATACATTGGGACTGTTTACTTGACGTTTCCCAAAAGACCAATAACCCTCCAAATCTCTAACAGACTCCTAAACGACACAGCACTCAGGGAAAACGAAACTGGTTTAGCGTTTCTCTAAGTGCGATCCCTGGGAGGCTTGTTAAAATGCAGGTTTCTGGGCCCACCCTAAACCCTCTGGACAGAATTACTGCGGAAGCACCCCGACTCTGTACTGGTTATAGCAGGTCTCTCGATGTTTGTTTCCACCGAAGCCTCTCCACACCACTACCCGACTTGGCTGAAGGCGGGCGACGACCGCCGGCCAGGGGGCGTCGCTCTTCCCGAACCGCCCCCCCCATCTCCGGCTCCCGGAAGAGCAGCTCTATCAGCGCCGCACTCGCCTCCTCCCTTCCGTTTCCGGTGTTCCCTTCCCCCCCCACAGTCATGGCCGCTGCCGCCGCCGCCGCTGGTCCGGGGGCTCCCCTGTCCCCGGACGAATTGCTTCCGAAAGGCGAAGCCGAGAAGACCGAGGAGGAGCTGGAAGAGGAAGACGACGAGGAGGTAGTGGGTCTCTGCGGGGCGCGGCGGGGCGGGGAGCGACGGTCCGAGCGGGAGCGGCCCGCCCGGGGGTGTGGGCTCCGCGTGCTGCGGGATCCGGGTGAAGGTGCGTCGCGGAGCCTGGAGAGGTCGGAGCGGAGGTGTCTTCTCAGGGAGGCGGGGTTAGGGGCCCCGCTGGCTCGGGGTGGTTGGGGAGCTGTGCGTGACCCGGCGTCGGGGGGGTGGTTGCCGCTGCTTCGGCCAAGACCCGCGCCTCCTCCACCACAGCTAGATGAGACCCTGTCGGAGAGACTCTGGGGTCTGACGGAGATGTTCCCGGAGAGGATCCGGTCCGCGGCTGGAGCCACTTTTGATCTCTCGCTCTTTGTGGCTCAAAAAATGTACAGGTAAGGGGCAAGGGCAAAGAGATTGGGATGTGCGGGGGTGACTGGGGGCCATGAGTGAACACGGACCTTGGAAGCAGCATATCTGGGTTGGAGGCCAGCCTGCCATCTAGATCGTTGAGTGACCTTGGGCTTGTGGTGCCTTAACCTTTCTTAGTCTCAATTTCCTTATGTAAAGTGTGGATTTTTATCTGGCAGTGTCGTTGCGACAATCATTTCAGATTATGTGAGATAATTAACACATAAGTAACTTTTTAAGAATTCAAGAGAATGTTAAAACAGCTATTACTAGAGACACAGCTACCTGAACTGCTCCTCTTGTTTCTGGTAGGAGTATGGTATAAGGGCTGGGTAGAATATGCTTGTCAAAAACCTTGGAGTATGCAGCCTGAGAGGTTTGAATACTGATTGGTTCATGGTGCAGCTGTCTGGTTTTGCTTCGCTATCACGTTCCCCCTCCATCTGCAGGTTTTCCAGGGCAGCCTTGTGGATTGGGACAACTTCTTTCATGATCCTGGTTCTTCCTGTTGTTTTTGAGACGGAGAAGTTGCAAATGGAGCAACAGCAGCAACTGCAGCAGCGGCAGGTGAGCCAAGACCCTGGGCTTTTTGCCTGTGGTGAAGATGCAACTCAATTCTCCAGCACCTGAGTAGACCAGTAGTTAACGTGTGGGAAGACACTGGGCTCCGGTCCCTGTTCTGTGCTGTCCCGCAGTCAGGATTGATGGAAATGAGATCCCTAGGCCTGTACAATACCTTATACTCCTCCTCTTCTTTTTCAGATACTTCTAGGACCTAACACAGGGCTGTCAGGAGGAATGCCAGGGGCTCTACCTTCACTTCCTGGAAAGATCTAGATTGTTACTGCTATATTTGACCTGTCTTGGTGGGAGAAGTTTGAAAATTCAATAGTGTGTGAACTGCTGAATTTTTTTTTTAACTTTGGCACATTGATATATCTAAACCTAGTTGGGGGAATTCTCCCCACATCGTCTCACGGAGAGACTCCCAACTTGCAGCTGTGCCCTCCACACTGTCCTTACTTCTTCCTCACTCTGATAGCAGAGTACAGCAATGCGGACGGTTACTCCAGCTCTGGCCATCCCACCTCTTCCACTAAATTACTCCTGACTGGAAGACCTCCGTATCTCATTGTGGGGTAGGAACTGATGCCATTGGGGAGGATGCACCCATGACCATTAAATACAACTATTTTGAAGAATGGAGATGCTGAGAAGGGATGTGCACGCTATATGAAATATAAAATGCATTACAGCTGTAGTGTAAAAGCAGCCACTGTGAATTCGTTTGTTGGAAAAGAGGGAGGACCGGGAGCAGCTTCACCACAGGATGGGGACTGTGGAGGGCAGGGCAGGAGCTCATTTCCTCTGCACAGTTTGGCTGTTAGACCAATGTGTGTCTAAAAAGAAAAAAAGTCAGTGCTCACTTTTTGTATTTAAATATTAAAAATGATTCCAACCGAAAGTGTCATGCACGTGCTTGTGATACCTTGAAATTATAGACCATTTTAGAAGGAAAGACACGTGCTGCCCCAAAGTACGACATATCTCTAAAAGATGATTTGTGACGGTAGTGAATTCCTTCAAAGGCAGCGTCACACTAAAGTTTATTTCCCCCCTCCTTTACATAATTACAGAATTCAGGCAGACAGATTCATGTACAGAGTTCTCCATTTTTAATATTTGATTAAACAAAATACATCTTTTGTAAACAAACCCAGCACAAGGCCAACAAAAAGAGGGGAAAATAAAAGCAAGAAAAACAAGCCTAGGGTTGCCCCTTACTGGGCATCAGGGCCAGGCCTGCCCTTTTCCTTAAAGGAAATGAGCTTTTTGCCCTTGGGCATCAGCGTGGGTCCCTGTTCCTAAGCACCAGAATTGGATATGAACAGAGAAACCAGCCCTGAAATGTTTAAGCATCTTTGCATATCCCATTGGCTCACGGACTCCAAGTGCATGGAGACCCCATTGAAGTGCCATTTGCACAAGCCCAAGCAGATTGGCGGAGAGGAGTTTCTTCCTCTTCCCAGGAAATGGCTTACTATCACTGACAGTGCCAATGGATCCAAGGTCCTGCTTGTGACAATCAGCAAGGCTGGCTGTAACTTCTGGCTGGTGGTGGTTGGAATGTCATTGTGCAGGGGTAAAGAGCTCCCTGTGGTGCCAAGCAGGTCTGGTGTAGAAAATGGTGCAGAAGAGACTGCAGCCAGTTGCTGAGACAGTGTAATGCAGTAGCCGCTTGGTGGCTTGTTACTCAGCATAAAAAAAACGGCCTTGTTGGATCGAAGATACATGTGCAGAAAAAGTGCTGGTGTAAACATGCACTCCAGTCACAGTGGGGAGGAGAAAGCCTCAGCTTCATCCGGTAAGCTTGCTCAGGTTTGACATGCAAGCCCCAGGCTGGCTTTGCTGCTGGAGAAAAGTCTGGCCAGTGGGGCAGCTCTCAGACCTGCCAAGACCACCGATCTGTAAGGGCGAGACAGGCCGTCCCTGCCTGCCCACCTGCCTTGAGGCACCACAACCACTGGTGGCACAGAGTGTGGTATGATACTTTCCCTCCTCGCTTCCAAAGTTGCAAGAGAAAAGTGGCCTACAGAGCTTGGGGTGGGTCAATTCTCGGTTTGGAAGGAAAACTACAGAAAGATGACAAACCCAGGTCCTATTACAATGCACATAACCACTCAACCTGAGGGCCCTGCTTCTTGTCACTAGAGTGACTCTGAGCCTATAATATCTACTGATTCCAGCTGTTCTTAATCTGAGAAGCTTATCTTCACAATACTTTCTTCACCCAACTGTCTTAAACTCATGAAACTTGATGTTGACCGCAGACTGACTTTTTCCAGATTTTGCCAGAGTGAGTCAACTGGGAAAACTGTCCTTTTGCTTATCTTGTGCTCCAGAGTCTCTTAAATCAATGTAATGAAGTGACAGGGACAATGCTGGAGTGAGGCAGACAGGTCACTCATACCTGCCCCAGCCTGGCTTTGGCCATGTCCTCTTAGGTATCCACCTCACCCAGTCATGCTAGAATGCTGTAGGATTCAACCACCCGGTGTGGAATATTAGAGAACTTTTCATTATAAAACTCCAAAGATGGCCATAAACCACCCTTAGAAACGGGGTGAGGCGGGGGCATCAAGGGTTGGAGCTGTAGTGCTGCTGGGGTTGGAGGTGGTTTCCTGAGAGGCCCTTTTGCTCTGGGTCTTTCAAGTCAGTCACACTTTGCATGTAGTGTGCCTTCAGACTCACTAGTGGCCAGTAGAGGGAAAGTGGAGGCGGCACCTCCGGTTGAGTCAGCAGCAGTAAACTCCAGCAGAGCCTCTGTCAAGTCCTCACAGGAAAAGGGAAAATAAGCTAGGACCCACCTTCTTTTCTCCTAGTAACTAAAAGGTCTCCCATCGCCTGCCCTGATCACAGATCTCACCTTCCCTTCCTAGGAACGAGTAGCGCTGGTTCGTTCTTTTAGCAGCCCACACGTTTGGCCTGTTGCACTGTCAAATCTGAAAAACCCGATGAGATGTTTGGGGAAGTGGCAAGGACAGACCCACTGCATAGGCCACAGCACATCACAGAGGATTTAGGGGACTGAGGTGAGGGAAGCTTGGGTAGAACTGTTACACATCGGCCCTCCAACTCTGATGGGCCTCCACCTCTTCTGGTACCACCAGCAGGAGTTCACAGTTCTTTCCTCGCAAATGATGTTTTAGAAATTTCCTGTGGGAAAAAACAGCAGATGAAAGAGAAAGTGAAATGCTGGTAAAACTGCAAATTCCGGTTCACCAGAAACCTCATTATTTATTCCCTTGGCAGTCCTCAAAACATTCCAGAGTGATCTGTTCCACTTGTGGATACCCCTCATCCTGTCCAGTTAGATTTCCAATCTGAATTTTTGCTCCTCATACATTTATCATTGCCAACAGTAGCTAGTTCTGTAACGAATAGAGTCAGCCCAAAGTACTCTAAAGTAAAGGACTTCTAATTGTTAAAAAGAAAAAAGTTTTTTCTTTGATCCCAGGGAAATTTAACCCTCTGTGGCCTGAATGTTTGTGTTCCTTTCTCTGAACTGGCAGCCATACTGTCACGGTAAGTGTGGAGAACATTACAATGCCAGTCTCACCAGACAGAAGGCCAGCATCCCAGGCGCTGGAACTCCTCTACCAAAGGGACTAAACCTCACGGGCCATCAAAGCTTCAGGTCTTTGAAGACTGAGACCCTGTGATTCTAAGTAAGGCAGGTGGAGGATCCAACTACAACCAAAGCTAGGAATTTCATTTCCTTTGTCAAATAACCAAAAATAAAGCTCAACTTCCCCGACACAGCAGTACATTAGCCACCACAGGTACCTGAGCTCGCTCTCGCCTCCAATCCACTCGGGCATCTTCAGTTTGGAGTCAAGGTTGTAGTAGGTACCGCCCACCTCTCGAACGCAGATCCAGTGCTGCCTCTTGAGAGGCAACTTCAGTGGCCCCCAGCACAGGCTGGAGGGTAGATTCATGATGAAGCCCATGACATTAGTGAGAGCAATGGCACTGACGTCCCTGCAGAAGAGAAACTGTCAGGCTGCGAGACGCCAGCTCCGCAAGGTTCCCTGGCTGTCCACACCACAGCTGGCCCCCCACATCCCCATTCAAGCCCTGACTGCTGGTTCTCATCAAGTCAAGCTTTCAGGTTACCTGCGCTTGTCCCACCAAACAGCTTCGTAGCCTTTGGTTTGAAGTGCTGCCATAATGACGTTCACATCATAGTTCCCATTTCCCAGCATGCTCTTCTTGTGGGGGGTCACCATGGTATTTGGAGATAACCTACAGATGTTAAAGGAGGAGGGCTGAGACTTGGCTGGTCTAACTCTCCTTGCCCTGCGCTACCAGGGACAAAAGAGCACTTTAAACAACTGCCCCCAAAAGTTTGTTTCCCCCATTCCAGTAAACCGTAACCAGCTCTCACCAAAGTATTTTGCAGTCTGGGCTTTTACTGCCTTAGAGATTACCTTTATGCAAAACAGTAATTCAGTAGTGATGGGGCCTATTTGCCTACGATTTAGAAAGTGTGTCTACAGTGAAGACAGTGGACACAAAGAATGTTCCATGAGGGAGTCTCATTTATGAAATCCCCAGCCTATCCACTCCTGCAGTCTTTGTGCTTGATGATTTTTCTGCCCTGATACAAGCCTCTTTTTTAACAATGGGAAATAGTATTTGATATTTTCATTTGCATGAGTATTCAATACTTTAATTTTCATTTCAATTTATTGTTACTCTTGCTTTTTACGGTTTAAATGTTTTCTACTTAAGGCTTGCACACTTGGTAATCATTAATCATTTAATACTCAACGGCCTACAAGAGCCCAGGCAGGTGACATAAATATATGAATTGGGGCCAGATGTAAAGCCATAAAAAGTAGCAATGCCTGTATTAAACTGGAATGCCTGGCCCCCCTAAAGTATTCCAAATATATGTGTGTATAAAAACTTGGAAAAAAACCATTTTTTAAATATTAAAACACAAATAATCAATTGAAAAAAAAAATTTTGTGCCAGACAGACAAAACTCAACGCGGTCTGCTTTGCCCACCCAGTTTAAAGCCACTGTTGCTCAGGCCTCTTTAGCCACTCCATCTCAAGTCACTGTCAGTCTGAAGGCATCTCCAATCCTATGATTTTGCTTTCAGAGGCAGGTGGAGGCTTATCAGGCCAGGACTTGAGGAAAAATGCCATCTCCAGAAGAAAACAGAGACTTTAGGTCAATTCTAAAAACTTAAGAAATCTTATCAAAAGTTTTTTTAAAAAAACTTCTCTACACACAGCCAACATACTGATAAGTTTTCAAACATAAAACCTACTCCTGCCATTGCTTAACTCTCTAATGGCTCCCAAAGCATTTAAATACAACCTACATTATTTCCTTTGGCCTGCAGGCCCTTGGGATCCTGCTGACCTCATTCCACCTCTTACCACACAGACCTCTGCTCCTTGCACACACAAAGCTCTTCCTCACTGAGGGTCTTTATACTCACCCACGGTGGCGGCTGTCTCAAATGCTCTTCCCCTGGATTGTCACTTGGCCAGCTCCTTATTATTTGGGTGTCAGGTATTATTGTCTTAGACGCCTTTTCTGACCACCCAATCTTAGCTCTCTCCTAGTCACTTGCCCTTATACCCACCCGCTTTAGTTATAGCCCATGTCACTACGGGACATGTCTCCTCATTTGTCTGATTTCCACACAGAATGACAGCAGGGGCCTTCTTTATCCTGCTAATGCCACCTCACCAGGGCCAAAGACTGCCAGGCACCTGACAGGTGCTCAAGGAATGTTTGATGAAATGTTCCTGTTTGTTATCCTATCTCTTTTCCTGTAAATATTGATAGTGGAGCCATGAAATGAGAAGAGCTTATGTGTTCGTCTCCAGAGCTGGCAAAGAAGGGTGTCTGAAGACACTAAATTCCACTCTGCAACTTTGTTTTCTCTGTAACAATAACTACCATTTATTGAAAACTTCTGTGCCAAGCCCATGACCGATGCCTTCATATCTATCTCAGTTGATTCTCACAGTAAGCCCATGAAGCTATAAATTATTTCCATTTTATAGGGTTGAAAAACTGAAATTTGAATGACTTCCCTATGATCACTTACAAGTGACAGAACTAGGATTCAAACTTGGGTTTGTCTGCATTCAAAGTTGTGCCTGTCTTATGTCTAGGACCTACGATCAGAGTGGATGGTATTGGCCAGTTGATAAAAGGAAAGGCCAGCTGAGTCCCTGGGGTCTGGGCCTAAATTGTAGCTTAACAGTGCAAAGGCTCTCAGTGGGTTCTTGGGCACAGGGATTAAATATGAAAGCCTATGAAAGAGCGGCTCAAGATATATAACATTCCTTTCCCTTCGCTGTGTTTTCAATAGCTTCTCATTACTTTCAGTGAAGTCCCTAGCCGGCAGATGCATGAAAGCTCCAACAAAGAACCTGCTCAGTCTTCCACCTCTTTCACTAGCTAACCCGACCAGGCTCAGATGTTAGAGCCGCACTTTTCTGACTGTGTTCCCAGAAGATCACAGGAGACATTCAATACAACAGATCAATGAATCAAGAAAACAGGTTTCCTACAAGAATTCTCGGAACCCCTAATATGCTAATATTCACCTTGAGGAGATGGCGTATAGTATCATTCAGTCCCCAAACGTATTTGACCACGCAGTTTTGGAGGTGCACTTTACAGGGCTAGTGTTCCAAGGGTCTCTTCTCCCATCCTACATCTTCTATCTCAGGTTCAAATGTTTTCCTGTCTACACTCACTCTCACCGCACCCCCCCCAACTAGAGGCCCATCACCTCACACCTGGACTTTTGAAACAGGTTCCTAAATTGATCTCCTTGCTTCCAAACTTCCTCCAAGTCACCTGTATGTTCCTGCCACATTCACCAAGACATCATTCCACTCTTTTATGGAAGAACTGCCAAGGGAGCCAACTGCCTGGTAGGCCAGCTCCACCCTCCAAGCCCTACTAAGCCTGCCGTTTCCCCCTCATTGGGCTTAGTGCACTTCAGGCCACTGCGTGGCCTCTATTTTTTCATCTTACTTCTGTTCCAAGCCAAATCCTAAAGCTTCTTCAGGCTCAGCCTGGCATCCTACCTCCTCCATAGAATCTTTCCTGGCTCCTTTGTAGCAGGAAAGGAGGGAAACGGAGGACCACACGTATCTAAGTTCACATCCAAGCAGCACTGATACTAATTGTGAGATTTAACCTCCACGTCCGTGAGCTTTTCTGTAAAAATGGGAAGGACTGCTGTTACAGGATCATTGAAGAATTCGGTTGTTTTATACATGTCCGAACAGTAAATTCCTAAAGCCAAAGAAATGGCTCTTCTGCTCTGTATCCCTCACAACTAGGCACTGGCAACTGAGTAAACCACGTGCTGGCCAAAAGGATGAATGCAGGACATGCTGAGAATGGCTTCCATCTCATTCCTAGAGAGGTGGTCATTTAAATAAGTGGCGTCTGCCCAGTGTGCCTATGATACCAGCACTTGCTTCGATGTTAACAATAATTAAGTGCCCACTGTTAATTACTTTTATAAACTTTATCATTTAATCCTTCCACCAATCTTGAGAGATTAACCCCATAATGTAAATCAGGAAGCTGAGGTGTGACTAGGTTACTGTGACTTGCCCAGTCATACCTAGCTAGCAAGTGCAGAGCTAGGATTCAACCTCCCAGCTCTGAATAGACTAAGGCTACACTGAACAGTGTCCTGGATATTTTGACACACTGGTCCCAAACTGAATTCCATAGGATCCTGTTCTGTTCCAATGAATTGTTTTCTTGAGGCTCCTTGGCAAACTCCTGTTCTAGACTGTCTTAATGATTTCGCTAGAAATTCTGACCATAAAACAAGGCAGGCTTCTCACTTTTGTCATCACGGCCAGAGGTTAGAGTCATGAGATTTGAAGTGATCTACACAGCAGTCCCCAACCTTTTTGGCACCACGGACCAGTGCTCCTTTGAGAATCTAAAGCCTGATGATCTGAGGTGGAGCTGAGGCGGTGATGCCGGTGCTGAGGAGCAGGGGAAGGGGAGTTTGGACCCCTGATCTACAAGTGAGAAGATGGGCTCTAGTCCAGGTCTCACACCTCAGGTAAGTTCCAAGTCCTCTCTGGTGGTTACCACTGTGTCTAGCTATGGCAATGAGTTCATGTTTTAATAAAAAGATGGAGACATTCATCAAGATTCCTTCTGTAATTATTATTTTCCTTTTTATCTGGTCTGAAGAGATGTAATACTAGAAAACATAACTCAGAACTTCCTGATGTCTTTAAATTATTAAATATATAAAGCATGGATTATAGGGCCGGGCACACAGAAGTACTCTGTAGGTGTTGGCTATGATGACAACGATGATGTGTTTGCCTGACTTTTGGATGAGATAATTCAAATCTCCAAAGGTTACCACCCAACACCACCTTTTCTCAATTTAAAACACCATGCCTATAACCGTGGCTCCTTCCACTTACTCAAGGACCTTTTAATAGGGAGGCAGGAGGACTTCCCCTCTATGGTAGAGAATGCTGGTTGTGCACCAATCTCTATAGTCTCTGTCCCAGCTTGCATTCGATTTTCCCCCTGGTACCAAGCTACTTTCTATCTATTTAGATTTTAACAGGTATTTTATTTGGGAGGGGAACAAATACCTAGCTGCGAGGACAGGTGATCAATAAAAAGTAGAGATGAATCTAGTGAAAATGTTTGAGACCAAAAGATTTTCAAAACGACCTAGCAAAGCTACTACTTTATCATTTGACTCCTAGGTTCTTTTTCAAAGCATAGACACATATACGATAAAATGGGATCAAACATCCCCATCTATATACATGCACACTGATGACACGAGCCTAGTTTCTGATCTTTTCTCTAATTTCACATCTTGAAAACTGATGGTTTTCAAACCTCCTTTTGCTATCACTGCAGACATTACCACTATCTCCTAATCCTGGACTGAGCCTGTCACACCTCTGACTCCTCTCTTCCCTAACCCCACGCTGCTGCCAAGTCATTAGCTTAGTTCTTTCTAAGTTCGCATTCATTTCTATTCCAAATATGAGTCATCTCATGTCCACGACTGTATTGAAACTCCACCCTGTTTTTGTATTTCTCCTCTTTTATTTGGCTAAAATTCAACTGCTAGGAAGAAATTCCTCTCAACAAATGGCATTAATAAAAAATTTTCTCTCATTTCTACCATTCATTAGCCACATCTTCAGCATAGAGCTTTAGGTTTGAGAATTTAAAATTATCTAGTTAAACCTACCAACATTACTGTTCTTTCCGTTAAGACCCAAACAGATCATCTTTTCCTTTTAAACTGCTCTAGATTTCATGGTTCTAACTTTAATCTACTCCCAAGTCCTGGTCAATGTATAGCTCTGAGATGTACTTCTCAGAGGCTGAGTCCTATTCAACTCGTTTTCTCTACAGTGCCTAGCAGTGCCTGGCACACTGCAGGCAGCCGGCAAATGTTTGTTTAAAAGATTCCATTTTTTCTCTCTCTCTCTCACCTCTTCTCCCCTTGCTTTTTTTCCTCTGCTCCCTTTTCATGCTTCTTTTGTTTCTATTTGTCCACAGAGAATCTTTCCATAAATACTATAAATATGTACATATATATACAGCATAGAATTCTGCCTCTGCAGTGGGGACACAGTATATTCTCTTGATATACTGGTTTGCTTTACTTTAAGGTGGATCTTTACACTGAGCTGCTCAGCAACTGGGGCGTGTAGCACACCTTCTAAAGTTTTAAAAGCCAGGAATAGTACTCTGGTTCCATATGAGTGTTTAGCAAATATTTAGCATTCTTTCATTCAGGAAAAACACAGATGAAAGAGCCTTGCTATTATCCACGGCCAGCTTATAATCATAGTCCACATCTTCTTCAGACCCAGTCCCAACTTACTGGCAGGGTGAACGGGTACTGACGATGTAATGTTCTGACATGCCTTTCCAACACTCGAGAAGCAGCAGAGCAGTTGGGAGGGCAGTCCCTGGAGTCACAAAAACTGGGTCCAAATCCTGCCATCTATAGCTCTGTGAACTCTCTCTGCCATGATTTCCTCATCTAGAAAAATGGGAAATAACAGAATCTACCTTTTAAGATCAGTGTGAGGAGTAAGTTAACACAAGGAAAGCACTCAGAACTGTGCTTTGCACAGAGTGAGTGTTCATCTGTTAGCGATCGTCATTGTGTCAGGTCAGGGGCCAAATTTATAGACGTGAAAATCTTCTGAATGGACACACAGAATCTTGACTGTTGAAATTTACTAGTGAGTAAAACTGGGCAAATTACTTAAACTGAATCCTAGTTTCCTTGAATCACTATTGATAAGGCTGTTGCCAAGACTGTTACACATTCCCAGGTACCAGCCCCTTTGAGCACTCCTTTCCTTCTTCCTTAGTCTTAGGTTAGGAAATAATTTGCGAATATCCAATTAGGAATTAGAAAAAGTATTAACGCCTGGCCAAAAGGAAACAGTCTGATGGACTGGCCTTGTTTCTAATCTTTTCAGTTACATGACTTGGTGATCCGAGACACATTATTTCACCTACCAGGGCCCCATTTCCTCAAGAGAGTTAATTCTGGTTGCCAGATAACGGCCATGATGCAAATGCCACATCTGCCCTGCTAATGCATTACTATGGTTATTACTGGCAGTGGAAAATGATTATCCTCATTATAATTTTGTTGGTACACTGGGATTAACATTCTTTTAAGAGGGGGCTATGTTTCTTTCGGGGTAAGTGGTCCACACCTATGCTTCACAAATCATCCCAAATAAGTTGTTTCCAGCTGTAATTCAGGTACTTCTGGGGCCATAATTACATCTTTAAGTGAAAGGAGTCAGAAAAGAGTCTTCTGGAACCGCCAATATGCACAGCTTGAAAATTCTTGAGCTTTCTCTGCACTGAAAACTGAGCAAGCCTAACACTTTGGAGCTGGAGGAATGAGACAGGCTCACTGCCAGAGTTGCTATGGACAGCAGACAGGCTGCTGTTTCCATCCAGACACTGCAGAACTAATTCTCAAACCCTTTGATCAAATAATTTTAGAACATCAAAGCAGAGAGAAAAAAGCTGAACTTCTATCCACCTGTCTGGTAGCATTTGGCAAAGTGAGTAAGAAAGGGCACCTAGAATGAAATAGAAAAGGGAGGAGATCGAGTCAGCTTCACGATGTAGCTTTGCTACTTAGAGGCTATTTGGACAAATTACCTGAACTTTCTGCCTGTTTCTCTATCAGTAAAATAGAGAAGGAGAAACATCGTTGGGAGGGCTACACAAAACAGTGTATGAAAAGCACCTAGGCCAGCACATGGCCTCATAGAAAAGCTGAGCACTGTGTATTCACCTTTCTCATGGAACCCACAACATTCCACTTCTGATAACAGGTGACCGAGCGTGTACATATCCTGTCCCTTTCTAGACTGTAACCATCTTGGGGGCAGGACGTCAGAAGCATTATAGCATAGTGGTCAACAGCACAGAAACAAACTTGAATTCAAGCTAGGCTCCATCTCGTTGCCTCAGGCAAATTACTTAACTTCTCTGAGCCCTGTCTTTATCCATGAAATGGAAATAACAACACATATTCCATGGGATTGTTGAGATGACACCACTGAGGCACTCAGCACAGTGCCTAGTCCACAGTAAGTGCTCAATAAATGGTAGTGATTATCCTTTCTATTACTCTGTCTCATATCTGCTAACGGCACCTAGCTGATAATACTTGTTGGTTGTGAAAGTCTCTGTAGCTGAGACATCGCCCCGCCCACAGAAATTCAGATAGTAAAAAGTATCAAGATGCCAAGAAGCATCGAGTCCCCTACCTCTGAAAAATCTCTTGCAGCGTTTCCCGGGTGAAAGCGTTGCTGTCCTGGAAGACGTTATTGAGGGCATGCAGCGCGCAGAGCTCCCTGCGCTGTTTCTCATGGTAGATTTGTGGGGGTGCTGCCTGGGGCAGCTCCAATGATTCAGATTTGGCCTTGTCTCCTTTCCATGGCACGCAACTCATGTTTTTCGTTTTAGGTTCCAGAGAGGGCTAAAAACACCCCACCCTTCCCTCCTGAGGAAGAATGTAAGCTTCTCAGTCTTTCCAGGATTCCTGAGGTCCACCTTATTTTCTGGTGTCCATGATTTATGCTTTGTCACGGGGAGAAAAGGTTGGAATCAAGAGGAAAAACAATCTACCTCTTCTCTCTTCTCAATAGAAAAATAACTTTTGGATTAGTGTATTTCGCCACCACTTTCAAAGTACAGAATTTTTAAAAATCGTATAAAATCTAAGACCTTGTTCCCTTCTCCCACCCTCCCCTCCCACCCCCCCTCCAAAAAACCACGATTTTCTTGCTGTATTTTCCTCTCTGCAAAAGCCAACCAGGCCTCAACGCAGGAGGGCCAAACGGAATCTGTCACATCGCTCCTTTTCTTCCATTTCTTTAGAACCACAACGCCACTGATTCAGGAGACAAGGCCTAGGTGGCCTTGTTCGCAAAATTCGAGCAGCTAGCGAGGGCCGGCCAGCGTGGGATCGCGGGCCGTGCAGGGGCCTCGGGGGCGCCTTTCCATCCCCTTGGGTGCGGTAGGGCCCCGCAGGGCGCGGGTCGAGGCGGGCGCGGCTCCTTCGGAAAGCGCGGACTCTCACCTTTTCGCCGTGGCCCTGCGGGGGAGACAACCCCGGTCAGCTCCCGCGGTCAGACGGGCCGCCGCGAAGTACCCAGCTGGTCCGGGAAGTGGCGCGGCGGATCTGGCCCCAGGGCGAGGGAAAGTCCTTTGCTGGGACTTGTAGGCCTGCGAGGGGTGGGACCGGACAATTCGCCTCGCCCTCGGGGGCCCACCCGTCTTGCTACCGAAACCCCAAGCTCCCCGCCGGTCACGTGAATGCAAGCCGAGGCGCCCTCCCGTCGCTCCCCCAAACCCGGCCCCGACGCCTACTCGCGTCCGCGCCGCCGGTCGCCCCCTCACCGCCGCAGGCCGCCACCTGGAGCTGCTGGCCACCACCTGGGCCGCGCTCAGGCGAGCGGCAGAGCGCGCGCACCTGAGCCCGACGTCAGCGGCCCTCGCCGGGCGCGTGCTCCGGAAACGCCCTCCTGCGCCTTCCCGGATCCCGCCCCGCCGCGGCGTCATGTCTGACGTCAGCGTGACGTCAGAGGCTCCGGCTTTGGGGGCTGCAGCGGCTGTGCATCTGTTGGGCAGGTGCCGGCAACGTTGGACGACCTGATGGGTGCGACGGCAGCGGCCCTCCCCATGCGGGGCTGCGGAGCCTGGCTGCGGCAGCGGGTTAGAGCTGGTGCCGGGTTCCTCGGCTCTGCTCCTCCCCGGGCTGCGCAGGGCGGGGCGGTGTGCGGAGTCCCGCCTCGACGCCCGCCGCTCCCATCACCGCCTCTCCCCCGGGCGTCGGCGCCGTTCCGGGGCGGCGACCCAGCCTGCGGCTGCACTTCGCAACTGTCCCCACCCCGTCCCTCTCTCTGGGCCGTTCTACTCCAGCAGAGTGCTTTCGCGAACCTGGAGCAGTTACTCCTGTGTTGACCGTTTTGTGTTTGTCTAGCGCGCCGTTCACCAGGTGATTTCAGGGCAGCTTATTGACAGGGTCGGGCGCAAATTCTCTTGGTTAGTGGGCCCGACCGCGCTGCGGCTGAGAGTCATATTTCAAGTCGAGTGAAGAATCCGATTTCAGTTCCTCGGTCTCGTATTTCGATTTTACTACGCACTGTCCTCTCCGCCTCACGGTGGCTGCAACAGAGCTTTCCTCTCTGGGTTTCCTCGAGCGCATTGGGCGTGTCAGGAGGGTAAACTCAGTCCCTAGTGGACTTTCCCCCCTTTATCTACCCCTAGGGTGGAAGGCATCAACAAATATTCACTATCCACCTTAGCTGCCCTCGTTTTGAATTTTTGTTCAGAAAATTGGAAAACGATCACAATTAAGTCATTTCTTTAATTCTGCTTCAACAGGACTCAACATCATTACACTCAACACAGTTAACACATGCTTGAGTGCCTAATATGTGGATCCTCTGCGCTGATCCAGACAACTTTGGAATTACCTTAAATTTTTATAATTCGTAAGCCAGCTGAGAGTTAGTTATATTTATGTAAGATGAAGTATTGAGACTTGTAAGCACTGTTCTAAGTGCTTTGCAAATATAAAATTTACTGCTAACTATCCTGTGATACAGGTACTTAATTTTTTTTTTAGAGGAGAAAACAAACTAAGGTTGATTAATTTGCTCTAGGTCACGTAGCTAGTAAGTAGTGGACCTATGATTTGAACCCAGGCTCTAACCTGTCTTCAGAATGGATGTAAAGATGAGTAGGGAATCCCCACTCTAAAATATGATTTTAGATTTCTTTATTGAATTCAAGAAGCACCTACTTTGAGAATATTTATTATGGGCAATGCCCTATAAGGAGAAAGGCATGCTTTTTAGTCTCTCGTCAGGTGTCAGCACATTTTGAACTTTAATTCTTTCTGGGAGAGTCAGTTGGCAAAACACTAAATATCAATTATTCTAGAGTGCAATGCCTTGATATTTGGCTTTTCTGACAAAGATTTTAATATTTGTAACTATCTCACAAGTACATAGGATAGTGGCAAGCAATTGAGCCAGGAAAAAAGGAAAAAAACATTCGGATAACTTTTCAAGACCTTTGCAATTGGATGACTTCTTGTCTGGGGTTCCCAGCTTTGTACACATAAAACTTGATTGTGGTTGAAATCAGGAACAAGAGGAGGTTACTTCTTTCCTTTCAGGTAGATCCCTGAAACTGAAAGCCATTTTGAACCTTGCCTCTTGCTCACTAAATCTTGTGTTCCAAACCGTAAATATTGAGCATGTTACCTTCTCGAATGGCTGTTCTTTCTTGCTTGTTGCCTGGGACAAGTGGCCTAATCCCTAATTTCATCAAGCTTTTCAGACTTTTGAAACAAATTCAAGACACTAAAACTTGTGCTGATGGTGTTTTGGATTGGGGCTTTCCACAACTGATGACACTGAATGGTCCATAGGAAACTACCTTAACAGACCCTAGATCTCAGTTCCAGTTCACAATATGGTGAGGTTTGTTAAAGAACAATAACAACAAAAAATTAAACTGGGTAAATCTGAAGATCTAATTGATTTTATTAAACGATTCATGAATTAAGCAGCAGCAACCCATCTAGCCAATAGATGGGCGCTCCAAAGCGTTGTACAAAACCGAAGGTTTTTATAGGCAGGAGGAGGGTGGGCCAGCGGTAAAAGGTGGATTATTTCAGGCCAGGTCATCTTCCTTTAGAAGGCAAGAGGGTCTTTTCAGATTATCTCACAAGTGTTGATCAGGAAATTATAGACCAGTTTAAAATTCCACTGCTGGGAGAGAATGAAACTTGCAATTAGGCATTAAGACTTGGTGGGGCTTACCACAAGTGACTCCATTTTGAGTCTATTTAACAGATGCTTCTGGCTTCTATTTTGGCTGGTTGCTTCTTTTTGGTTCTGTAATTGCTCTCTCCGCAGAGGCAGTAAATGGAGACTTCTCCATAAGGTCAGCCTTCAATTAATTGCATTGCTCTGGCTGCTATAGTATTCCAGGCATCGATCTGCCTACTATTAATATTGCCTGGAGATTGCCAGCAAGTCAGACCTCTGTCTTCCAATGACTGCCCTGAGTCACTGAGTTGAGTAGAATGTGCCTGGTGCAGTTTACTATCACCGTGGGCAGTGGCCCGAGGCGCGAGACCTATCTGATGACACATTGGGCCTTGATCCTGTCTATCATCCCACGGCTCTCGGAGCTGACTGTTTTTGCAGTAAGATTTGGACGCTAAGCACCGCCTCTCCAAAGGAGTAGAGTGAGGGAAGGTGAGGGTAAACGTTGTGTGTGTATTTCCCTCCTCATTGGATGGCTGCCATGTCAGTCACACTGTGCGCTGCTCCCGTTGGTGGAAAGACTCCCCGGCTGCGGTGCTGCCCACTCCCGTGCTGCGATCCAGGCGCGTGACGTCTCAGACATTTGTTGTTTGGGTTTGGGCCTTATTAATTATTCATGAGGTGCTTTGAAGGGCTGCAATGATTGGTGGCTGAGAAGCCTGATCGATTGTTTCTTAGCTAGAGATACGTGTCTTTCTCTACGCGGCCGGAAAAGTTTTGCATAAATTATTCCGATGAAGGGAGGGGCGGGGCCACGCATAGATTAGGCAAATGAGCCGGGGAGGGATGGGAGGCCGGCTACGAATTAGCCTAAGTTATTAAAGATGGCGGCGGAGCGGAGTCGCTCCCCGATGGACTCGCCGGTCCCGGCCTCTATGTTTGCCCCCGAGCCCAACTCCCCGGGGGCGGCCAGGGCCGCGGCGGCTGCCTCCCGGCTTCACAGCGGCTTCGACTCGGACTGCAGCGAGGACTGCGAGGCGCTCAACGGCGAGCCGGAGCTGGACCTCACCAGCAAGGTAGGCCTTGGCGCCGGCGGCGGCGCTCAGGGGACCGGGCGCTTAGGGGACAGGGCGACGGGCCGAGCAGTCTCGGAGTGACGGCGGGGGCAGGAGGGGCCGAGCCCGCCCACTTACCGGTATGGGCAACGCGGGAGGCTCCTGGGCGAGGGGCGGCCCCCAGCACCGCCGTCCTCCCCCGCCGCGCCGACCTGGCCTCCCGCCGTCTGGCTCCCGCCGAGATCACGACCCCTCGGTTCCGCCACGTGGAACGCGAGAGCTCAACGCCGGCGGCGCCCCGCGCAGTGCCGCCTCTCCCGAGACCGAGAGGGGCCCTCATCCTGGACTGTCCATGGCAGCCGAGAGTCCAAGGTGGCCGGGGCAGCGGCGGCGCGGGAAGATCTGGTCATCCGAGGGGGAGTGGGGAGGCATTTCTTCCTGGTGTCGGGAAAGGAAACAAAGTAGTCGCTTGGTTGGGGCGAACGATGTCTGAGCAATGTTCACTTTACGGATCCACTCAAAACGAAATTGAAAGATGGGGATGACCCATAATCTCGCCATCCTGGGAGGGGAACCACATCTTGGATGAATGGAATAATGAAGGACGTTTCAAATCGTGCCTTCTGAGCTCTTGAGAAGGTGGACAGGAGTTAAGGTCTCACTTGCTTGGCATTGTGGGGCATAAAAAGTAAGTATAAGATGTGATTGGTGTTTTGAAGGTGCTTAACAGTGCTAAAGGAAGGAATGCCAGCTTGGGAGTCAGACAAAGCTGGGTTCTGTTAAAAGAGGAAACAGGCCCAAGGTGGGGTCACTTGCTCCCAGGACAGCAAACCAAGACTTAATTGCAGTTTCAGCCTCTCCCAGATGTGGAATATTGAGCTGTAGTTTTCTCACCTACACTAGAGAGGTAATCTGCATGATAAAAGCCCCTGTCTCCTTTCCCCTTAAAAACTGGTGACCTGGCCTGAAACAATCCTTTCTTTACTTTGCTGATAACTTTCTCATCTCTCCCAGTTTCCCATTAAAAAAAAAAAACCCTTCCATTTTGCACTACTCTCAGAGCACAGTCTCTGTAGGACGCTGCGTGATTCACGAATCGTTCGATAGAGCCAATTTACTTGGTTGAATTTTGTGTTTTTTTTAACAGATACCTTTCCTGCTCTGCCACTTAAAAAGGCTCTGTGATCTTGGGAAAATTTCTTAACCTCTCAGTTCTCCAGCTGCATCATTTTTTAAGTACAGGTGGTTATAAAGACAATAAATGTGTATGACACCTAGTACATGGTGCCTTACACATACTGCTCAGTAAATATTTGAAGTGAACTGAATAACTGATAAATTCCCTGTGCAGATTAATAGCAGCCAATGGAAGATAGAACACCAGTCCCCTCCTCCTACCTGTTGTTGGAAAATCACAATAGAGATGTTTATTGAGTTTCGAAAAGGTGTGTGACTTTTCACAGTCTTTGGTGGCAAAAGTGCTTGAAACTTGACCCAAACTGGAGGAGCTTTTCCCTGAAACCTAAGCAACCAAGTTTCAGCTGCTTTCTCTCCCTTTAGTGCCAGTCGAGCACTTGAAAGCCATTGTTCCTGCCTGGTGCCTCCATAATGAGGATGGTCAAGCTCGGATAGAAGGAAGGTCAAGGGAAAGGTGTGAGGCAATGTGACAGGATGCAAAAGACCCAGGCAGCACTTTACAAGTACAAACTCTGACGAGTCAACTCAGGAATTGTGAGAGATATGCTTGACTTAAAAGCAGATAAGCTGAATGTCAGTTTGTGGCCGTGGTCCTGAAGAAACCTGAAAACACAGTTGAAGATTGCTGGGCAGAGTTGCAAAGAGTAATACCTTTATTTCCTGATCAACTTAATGTTCTAGGATAGGGAAGTGTTATTTCTCACATAGCTGGGGAAGTCCTCATTATTTTAAAGCTGAGAAGCTATGTGTATATAAATATTGATGATATTGAAAAGAAAAACTGACGATGTGGAGAGAGAGAAGGGATGAAATGATAGATTGATTCCTGAAGAAAAGATTAGAAGCTATACATTTATACATTTGCTGCAGTTATATGTGGAGACCTAAGGCTCTGGAAGTTTCCAAAGGGAGAAACAATTAGAGAACTATGGTGGCTAGTTTCATCCAGGGTTTTTCTAGGAATCATTGGGTGAAGAAAGCTGTACTTCCCACTTACTGTATGGACTAGATGCATTACACATTATCTCATTTGGTCTTTACAGTGACCTTTGGACACAGGTAGCTACATTTTATAGATTGAAAAAACGGGACTCAGAGAGGTTAAGTTCTTTGTCCAAGGTCACACATGAATGGTTAGACAATAGAACAAAACATGTCTATTGGTAAATGGCCTTTCCATATAAGTGGTTGATACTTTAATGTTATTGGCACAGATTTGCAAAATGATGGTGTTAATACGCATCTGAGTGGTAATGGTGTTTTGTTGATGAAGACGGGTCTTGCAGTAGTTTTTACTGCTGATTCCTAAATAAGATAGCCAAGGCAAGGTGGAACAGAATTCTTTTTATGGCAACCATTGGTCTTGGGTGGGGAGCATGGCAGTATAGGAGATCTTTGTCCTTTGAGTTGCAAGCTGCAGGTAGAAGACTGGCGTGTAGGTGTGAAGCACTGCTCATCAATTTCTACCCACAACGTCAGATTCTCAGTCATCGTGGGTCCTTCCCCTTCCTTAAGCAGCAGGAGGCAGGCTGTTCACGCCCTCTTTTCTGTGGGTTGTGTTTCAGATATAGTCATTTTAGTACATCATATAAAAACTCATACAAGGCCTTAGGCTCAATGGCTATTTAAACAGGGGCAGAGAGAGGGCATGAGGGGAGTGCGTAGCTATTTCAGATTAGGGTGCTGTGGGATTCAGTCAGGGTCTTTGATCAGGCTGCTGCTCTACTTTGGCTGTGGTGCTCTTCTAGTAAGTGGTCCTAAGGCTGTTGGTTTCTCTCCTAGCTGGTCCTAGTGAGCCCTACGTCAGAGCAGTATGACAGCCTACTTCGGCAGATGTGGGAGAGGATGGACGAGGGATGCGGAGAGACCATATATGTCATTGGGCAGGGATCAGGTGAGCATAGTTTTCCTTTCACTTTATTTTTAAAAAACTATTTAGAGCACATTTTCTGTCTTTTTACCCACTTTTCCTGTTCAGTGTCTGCAGGACTGTTGGGGAGGACATAAAAGCACAAAGCGATAATGTTAATTCTCACCTTAGTGGTCACAATATGCTTGACTTTAAAGAGTCACTTTCCAAGCGGTTTTACAGAAGCTTCTTTTCTACCTTCAGTACTCTGCACTTGCATAAAGGGGAATAAAGCACAAAGCAAGGAAACTTCTTGTCCTGGGGATAGAGCAAGTCACAAGGCTAGAATTAAGCCTTCCCTGGGCAGCTCTAGGTCTTCCCTCCAAACCCAGATTATGGGTCCCCTTGCTACTATTGCCTGCTTAGCAGAGAACTTCCATGGTTCTTCTTGATGTCAGCAAGAAGCTGACACCCAGAATTCCTCTCTTCAGCGAGGCTTCCTTGCCCCGGACCACACTGACCATTCAGTGTGGATCGTTGTGATAACGGAGGCCCTCTCTTCTCCCGGTGAGATCCCGTTAGACGTGGAGGCTTGTTACCATTCTGGAAGGAACTGGTTATTGTACTCCAATCTGCTTATTCCATTGTAAGAGGGCGCATTGTTTCAGAGGAAGGCAGCACCCATGACAGAATCCCAGATTATATCTTGGGCTTTTTTTCCCTTGGTCATTCCTAGTTTATACCCTCAATTCAAACCCGCTTACCCTCATCTTCATTATGACATTATCTTTGCTGAAGTGGCAGCTAGGCATATTCATGATTATGAATTTAACCTGTACCACAACTTTTCTGTCATCTTTGCAGGAGGGCCCGGTAGGCCTCAGTGCATCATTGGAGGATCAGTTCTTTGCTAATGTAGGCTTTGTAAAGGCAAATAATAATTCTTTTTGTAGACCGAGTTTAAGATGGAGAAAATTTCAAAATCACTTTTTAACTATTTGGCAGATATCTATTTAGTATCTTCTGAGGGCTCGATACTGTTGCAAAGCACTTTTGGGTATTGAAATCTGGTCTCTGTCCCAAGAAGGAAAGATGGCATATACACAGATAACCTCAGTAGAAAACAATATTTGGAAATGCTGCAAGAGTGACACAAGGAAGGAAGAAGGGCTTGACCTACAGTTACCTCTGTGCCTTCCTTCGATATGTTTCTCATATCAATTCTTTCCTTTTCATCTTTGCCACCTCCCCTGGTTTCAGGGCTCACCACCTTAAAGAAGGCATGGTCCAGGAGATAGGCAGACTAAGAGGTTGCATGTCAAGAAAGGGAGGGAGTTGGTCAGCATTATCAGGTGCTACAGAAACAACAAGGAGAGTCGGGTCCAGGAAAAGCCATTCCATTTGGTGACTGAGGGATCATTGGCAGACTTTTGAAAGCTTTTGTGTCAGGTGCATATCTGGCCTGCTGTAACAGGATGACCTACTCAAAGAACAATGCATGCTTATAGAATTGAAGAAACCACATCTAAATCAGTTTTGACAAGTGTTGGGACTATTCTTTGAAGACCCAGATTCTTAAGATAACCCCCTCCCCCAGTTCTTTATTGCGGACTCTTAATGAGTTTTACCATGCCTTGGCAACTCACAACTAATTAATCCTCCAGTGGCAAAGCATAAGATGTCAAACATTCATTAACACGTCTGTACATCCAAGCATTATCTTTGCATCTGTCAATTGGATGCTGTTAGATTCTTAGTGACTCCTTCCTGCTGGAATTCTTTTGAGGTAGAGATCATAACTAGTTCAACAAGTCAAACATCAAACAGAGGACTAAACCAGATGCAAGGCCCCCAGGGGCCAGCTTCATCACCTGCTTCCTGTGTGTGTTGGGTGCATCATCTCTGTTTATCACCTCCTTTGCCTATAAAATGAGGATAATGGCATCTTTCCTCACCCTCCCTCAGAGAAATTTTGTATGAATAAGTTAGACATTAAAAAATTCTGAGCATTGCAGAGGAATGTGCTCTTTAAGTATACATTCCTGATTTGAGATTGATTGCTTACTTATTTGTTTGTTTGTTTTAAGATTGATCTTTTAAAAGGAAGCAATCTGTCCTAGTAGTTAGGGTCTGGAGCCTGGCAGGTCTGAGTTCGCCTCCTGGCTCTTTAACTTATCTTTAAATAGAGATAATAATAGAATCTATCCCATGGTGTCATGGTGAAGGTTAACCCTTGACATATATGTGAGCATTATATAAATGTTAGCTAGTGGTAGTAGTTACAGTGGTAAATTTTTAAGAGTTCCAGGCTATACTTGATTAACCGTGATATTTCTTTCAAAAAGAACCTTTTCCTTTGTCAGATATTAAGTCATGACCTCAGAGCCAGGTACTGTATTAAAAGTTCAGGGAACATAGTCTTTTCGGAGGAGTTAGGAAAGGCATCAAAAGGAGGCGCCCTCTGAATTGGTTCTAAAGGATGAGCAGGAGTTTTTCAGGTAAATGGAGGCAGAAATGAGTGAGCAGAGGAAGCCACATGCCCATTGGTGATTGTGGAGTATTTGGTGGACCAGCAGTGATTCAGTAAAGTGGGAGTGTCAGGAAGGTGGGCTGGACAGGCAGGTCCAGATCTTGAGGGTCTTCAAATGCCACACCAAAGAGCTTATCCTAAAAGTTTGGAGAAGCTTGCAGCACGTTGAGCAGGAGAGTACATATAGGAAAGGTAGGTCAGATGGCAGGGTGGAAGTCCCATTAGGGTTGGGTGTGGGCAAAAATGTGGCCTTTAGTACTTGGACCTCTGTGGCTTTCCTCCTTGGCCTTTGCCTCCAGTCCTACTGCGTGAGAAATGCAGTGCATGCTGGAGGAGGAGGGTACTTTGACTGGGGCATCCTCTGGGAGCCCTGGATGGACAAGATGACATTGGTGATTGCCCCCTGGTGTGGAACAGGACCTGAAAGCGTTGCTTTTTGTTGTGTCAGAATCAGGAAAGGGTCGAGAGAATTTGGGGGTCTGGCAAGAATGGCAGGGTTAATAGGCCTTCTCTCAGGAACACTTCCAGCAAGCCCTTCCCTGTTTTACACTGTGACATGGCAGACCTCATTTCATCCTTCTGAAAGACCTCAGAGATGGGAACTGTTAGTATTATTCCCATTTCCTGGGTAAGGAAACTGAGGTATAGGGGTTTTAATTAACTTGCCCAAGTTCATACAGCTAGTGGGTGGCAGATTCTCCAAACTGGAAGAAAGCTTAAGAGTGAAAACATCTATTTCCAATCTCTGACTAGAGCACAAATGCCCTGCCTGCTCATTTTGTGTGGAGACACCTTGCTGTGCTCCAAAACCCTGACTTTCGTCACCACGTGATCACTACCAGCAGTGTCTGTCTCTAGGTTATTGCCTAATTTACAATAAGAGCTAAATCTCCCAAACATTGAAGTACAGCTAACCCAGACGGCCGGAGCTCAGTGGGCCTTGCGTTTAGAAACTCCTCCTTCCAACCGCTCCCTCTTTATTCATTTGTTTTACATTCTACAAACATTTGAGGGCTTGATATAGGCAGAGGACCCTTCATCGGTGTCTTCAGGGAATGTTTGAGATGTGATTCCTGTCCCGAATGGAGATGCTTACGTATAGTGGAGGAAGGCAAGCATCCCAAACACGATTGCACAGGGTGTAGTGTGCAGTAAATGCCATCAAGGAGCGGAATAGGTAGGATTTTGGTGGGTGGAGATGTGCTGATGGGCTTTCTAGGATAGAAAATACAAGGGCAAAAGTGTGGAGCTGGAAACCTGCAGGGAGCAAGGGGCATGGTTACTGGGCCACTTGCACTGGGACAAAACAGGAGGGGCTGTGGAATGAATGGGGTAGGCCTGTAAGGAATTGAAAGTGAACACTGCTGGGCCTGGGGAGTCATTCCAAGGCTTTGACTGGGATGTGACTGTCTTAGAGCTGTGCTTTGTTTGGGGGCTTGGGCGTGTGTGTCTGCAGGATGGGTTGTAGGGAATAGAGACTGGATTTGCTAAGTTTGGTTAGGGATCTGTCTGTTATGGTGACTGAGGTACAGAGCCTGAATCAGACTCGTGGCATTGGACTGGCAAAAGGAGGAGAGCAGGGACAAGGAAAGAAGAGCCGGGTCTGCGCTAGAATCAGCAGGACTGGAGCCCTGAGTGCTAAGCTTGGGGGACTGGAAGGAGAAGGAACCGGTCTGGCATTAAGGGGAACCCTTGCCAGAAGAAAAGGCTCTAGGTTTGGAATCAGAAGACCCAGGCTCACAGGGCCCCTCTGCTCCCCACCCGCTCCGAGACCTCCCTGGACTCCGTTTGCCCCCTTTTAAATGGGGAAAGGAAGGCTTACCTCCAGGATTGCAGCGAGGACTAACCTGTTGTTAATGGTGTTAGTTTTTGTGCTGTTGTTTAAAGAGAGGGGTTGGGTTGTTGAGTTTAGACTTTGGGCTTCTAGGAGTCATTCAGTCTGGAGCTCGGGGAACAGGACAGTGCTAGAAATGAATGTTTTTGTAGTTTTCAAAATGATATTTGAAGCCATAGTATGAGATGGCCAAGAGGAATGTTTAGAGGACAGAGAAGAGGGCCACTGGCCGACTGCTGGAAAAGACTGGCATTTTGGGGACAGGAGCAGGAAGAGCCAGCAGAGTAGACAGAGGAAGAGGAACCAGAGAGCAGGAGAGGGAAATCAGGAGAGTTCATGCAATAGGCGGGTGGCGTGGGTGGGAAGCGCTTCAGAAAACAAAGGCAGAATGGCCAGCAGTGTCACATGCTGTTGAGGTCAAGAAAGGGGTGTTGGATGAGTGGTTAGAAGGCCATTGATCACTTGAAAACTGGTTTCTCCCAGATTCCTTAAGTAAGATTCAGAGACTAGGTAGCAATAGTCAACAAGTCTCAGTTACACTTTTGAGGTGCTCAGCTCAAGGAGAGGTAGCTCAGGGGAGAAGCAGGGGCAAGGGAGGAGGGCAGGGCTCCCTTCTCCTAGTTTAAGAATGGCTCGAGCTTGCTTGTAAGGGGAGAAGTGGAGGGGGGAGGAAGGGCGGGTGAGAAGAGGTGCTTCAGAGTCTTTGGAAAGTAGTAAAAATGTCTGGGCCCATGCTGGGGGTTGGGAGCGGTTAGCCCAGGGATGGAGCACGGGTGCTCTTGGAGACAGGCTGGAGAAAAGCTGAGGGAGTCATTGTGGGAATTCCGCAGGACACCGAGTAGAAAGCACCTGACGAGAATTGTCGTCAGTAGGCACTCACTAAATGGTTGGTTGGTTCTTCCCTTCCCTATCCTGAGCTCAGCCTTGTTTTTCCATCTACTTGCTGGACGTTTCACCTGAGCTACCTCAGTTAACAATCTATCCCTAATATCATTCTTCAGTTCGCGCCGCATTTCCCTTTGTCCCCTGTCCTCATTATCTCTTGCTTGAATTGTTGGAATGACTTCCTGACTGGGCTCCCGCCCTCCACTCTCACTTGCCAGCGCACCTTATACCGCTGCCCAGTGGATTTTTCTAACCCCCAGCAATCTGATCACGTTACTCCCTCGTCTAAAGCCCTAGGGCTTCCCACTGCCTGATACCTGATGTGTTTTGCTGCTAACGTCTGTCTGCTTGACCGCTGCCACCTCTCCTGTGGTCTCCTGCCGCTTGACATCCTGCTTTCTGACACACCGAGCTGCTTACGGGTCCCTCAGTGTGCTGTCATCTGCCATGCGCTATGCTTAGCTTCTCTGCCTAGGATGTCTTTGCTTCTTTCTCTGCGGGCCCATTTTCACGCTTGGAGACCCAGCACCGTGCAAAGCTGTCCTCAGCTTCCCCAGGCAATGCTAGTTGCTCATGCTTTACATTCTTCTTGTACAGTTCTGTAGTATGGTACTCAAGCTGCATTGTGGTTAATTAATTTCCTGTCTCTCCTCCTGGGCCGTGAGCCCGCGAAGGGCACCTGTATTCCCAGGACTCAGCATGAGGCTTGGCATAAAACCCAAGAGTCTCAGCGATTACTGTTGAATGAATTAATGAATGCCCTGCTTAATGAGGAAACCCATGGCACAATCATTTATTAGCTCTGTTTGTGAAAAGTGTCAGGTAGAAAGAGCCATGTTCTTCAGTGCCTGGGGTGGGGCTTTTCTGAGGGGTTGGCTGGCTGGCTGGCTTGTTGAAACGCTGATGTCTGGGCTTTTGTCACCAGATGGGACTGAGTATGGGCTGAGTGAAGCTGACATGGAGGCCTCCTACGCTACAGTGAAGAGCATGGCAGAACAGATAGAGGCCGATGTCATCCTCCTGCGGGATCGGCAAGAAGCTGGGGGTCGTGTGCGTGATTACCTGGTCCGGAAACGAGTAGGAGACAATGACTTCCTGGAGGTCAGGTGAGGAGGCCTCAGAGCAGTTCCGAGGTCCCCTGTAGCATGGCCTCAGGGTCTAGGGCTTTATAGAGAATGGGGATTGAGCCTTCGACACCGACTGTGGCAGCTTCACCCCTTCCCTTTGTGAGGCATGGAGAGAATGTCCAGGACACGACAGCTCCATTCCGTTTCCACACTTCCCCGTCCCTAAATATTCCCACTTGGAAAGAGTGGGAGAGAGGCCACCCATACATTCCGTGGGCTGTGTTTTCTTTCTCATCAGCCCGCAAGGCTAGAAAGCAGAGTGACGGAGGAGAGCAGAGCGTTTGGGTCTCTCCTGACTTCGGAGCCCCTGTCTGGCCGCTTTGAGGAAGCTGGTGGAAGTTCAGGGAGAAACCCACTGTGGGAGCCCGCTTCCTCCTGAATAACTCTTTCTGGCACCTCCAGGAACATTCTCGATGTGCTTACCCATGAACAGGAGGAACAGTGAGCAGGAGAGACTCAGGAGCAAACCGGTCCTTACAAATCCAGCTAGTGGGGTTCACCTTGTGCCCCGCTAACTCTCACGTAGAAATATGGGTTCTTGTACCTGCAGGGTAGCAGTAGTGGGCAACGTGGACGCTGGCAAAAGCACACTTCTGGGGGTCCTGACACATGGGGAGCTGGACAATGGCCGAGGCTTTGCCCGCCAGAAGCTCTTCCGCCACAAACATGAGATTGAATCTGGTCGCACCAGCAGCGTGGGCAACGACATTCTGGGCTTTGACAGTGAAGGCAACGTGGTGAATAAGCCAGATAGCCATGGCGGCAGCCTGGAGTGGACAAAGATTTGTGAGAAGTCCACTAAGGTGATTACCTTCATCGACTTGGCGGGCCACGAGAAATACCTGAAGACCACTGTGTTTGGCATGACGGGCCACTTGCCCGACTTCTGCATGCTCATGGTGAGTGTGAGGCACTCCCCGTGGGGGTGGGTGGGATGGGGTGGGGATGCTCTAGCAGAGCTCTTGGGGATGTGGTTATGGGCAAGTGTTTGACATTGTTCTGAGGCAGAAGTCTTTTAGGGGTTTTGACACTGGGTAAGGATGACAGGCTTTGCTGGGGTACCCAGTCCTCTGAGCATCACAGTCTTCTTCAGCGGTGTACCTTGATCTCCTAGGTTAGACCTGGATAGGTCCCCCTAAGGAATAACCATGGTATTTGCAGACCTCTCATTTTTTTGGAGAGACATAGAGGATTTCTCTGGGGTGTACTTATTATCTTTAGAAATGTTTTCTTCTGAGGTTGGGCTACTTTGAGGGGGTGACACCAGGCATACCCTCCAAGAAGGGTAGGCTAGGGGGAGGGAATGGAGGAGAGCACAGCACTCAGGAGGGACCTGAGAGTGGCCTTGTCTGAAGCCTGGAACGAGTTTGCTTGTTGAGAGGCTTCTGTGTTTCTGGTACCACGCTGGGCCTGAAGATGCAGCAGCGTAT
Source organism: Pteropus medius (assembly GCF_902729225.1). NCBI lineage: Eukaryota > Metazoa > Chordata > Mammalia > Chiroptera > Pteropodidae > Pteropus > Pteropus medius. Next base: position 135,053 of record NW_024347791.1, on the reverse strand, counting down.
GCATGGCCAGCCTGGGGCCCCGCAGAGCCTACAGCCTCGTGGGGATAGATTTTTAAGCAGCTCATTATGTAGATGAACTGAAAAGGAAAGGGAGCAGCAGCTTCTGCATTAGATCTTACTGCTAAGCTTGTATTTGGATCCCTTTGACCTTCTTCCCTGGACAGAGAGTAGGAATCAGCAAGGCCCACAGCCTTGGTGGCAGCTTCACAGCTTTCACAGAAAGAGAGAGAGCAAGCAAGTTTTACTTTGGCAAGTCCTTCTCAAAGCCCTTCCCCATATTCCAATTCCTCCAGTTGCCCGAATTAATAAGTATAGTAAACACAAGCATCTGTTCAGAGCAGACTTGATCAAGTTGCGCTGTAAACACAGGTTCTCAGGCAGCGTCTCCCCAGACTGGAGGGTAGAGAGAGAAGGAGCATCTGTATGAACACTCGTCGGCTCTCTGCCCAAGGTTCTTGGGATCTTGGTGTGATTTCATCTCCCGCATCTTTGATCACTGCAAGCAGCCATTACCGACCTTGTCAACTGGGCTAAGAAAAGCTGCTCTATAAGAAGGAGTTTCCATGGATGCACCATGGGTCATATTTGTGGGGGGTGTTGGATTGATACTAAAAAAAAGTATAGAAATCAGTTTAAAATGAACATTTTTCTGAGCTACCATAAGGCCAGTTAATGGGAAGATCTTCACTCAGATGAAATATATTATCAGATTTTTAGGCCATGATCCAAATATTAAAATTTTTCTGCAGAGAACAGTGAAATATTTCATTATCGTTCCATGGCAATCAATTTTTTTGGGGGAGGAAATCTTTAAAATATATCTACAACAAAGCAATAAAGCTCTCTCTTACCCAGGCTGGGAACAACAAAAGCAAGTCTGGGTTGTGTAAGAAAGATTGGAGGGAATGGGAGAATTAGGAGGAAGATGGTGGAGGTGTCTTGGTGTAGGCGAAAGGGAACACAGGTAAGGGACATCTTTTTTATTGTTAACTAGTGGGATGATAGCTCACCTGTGAGCTGTGATGATCGAATGAGAACATCCTTGAAAACACTCTGGAACGTATAAAGCACTATATTGTGGCAATTTTAATTTGCTTTAGTAAGTAACACGTTTATATGATGCAGAAAAAAAAAGGTGCCAAAGGGCTCTGTCCAGTGTCCTCCCAGAGACAACTAGTATTTTTAGTTTCTGATGTATCCTCCAGAGAGATTTTGTGATCATACCGGTAAAAGTGTATGTATTTTCTCCCTCCAATTTCAAACATTCAGAAAAGTTGAGAGAATAGTATAATGAATACCTAAACCTGATTCAGTGGTTATTAACATTTTGCCATGTTTATCTGTTTATGTGCTGGATGCCTGTTTTTATTTGTTGTTTTTTTTTTTTGTTATTCGAAAGTAGCTTATAGACATTTTGACTCTTCACTCCCAAATACTTCAGCACGCAGCTCCTAAGAGTAAGAACTGTCTCCTGTTATTATTGTAACCAAAGTGAACATGAGTGCCCTCATATCCTCTAATATCTAGTCTATAAGTATTTATATTTCAGAAGTTCCCCAAATGTCACACAGCTGGGTTTTTTCCCAAACAATGATCCAATCACCATTTTTTAATCAGTAGTGTGCTACATATACCTGGATTTTTTTCCCCTTAAAAATATATTTTAGAGATTATCTTATATCCGTAGATAAGAGTTTCCTCCTTTTCTTTCACGGCACATTTGGTGCCTTGCGCGTGTGCCCTAATTTATTTGGCCAGCCTGTGTGGTGATACTTAAAAACACTATGGGAAGGACTAGCAACAGTAATAACAGCTGCCATCGTTTGAACACCTAATTCATGCTCATGTGTGCTACACTTTTGACATGTTACAATGTTTAAACAAGTGAACCCTCTAAAGTGGATATTATTATCCGCCCACTTTATAGATGAGGAAACTGCGGGCCAGGAATGTTAAACTGAACCTCCTTTGATGACCCTAGATAGTCGTTTTTCCCAACTGTCTAGATTTGTCTTTTCTGTGCTTCCAAGTCTCCTCAGATTTTGATGGCCTACATCACTGAATCAGAAGTTAAAGCGATCTTTGCCCAGCCCAGCTTTCACCTATAGCTGTTTTGTTCCTGGCCTGCGACTTTGCCCGCTTTGTCCTGTTCCGGTGGAGGCCTCAGATATATGGGAGTTCTCTCTTACCCTAGCCTTCTTTGAGCTTCTGTGCCCCTCTGGCAGCAACCTCTGCCTCCCTTGCCCTGACGGTTCTTTTTCTGTGTTGGGGCAGGTGGGCAGCAATGCCGGCATCGTGGGGATGACCAAGGAGCACCTGGGTTTGGCATTGGCACTCAATGTGCCTGTTTTTGTGGTAGTCACCAAGATTGACATGTGTCCTGCCAACATCCTGCAAGGTAAGTGAAGCCTCCAGCTAGCAGCAGTCTCTCTGTTGGGAGCTGTCACCCACTGTGGTTCCTTGATCCGCTGCCAGGACTTCAGCCCCAAATCTTTCTGCTTCCTTATCTTGTGCTTAGACCTTGACTTGAATTTCCATCAGCCTAGGATCTTGTGCCTTGTCTCCTGTTTAGCTCTTGGCCTTAGCACAGCTTAGAATTATCCCCTGCTTTTTGTTCTTTCTGGTTCCAAATGCAAGATTCTTAAGATCTCTAATCTGGCACCTCTTTTCAGATGGCCCCAGGCAGAAGGGTTAGATTTTACATGTAGGCTGGATATATGCGGCAATGTTGGGACAGTGGATGGTTACTTCTTACCACCAAAGGCTTCAAAACAGGGTTGCAGGCCTAGGCCTTCATGCGTTTCTCCCTCATTGTTACAGATGGCAGAAGAGAAGTGGAGAGGTATCCTTTTGGAGGGCCTCATAAGGGCTTCTGCAGGTGTCTGCAGCTCCTAGAGATCCTTTTGTCAGGTGCTTTTTTTCCCCTGGAAGCAGAGTATTCTGGGAAGAGCATTGTCCTTTTTATGGATGCCCCCACCCCCTGTCACTTATGGCAGTGGCCCCCAAACTTTTTGGCACCAGGGATTCTCCTGTGAGAATCTAATGCCTGATGATCTGAGGTGGAGCTCGGGAGCGGCTGCAAATACAGATGAAGCTTCTCCTGCCACTCACCTCCTGCTGTGCAGCCTGATTCCTAACAGGCCACAGACCAGTAGCGGTCCATGGCCTGGGGGTTGGGGACCTCTGACTTATAGGATGCAGGTCTTCTAGAGAGTGGAGAAGTTCGACGGGTTTCAGACTCACACCCTTAGCAGACAGGCCTCACCTGTGCTCCTTCTGCTCGAGCAAGCGTGCCTCCACTGTTTCCATCCTCCTCTGTGCTTTCCCGGGCACTGTGGTATTTAACATTGTCTCTTGCTTGCATCAGTAATGAGTGGACCTGTCTTGCCCCGGAAGTCTGGCCAAAAAGAAGGCTGTGTCCCCTTAATTCTGTTCCATTTCACTCCTTAGAAACCTTGAAGCTGTTGCAGCGCCTGCTGAAGTCGCCCGGCTGCCGGAAGATCCCTGTGCTGGTGCAGAGCAAGGACGACGTGATCGTCACGGCCTCCAACTTCAGCTCTGAGAGGTGATGGCATAGGGGAGCACCTGCTTTGGGGATTGGATGAAATAGACCATTCTGGTCTGAGCACAAGGTCTCCCAGATCAGCACTGTTGTCCGGGGGGCTCTATCGGGTGACCCAGATTTGGGGAGGTACCAGTCTTGTTGAGATTGGAATTCCAGCTGAGACTTCGGTGTCCTTATCTGGGAAATGGGAATCATACTACCTTCTCCACAGGGCTCCCCTTAGTGTTGGAGATGACGTACGGAAAGCACTTAGCACTGTGCCTGGCTGCTGTGTGATAGATGCACAGTTGTTCTTATAACTTCTTATTAGTAATGATTTGTATTGCTGTTTCTCAAAAGCTCTCAAATCACAGATCACTTTAGGCCTCGAGTGTCCTTTGATTGAGTAAATATTTATTGGATGTTTATTCCGTGCCAAGCTCTTCAGCTATGCGTTGAAGATTCAGAGAGGACTCGGGCACTGTCCTCGTCCTGGTTGGGTCCGCGGTCAGAGATACTCTTGATAATAGTGAACTTCGTTAACTCCGTTCCTTCTCCCAGAGTCTTGGGGCTGCCCAGGAGCCATCTGCCTTTTGACTTGGTCTGTAGTACAGGACCTAGGGCAGCCTGGCATGCTGGCCTGTGGCTCTGCCATGACACTGTCTTCACTACCACCATTTGGTCATCCAGAGGGGGGTACATTTCAATTCACTGATTTTGTCTAGTGCCTGTTCTGTGCAGGTGCTGTTCTAGGAGCTGTGGGGAACATAACAATTTCTGATCTCAAGGAGTTTGATTAACCCCGGATAGGAGATATAGAGGCCTTTGGGATAACTGATGGAAAATCAGACATAGTGACATGTAACAGAGACAGAAAGTTCTCCCAGAGCTGAGAGGAGTCAAATGCCCATTTGGGAAGAGTTTTGGGGAAGGGTTTACTGGAAGAAGCAGCATTGGAGATGTGCTCTGAAGGATGAGAGGTTTTGGTAATTAAATAAGAGAGAAGAGATGCAGGCAGGAGCATCAGAGTAAACAGATACTTGGGGGCAAAAAAGCATCAAGCTTTTAGGAGAAGGTAAGATTTTCTAGTCTGGCTAGTATACAGGCATTTAAGAGAAATAAACCTGCAGAGATGTCGGGAGGCGGGATCTGGGCTGTATTCTCAGCAGTGGATTAGGTGGTTAGGGATTTTCAGCAGGCATGTGTGGGCTTTAGGAGGCCTCAGAGTGGGTTTGGCAGGAATCGCTGGTGGGGGCACAAGTCGCTGGGAGGCGGGCGAGTGGGCACTGGGGCCCTTCGCTATAGCAGCTGTTCCAGGACCCTCTTGCTGTTCCCATCCTGTGTCAGGCAGGGGTTGGCCTCCTGACTTCTTCCTTTCTCTCCTCCCTGCACGTAGGATGTGCCCGATATTCCAGATCTCCAACGTTACTGGCGAGAACTTAGATCTGCTGAAGATGTTCCTCAACCTGCTCTCCCCCCGCACCAGCTACCGGGAGGAGGAGCCTGCTGAGTTCCAGATTGATGACACCTACTCTGTACCGGTGAGCGGCTCCTAGGGGGCCGAGCAGGGTCAGGGGCCGGGCAGGCACTTCCCACAGAGTGTGATGGGTTGAGTCTGTGGTGGGAAGGGGCTGAGTGGGGATGGACTTACTGGGCCAGGATCTTCTCTGCAGGGTGTGGGGACAGTGGTGTCGGGGACAACACTGAGGGGCCTGATTAAGCTGAATGACACGCTGCTGCTGGGTCCAGATCCTTTGGGTAACTTCCTGTCCATTGCTGTCAAATCGATCCATCGAAAGCGCATGCCTGTCAAGGAGGTGCGGGGGGGCCAGACAGCCTCCTTCGCACTGAAGAAGGTGAGTGTTGGTGATACCAGAACTCCCCTCGGACTCCACATTGTGCTGGGCTCTTGGCTGTCCCCAGTCCTCAGGGCTGCTCTGCAAGGCAGGGGTTACTGACTTCGCTTTTATAGATGAGGAAACTGAGGCTCAGAGAGCCTGAGTGACATGCCCAGGAGCCACAGGTAGTAAGTGCTAGAGCTGGGACTTGGACCCAGGCCGGCCTGCCTCCTAAGCTCTGTTCCTCCCCTAGTGCTGGAGCAGGATGCCCTGAACTCCGTGCTGAGGTCAGCCAGGTGCTTCCCTGCTGGACAAGGATTGTCTGCGCGCAGACCTCCCATAGGGCAGTTGGGGGTCTGTGCCAAATCCTCTTCTCATTCAGCCTTCTGTCCCCCGGGGCTTGGGATTGGTGCTAGTTCTGGTGTCATCTCCCTCCCTCAACAACCAGATTAACTGGCAAAGTGGAACTTTATTCCCACCAACAGTCATGTCATGCTCTCCCTGTCCCTTCCACCTCATGCTTGCCTGCCTTTGTCCTCTAACCACCCGCTTAGTTCTTACCCACCCTTCAACGCCCAGCTGAAGCGCCACTTCCTGCACGAAGCCTTTCCTGCCCCCCAGTTGCAGTGCTTAAGCTTCTCACGTTGCACTAGAATCTGCCTAGAAGGCCTGTGGTTCAGTGCAGTGAGGGCAAGGCCAAGTTCGGGTGGTCCTCATTCCCAGAAGGACTCCTGGGCCTCTGGGACCAGGGGCTGAAACCAGAAGGAATCATTGTCCCTGAGGTCTGGGATTCTCTCGTTCTTTCAGATTAAGCGCTCCTCTATCCGGAAGGGCATGGTGATGGTTTCCCCGCGCTTGAATCCTCAAGCATCCTGGGAGTTTGAGGCCGAGATCCTCGTCCTCCACCACCCCACCACGATTAGCCCGCGCTACCAGGCCATGGGTAGGTGTCAAAGGGCATTGCCAGTCCAGGGGACCCCCCACTCTAGAACTTCCACCAAGTGCTCCAGCGACCCTAACACTAAAGAGTCAACTCCAGCCAAAAGGCAGGCCTCCTTCCTGTTTAGCATTGCCCTGTGTTCCACCCACAAGCTGTAGTGTTTGTTCAGTCCTGTAAACACGAACCGGGTGTGGCTCTCTGCCTACAGTTTCTACTGAATGCTGCTGTGTGCCAAGTGTTGCCAAGGTGCTGGGGACAAAGACCAGATGGGCAAAAGCCCTGCCTTCAGGAAGTGAACAGTCTAGAGAAGGCACACACGCGAGCACAATGCCCTGTATTCAGGAACTGGGACGCGAGTCTGGGGACAGGTGGGGTCTAACTGGTGGAAAAGGTAGGAGAGTGTGGAGCAGGGTCAGATCTCAGAGTAGCCTCTAGCTCGCTTGGCCTCCCTGAAGTCTGCAGCCTGCCGCAGCTCAGGCACGTTTCCTGCTTTCATTCACTGCCTCTGTTGAGGCCAGTGGGTGGCCCAACCCTGTCTTGACCCCTGGCTCCCTTGGCAGTGCACTGTGGGAGCATCAGGCAGACGGCCACCATTCTGAGTATGGACAAGGATTGTCTGCGCACTGGGGACAAGGCCACTGTGCACTTCCGCTTCATTAAGACCCCTGAGTACCTACACATAGACCAGCGGCTGGTGTTCCGGGAAGGCCGCACCAAGGCCGTGGGCACCATCACCAAGGTATGGCTGGGCAGACTCGCCTGCCCTCAGCATACACTGGGGGCCATTCCACCTCTAGACCTTGAGCACAGCAGGTGCTTCTTGAGAAGCCCTGCAGAATCTCCCGATTGCCAGAGACAGAGGTGCCAGTCCCTGCCTTGGGAGAGCTGGAGCAGGGCAACCCTCCTGGATGACCATACTTAGGATTTCCTGATAGCCACACTGCAGACATTTCTAGCTGCTCAGATATTCACTTGGTCTCTGGGAGGCCTGAACTTAAAACTTGCCCCTGACTCTTGTTCTAAGGCAGCAGGGTCCTGGGCCTGGAGATGCAGTCGACGCTCTGAAGAGTTTTGTGGGCTCAGTAAGGAAGAGAGCCTGGAGTGCAGCTTGCCAGGCTCCGGCTGGGAGCTGGGCTGAGTGGGAGGGGGTCAAGGTTTTCCCATTGTCTGTGGGAAGAGCAGCCAGGGCAGCGGACGGGATGGAGCTCTGCTGGGCTGGGCTGAGCTGAGGCAGCCCTGGAATGCTGAGCAGGGGTGAGAATGTCTCTCCATCTCACTGCGCCTGGCATGGTCCTTGTGCCATGGACCCTGGGCCCTCACCCAGGACCAGCCAGGCCAGGGAATGAGAAGTCTCTAAGAGAGCAGACGGGGGAGTGAGCAGCTGAGCTGATGTCACTGCCTGCAGCTCGGGCTTCATCCTCATCCCTTTGGCTCCTGCAGCTCCTCCAGACTACCAACAACTCCCCCATGAACTCCAAGCCTCAGCAGATTAAAATGCAGTCAACGAAAAAAGGCCCTCTGAGCAAACGAGAAGACGGGGGTCTGTCTGGAGGGTCGGCAGTAGGGGTGCCCCCACCTGGAGACGAAGGTTGCTCCCTAGGGGCTGCACCGTCAGCTGCACCCAGCAGTCTCCAGCCAATGGTGAGCATGTCTCCTGGCCCCCCAGGCTGGTCCTGGGCTCCTGACCACCTGAGGCGGGCTGTGGGTAAGGTGGTGGGGGTGTGGCTGTCACTCTGGTGGAGGATGACATGTAGGAGAGCTCCAGGCAGCTTTCGCCCACTGCCATGTCTGCATTTAAAGGTGTTTCTCACAACTCCTAGCACATAACTGCTATCTAAGTGTGAGCTACTTACCTCTTAAGGCTGGTTTTCAGATTTCGAGATGTGGCTTACGTAAGATCAATCTTATTGGTTGTGATTAGTATTTGGTTTCACGTTTCAAAGTTTCCCTTTCATAGTAAGACTGTTCGTGTGTATGAGAGTGTGGGTGACGTGCGTGCCCGTGGTCCAGAGCTTTGACAGATACTGCTGTAGAGGGCCCCCCTGTGCCCCTTCCCCTGACATGACACCTCCTGAGGGGTTGGTGGCCTTGGGCCCTGTGTCATCTTAGCTCTCGGCATCCGCTGCTAGTTCTGTCCCATTCTTGGTGTCCCCTTACCCCGCTCGCTCCTTCCAGTCTTTCTCCGTCTGACCCCTTCTTCGAGGAGGAAGCTACTGCCTGGACCCACCCTTTCTGCTTTCGGGCCTTGAGCTTGCTTCTGGCTCCTTCATTCCTTTCTCTCCACTTATCAGTGGTAGCAGGTTTGGTTCTGGCTGTCTTTGTGCTTCTCCAAATTCTCACACACCCCTTATCACATGCGACCCACCTGCCCTGGAGGAAGGTAGGCAGGGCAGTGCTTGCTCCCTCTGCCAGAGGGCGGAGCCATGGTCCAGTCCGCGTGATGGCTGCTCAGGCTAGGCTGGGACCACTGCCCGCTGTTGTCTCCTGCCCCCTCTTCCTACTGCCCCTGCCCCTCTGCTGTCCTGTCCTGCTCCCAGTGGACCACTGCTTCTCAAGCTCCTCCTTTCTCTCTTTCAGCCCAAGCCCAGCAGTGGGGGCCGGCGACGAGGGGGCCAGCGTCACAAAGTGAAGTCCCAGGGGGCCTGCGTGACTCCTGCCAGTGGCTGCTGAATTTCCCCCACCCCCATGGGATCCTCATACTCTGGCCACCGCTCCACCAGATGGGCCAGAGCAGCTCTGACCGCCACCCACCTTCCCCCCAGGCCACAGCTGGAGCCTCATCATTCCCCCACCCCCCGTTTCCAGGGGCGTTGTAATTTATAAGCTGAGGAAGGTGGCCAGACTTCCGGAGGACTGACCATCTCCTGCCCTCTTGCCCGCCTTCTCTCTCACCCACAGTTTTTGTACATCTGGGCCCTTAGTTTTTATTCTTTTTATTATACCTCTCTCTAATTGTGTGTGTGTGTGTGTGTGTGTGTGTTGTGCAGGAGTGTGGCCAGTCAGGGACAGTCTTTCTCCTTTCCTCTGCCATGGCTGGCCACCAGCCTCCAGGAGTTGGCTGCCTGCCCATTTGTCCATCCGTCCGTCCATCGTGTGTCTCTGTGAGAACCTGTAGGGGCTGTCAGAAGCTGAAGGGTGTCCTTCCTCCCTGCGCTCTTCTGCACCCAGAGCCCCTCTGTGGAGCTGGCCTCAGGGCTGGGGGGCTTCCAGGTGTAAGTGCTGCTGCTGCCAGCTCAGGGAGCCCTCCTGGGACTGGGGCCTTCTAGGAGGGGGGGGTAGTGCTGACTTCCTCTTTTCTCTCCCTTTTTCTCCTTAAACCCTAAAACAAGTAATGCCAAAAGCTCTTAAATTGTAGCCTGTAGGTGTGTGGGGGGGAGAGGTGATTGGATTGTAGGGCCCTCCCTGCCCCTAACTCCGACCTTTGCCACTCACCCAGAGACAGCTGGTGGCTTTTCTTTCCCCTTGGAGACAATCCTGTGTTTGCCTGGCTGGCGCCTGCTTTGTGATTCTGCTGAGCTGGAGGCTCTTGCCTTGTCTAGGAGCCGCCTCCTGCTTGGCCTTTGAATCTTGTTGGGTGTCAGGACACTGATGACCTATACTGGGGTCTGCCTGCTCAAGGTCATGCTCATAAGCACTCCCTGTTGGTGGGGTGCAGGTGTTCCTCTGAGCCAGGCAGGGACCGGACCCCCTCCTGCCCCCCACACCCCCGCCACATCGCCCCAACATGGTTGCTACAGCGAAGGGCCTGAGCCCTGGAAGCCCAGTCAGGGTGCAGGGAGGACCGGGAGAGGGCAGTCAAAAGGACTCTTCCAGGCCCAGCACTAAGCTGAGCATTAAGCCCTCTGGAAGAATCACTGCCTGGGGAGGGGGTGGGGGCGGGATTGCCCAGGCCAGAGATGGCAGCGTGGGCCCTGAGCCAGCCTGGTCTGGAGCCCTCTGATTAGGGTGGACTGATGGGCAGACCGCCAGCGGGCTGGGCCCTTCCTCAGCCTTGCTCCCCTCTTGTCCCCAACCCTTCTCCTGATGTCCTGCTCCTGGACTGCTGGTCTCTTCACTTTGCCTTCCAGCTATTTCTAGTTACCACTGACCCGTGGCCTGACCAGACCAGCACCCAAAATAGAAGTTTGTTCCAAGTTGACAGTGTCTTGTTCCCTGTCCAGCCCCTCCAGGTGGAGGCGCTGTCACCGGGAACACAGTTGCCCTAGAGCCCTGTCCTCAGAGCAGGAGGGAGGAGGGGAGCCCAGCCTCTCCTAGCAGGGAGGCGTGGCTTCCATGCCCAGGCTCCTCCCCGGGCCCTTACCCAGGACAAGCTGCCAGCCTTCTCTGAACTTCAGTTTCCTCATCTACAGCAAGAGGTAACCGCCTGCATGGAGGAGGGGGTTGGGGGGTGAGGACTTAGGACGTATGTGAGGCCCTGAGGGCCCAGCACGTGGGGGGTACCCGGTGGCTGGCCATGCTACTCACTACCCGCTTTTACTCCCAAGTCCATAGCAGAGGCCATAAGCCGGGGGACGGGCTCGAAAGGAGAAATGTAGCATTGGCACGTCACTGCTGTGTGGCTGGGGCCGTGATGGGTGTCTCACTCGCTTCATGTCCTTTAATGTCCGCAGCTGCTGTCTGTGAGGGAGGGGGCGGTGGTTTCATTTTTCTGTGTAAGGAACCTGAAGCTCAGAGGAGCAGAGCCACCAGCAGGCGCATCTGCGCACGCAGCGGCCCTCACCCCCAGCCGCTCCGGGCCGCTGCTCCATGTGTCCCTCAGCCCCTCCTGCTCCTTTGTCTGCTGGCTGTTTCCCTCTTGCTTCTTCACTCCGGTTCCACTTCCAGGGGCCGCTAACCCCTGGCGCCTTCATAATGGGAGGGCTCCGGTGTTGAGGGCCCCCGTGCTCTGTCCCCATGGCAGGTGCTGTGGAATTTGTTTCCACAGGATTTGGCCCTGGTAGAGCCTCAGAGCAGGTGGAACCCCACTTTGTTTGAAGTCTCCGGCCCCTGTGAGCATAACCACTTCCTTTCCATTTGGAAGCTGTGGCCTCTACTCTGGCCTCTGCCCTCAGACACTCAGGAGGTTGGTCTGGATTTCTGGTCACTAGGCCCACACCGCTAGCAGGGGGCTGACTGAATGCAGCATTTTATCGTCATCAGCAGGGAGTACAAAGGTCCCCTATGGGTCTCAGACCTACCAACGATCCATTTGGAACAAGAACACCAGCCCTTTTGTAGTTGATAAAGAATAAAGTTGTTAATCTGATCATCTCGAATGGCAAATCCTGGCCCTTCTGTATGAGCAGCTAGCATTTGTGGTGTCTTTAATTCAGCCAGGACCACTGTTCTGGCTCATGGGCCTCCCTGGCCCAGCATAAAGTAACAGGAATGTGCCCTGGTGCAGGGGGAAGTACAAGTTGGATTGGGGTGATGGGATGGACCATGGAGGAGACGATGTGAACTATGCTGTGAGGGGCCAATAGGGTTTGAACATGGGTGGACAGGGTACGCACCAGGCCCCAGGGGGCAGGAGCAGAGGGCACGGGCCCTGATGGTGTGTGGTATCCTGCTTAGGGTGTCGCCTTTGTCAAAAGATGGTGCTAGCTGCAGAGGAGCAGTGGCCGGGGGCGAGTCGTGTGTAGGACTCTTTCTCGGGACCTTGAGCTGAGGGGTTGAGTACCTGGCCTGTGGCCTCAAAGCTGGATTCGCACTTTACCTGGCACTCTTTCTGTGGCGGTTCATCCCCAAGCCCTTCCCTACTGACCTTTTCCTGCCTTTATTTTTTAAGCTGTGATGGGGACTGGCCCTGGGCCAGGTGCCATGGTCAGGACAAGAGGCCAGTTGGGGCACTGCCCCTGGCCCTTTGAGCAGCTGGTTACACTGAATCTGGGGAGGTACTTGTGGGGAAGGGCCAGGACCTGCTCCCGAGCTGGCAGGTTCTGGTTCTTCAGGGGACCCACCTCCTTGTCCCATCCCAGCACAGGTACAAGGGGCAAATGTCTAACTGCCACAGCAGCGCAGCGCTGAAGGCAGATGTGGTCACTAGAGAAGCAGGTAACTTGCCCCATCTTCTCCTCAAATGGCACTGAGACAGGAAAAGCCTCCTGCGTTGTAATGGGATGTCAGTGTTGGCTAATAAGGCCACCTCACTTTCTCCTGCCGACCCTTGAGCCCAGAATCACCGGAGCAGGGCCTCCCTCAGCCGCCGCCCCAACCCCCTTTCCCCCCACAAACGCATCACCTCTGAGTTTTAGCTGAGAGGCCCAAGATTTCTAAAACAGAAGTCTTTGAGGTACTGTTTTGGCTACGAATTCATTTTTCCCCAAGAGCAGATTCTCTGGGCGATAGCCAGATAAAACATCACATACTCCATTAGTCCTGGGCATAATTTATTTTTTGCATAGGCATAAATTAGAATCTGGAGACAAAAAATTGAGAATCCAATAGTGCAGCATTTGTGACAGAAGAGCACAAAATAAAACCTGGTTGTCTGAGAGCAAAGGCCGTGCAGGGGCTCGCGCTGGAGGAGCACAGGGTGGCCTGCGGCCTCGCCTCCATTCAGCTCCATCCCACAGAAGCCCCTTCAGGGCCCAGCCCTGTTCCTCAGGGTACCTGCCTGCATGGCAGCCGGGTTACAAGGAACTGAAGTCACCCAGTGCCCCACAGAACGGGGCGAAGAATCAAGCTCTTAGCTTTTTAGTTAAAAAAACAGACCTTGAAAAATATTTACAACATAGCAGGGCCTGCTGGGTTAAAAAGCCCCTGCCTCAGGCCCTCTTCCTACGTAGTCTCCCCACCCCAGCCCCCCATAGAAAAAAAGCCAGAAAGAAAACAATTAGGCAAGAGCTGAAAGAGCCCCAAGGGGGCAGCTGAGGGCGAGGGCCCCTTACAGGGGGACCTGATTGGGATGGGGATGGGGCGGGGCCCGCAGTGCACAGACCTCCTCCCATCATGACACCTGAATATCACTTGTTATTACTGGACCACTAGGAGAGCCCAGGGAGTCCCCTGCTCCCACTGTTTTAGCTGACCTGATGCTTACTGCCTCGAAGGACAGGTCTGGGCTCCCTGCACCCTGGGGGAATGTGGCAAGCTTTCTCCGGGGCACAGGTACCCCCAGTCCCAGCATCTGAAAAGGAAAAGCAACTAGTATCCCCAGTAGGGGGTATCCTACAGGCTGGCCCCCAGGCTCCTCAGTGTCTCACAGGAGCCAGACCCTCCAGGGCCTAGGACAAACAGTGCACAGGAGACCTTGGAGGACCCTGTGGACCAAGATCCCCTAGGTTGATGGCACTTCTGGAAAAACCCAGCTGCCCTCCACCAGGAGCTTCCTGCCTGCTGCCCAGTCCAGCCTGTGTGGTGAGCACCCTCCTCCTAGAGGCCTCACTTCCCTGCCCCAGGCCCTAGCTTGTCCCAGCCGTGGCTTTGGCACGTGCATCATGCACACACCTCCCAACAGCTTTCTGGGTGCCAACTCCTCCACCATGGGAGGAGGGTCTCAGCCACCACTGCCGGAACTTGTGCACTCGTCACCTCTCCTGCCTCTCAGTCCCATAGGATATGCTACATATATACACCCTCCCTTGAGGGGGAAGTGGCTGCCTAGCGCCTGGCATGAGGAGAACGGAGAACCAAGATGCTGGAGCCTGCTGTCCCCCTCCTGCCGCCCCACTGCCAGGAAAGCCCTGCATTTCTCATCTCCATTGGGCCAGGCGGTCTTGCTCCTGGAGTCAATGCGCAGATCAAGCGTGTGGGGAGGTGGCAGAGGCGCTGCTCTCCCACTCCCAGAGAGGAGGGCACGTGCTGAGGGGCTGGCCTCCCAGCTGCTGCAGGGCTCGGAGAGGCCTAGTGGGCAGGCTCCCCGTGCACCCTGAAGCGATAGACGCAGGTGTACTCGGGGTGGCCCCAGTTAGTCAGGATCCGCAGCTCCACCACCTGGTACGTGGCCACTGTAGGTTTCTGGGTAGAGAAGGAAGACATCAGGCGTGTCAGAGCCCTCAGACCTGACAGCAGGCAGGAGGGGCGATGCCACCCCTGGGCCAGATGTCCCGCTCCCCTGGGCCTCTGCAGAGAACGGGGCTCCAAAGCTCCTGTCTTCAAACCCTGGAGGAGAGTTTCCAGCTGGTGGGCCAAGGAGCCCCAGAGGCTTCAGAGGTCCTACTGGGGCCACCCACCCAGGGCCACATAAAAATGGCTTTGTAGCTGACACGTTCACAGAAGTCTTGACCGTTACTGTCAACGGACAGAACTACCTTCACAGAAGATTTGCTGTGAGATGTTGGAAAAGAATCCCTTTTCTCTGAACTAAGCAGAATTTCTTATTCTGCAAGTTCCCATCAGGTCTCTGTCCTCTATGCTCAAAAAGCCACAATTTTTGAGCCAGCTTTTGGAGCAAATCTCACCTCTGACTCGCCAGGCACAGTGCCTTCCTGCTCGTCCTCCCCCTCCAGCCTTCCCAGGCAGTCTCTTGGCAGCCTCTTGTCCACCCCTCTCCTAAAGACTCAGTCCACACACGTCCCTGCGAAGTCCCAACTACTCCCGTGGCTCTGTTACCACCTCAGACCTCACAGCTCGGTCTGTCCCCATGACGGCTCCACTGGACTGTCCCACCAACTCAGTGGCCAAACCTGCTGCTGCCTCTGTTCTAGCTTCTCTCTCAGCTTCCCTCACCTCCACCTCCTTCCCTGCTCCCATCCAACCGGACTTCAGGGTGCCTGCCCCCAACTGTCTCGCTGCCTCCTCACCCACACTCCCAACACCCTCTGGACCTCAGTTCTGGCCAGTCCCCTGGTCTCCAGGTTTGTCCCCGTTAGACTCACCATTCCCACACGGTCACAGTGATCTTATCATAATCATATTGTCACGTCTCTGCCTAAAACAGCAATGTCCACCCCGTACCCCCACCCCAGCTCCAAGGGCTGAAATCCTTTTGCCTAGTAGCCCAGCCTGCCTCTCTGGCCTTTTTTGTGCCACCTTTCACTCCTCCCCCACCCTCCCCCACCTTGCACCTCACTATTCTAAGTTCCCCACCCCCCGACAGAGCTCAGAGGCCACCTGCATCAGTTCATCTGGGCTGTTTGTCAACGCAGATTCCTGGATCCCAGCGGCCCTAAGGGGTAGAGACTGGGACTCTGCATTTTCAGCAAGGGCCTGGAACTCTGAGGCCTACTCAAGTTGAGTGGCCGCACTGTACTGCCTGAGACCTGGTGGGCCACACGCATTCAGACACCTGTCCTTCCCAGCAGCCTTCCCCAACGCCCTATCTGGAAGGGGCCCTCCCCTGTGCTGGTATCTGCTTGGGCCACTTCAGAGAGCTGTCTGCCCCACACCGTGAGCTGCCTGAGGGCAGGGGCTGCGGTCTCCTGCTCTAGACCCCTAGTTCCTGGCACAGGGTCACTGCTCAGAAAACGTCTGCTGAATGGATGGGAAATGAGAATGCTGCCTCTGCTAGCACAGCCATCCTCTACCTGGAAATGAAACGTCTGGATGGGCTCCCCATCCTGGTCGTACGTGAACTGGCCAAGCAGCATCCCCTCTTGCTGCAGCTCTTCATCAAGCCCCTGAAGAGTGAAGGATGGAGGAAAGATTCTGCTCAGACACATGCCCTGGCCACTCTCACCCTCACTCTGGTCCCCTCCCACCCTGGTGGGACAGCAGGGGGCCTGAGCACTGGACACGGGGCTGCTGCGTGCTCTGTGACAAGTCACTTAGCTCCTTAGGCCTCGGTTTCTGCCTCCACAGCCCGAGGCAGCTGGGACTGAGGTGCCATTTCCCACCCTGGCGCCATCTCTTCCAAGTCTGATCCCCTCCCCCAAGCCAAAGAATGACCCTGACTTTATTGGAAGTAGAGGCCCCCGGGATCCTTCTGCAGCCCTCCGGCCCGCACAGGTGGGATACTCACAAAGACGGCAAAGTCCTTGGGGGCACTGGAGATGGTGCTGTTGGGCGACAAGGATTTAGGCACGTGCTCTAAGGTGACAGCAGTGGGGCGGATAAGGGCAGAAAGGCGAACCACAGCAAAGCCTTGGGGCCCCTGGAAGGCCCAGCAGTTGCCTGGGTGCACGTCGGGCTGGAAGGGAAGGAAGTCAGGTCAGCGCAGGGCTGGTGATGAAGACCCCTCCTTGAGTGCAGCGCCAGCTGACCCCGGGTGGGACAGTGACCCAGCTACATAGGTGACTGTGCTCAGGGCACTCGATGACCCTTGCCGGGTACCTACCTGGAGGATGACTCGAGGCGACTGGGAGTGGTACCACAGGGGAATACCAAAGAGGCTGAGGAGGGCCGTCTTAGTCTCGTAGGTCTCGGAACATCGGGTGCTGATAACACTGGCCCCTGAGGCAGGTAAGAAAGGTGGTGTGGGCACCTGTGGCCTGGACATCAGCAGGGGAGACCCAACAACCATCTCAGCTCGACGGCTAAGAGGGCCCCAGGCTTAAAGGGCTGAGGCAGCCCAAGGAGGGTCCACTAGTACGAGAGGATATGGGCAGACGCCCCGGGCCCCTCTGTACACCTAACCCAGGCCACAGAACAGCTGTGAACATCAGCCTGTGCTGTCCGAGGATGGTGCTGGTCCTGCCTTCCCGGGGCTGTTGCTCGCCTTTGCTGTGAGTTCTAGGCTGGGTGACTTCTGTCGATAAGCCCTGCTTGCCTAGCGGCACAGCTGGCCCAGCAGGTGCCAGAGGGCCAGCTAGTGCGGAGACCCAGGTTCAGCAAAGGGCGGAGAGCGGCGCACACACCTCCCGACTCCAGCGCGTAGTCCACCATCCCGATGCGGTCCTCGCTGTAGCGCTTCAGGGCCTGGTTGACAATGCGGTGCACCTCCTAAAACAAGCACCCGGAGCAGTTGTGACAGGATGCAGACTTGGCCACCCTTGCACCTCCAATGCTGGGGGCCAGGGACACATGGGCTGACCCCTCCTATGCCTGCTGTCCAGGCACACATGCCACACCCAGGCATACCTTCACCCTCCCATACCAGCCCCAAAACAAACATCGGAGCCTCCTGCATGTCACTTGGGTCCTGGAACATAGCAGGGAGCTGGCAGTGTGTGTGTGGGGGGGTGCTCTCCAGGGAGGAGAGCAGAGTGTGTGTGGAATTAGGGGAGTCCCGGCGCACAGTTCCTCACCTCCTCTGTCACCCCGATCACGCCTTCCTTCTGCAGCGTCCGCCCCAGGATGGCTGCGGCCTCCCTCGCCGACTTGCCCTGCATCTCAGCCACGTGGGCGAGGACCTTGCTCTCCAGCTCCCGCAGCTGAGCTTGCATCTCTTCTCGCTGCAGGAGCCCAGTGCGGCTTCCCCCACCTTGGAGCAGGAACTGACTGACCCAGGCAGGGAACTGAGACTCTACCTAGGGACAGAGAAAAGGTCTCACTATGGGAGGCCGGCAGGGACAGTCCCTGGCTTGGGTAGAGGGGCAAGGAAAGAGTGAAGGCCTGTGAGGGCCACATGGAAGAAAGAGCTATGGACAACTCTCCATGTTATCAATAGAAGAACTCCCGTCACAGGAAGCCCTGTGCCAAGTCCAAGGCCAGGGCTTGTGGGACTAACAGGCTGCAGGGAAAGAGGCTCTGCCCCGCCCAGGCGGACTCCTAGGGCAGACGGTCTCAGAGCCCAGCGCGTCTAGCAGGAGACTTGGACGGTTCCAACTCACGTCGTCCCGCATGGCCTGGAGCTGCTGGGGCAGCAGGCCCACTTGGTCTGCCACCGAGCTCTGCTTCAGGGTCAGTGCCGCCAGCTCCTGCCGCAGGCCTGCCAGCTGGCCCTCCAGCCGCCCCAGCTCCTTCATGAAGCTCTCCTTGAAGGACTCCTGGGTCATCCTACTCCCAAAGAGAGAAGCGTAAGCCTTGGATCTCTGGTGAGGGGTAAGGCCATGCTGAGGAAAGCAAGAGGAACCCCTCGTTGGCTCCTGGTAATGTGCACCCACCGCCTACAGGTGAAGGCAAGGCCTGCTCTTAATGATCCTGGCTGTGAACACAGCCCCGGGTCTTGCCTGTGCCAGGGAGCGAATTCTTATCCTGCTCCCCAAGCCCAGATCCATCATTCACTCTGCCTCGGCCGCTCACACCCTCACCCGATATCTAGGGCATGAGGTTGTACAGAAATGATGGTGTCTGTATGTGAACCCACGAATCCCAAATCTCTTGCAGTGCAGCCTCCACTGCACTCCAGCTCTGCTCGTGGTCCTGAGCTAGGTTTCAGCCGTCTCGCTCTCTGCTTGGGACACCTACAGAACTCTGCTCTGGGACTCTGGTCCCTGGTCCTGCCTGAAGTGGGGGGTGGGCAGCTGGGTGGAGGGACAGGCCTAGGCCAGACTGCAGGGCCCATTACCTGTGCCACTCGGACTTCAGGTGTTGGAGTTGAGCCTCGGACTCCTGTGAGCAGGAAGGAAGGATAAATACATGCAACATCAGGCTCCAAGGGATCGGCCTCCCAGGGCAGGATCTGTTCCCTTTGGGGGTCTTTGCTTATTAACCACACCCATGCCCCAAGGGCTCCCAACTGCTCCAGCAAATGTCAAGCTGGCCTCCTGGTCAGGCTCCTTACGAGTGTCTCACCCTGTTTCCGGTGCACTTAGACATTCATATGTGTGCTCATTCGTTGGGCGTGTTACACTCAACAAAACAGACCTCTTGAAAGTGGCCCTTCCTGTCCTCAAGCACGCTCCCAATGCGTTCCTGCAGAGCATTCCAGCCCAGGGGGGTCCAGTACAAGCAGAAGTCAGGAGACTACACATCCCCGCCCCACTCTACATCCAAGCAGACCCTTCAGGAGGCCAAGGTGTCTCTCAGCCCAAGAGCAGATGTTGAATTGGATCAGGTCTCCACATAAGCCCACCCACCTGAGAGGCCTGGACAATCTTCTTGAACAGGTCTTCTGAGTCTTGTTGATGTTCTGCTCTCAGGGTGACCAGTTCTTCCTGTCGGGCACAGAAGAGAGGATTTTCCTGAGTCATGCTCGGAGGGCCACTTACCACCTATAAGTGGTGTGACTGGAATTCTCAGGGTGACCAGGCCCATTTGATAGCAACCTTCAGCTCATGGCCTTTCTGCTGCAGTGCGTCCTAGAAATGGGCAAGCCGCCCTGTGATCCTCACTGAGCACCTGTGTGGTGTTGGGCGCTGTGCCGGCAACGCTACAGTCTAGTGCGCTCACGGCTGGGGCAGGGGCAGCGGACAAGCGTCTCCATTTTAAAGAAGGAGAAACTGAGGCTTACAGAAGGTAACTGCCAAATGGCAGGGCTGTCTCTCTCGTCAGAGTGTGCAGAGTCTCGCCCCCTCCACCCCACATGCCCACGGTGTCACCCACACTTGACCCTCAGCTGCTGCCTGGAGACCGCAGCTCCTCGCCCACACCTGGATCTGGGTGGCGGTGTCCCGGCGGAAGTCCTCCTTCAGGGCAGCCTCGCGGCGGCTCACCAGCCCCTCCAGGAGCGCCAGGGTGTCCTCATGGCTCAAGCCGCCGCCGCCTCCCTCACCAGCGGTCCCCTGCCGCAGCTCCAGGCGTTCCAGGCGCATGGCCTCCTTCTGCCAGTTGGAGGAAAATTCGGCAGCAAGCGCTTCCAGGCGTCGTTCCAGAGAGTGTACCCTGGACAGAATGCGCTGCTCAGCCTGGCGGGGCAGGGAGGGAAAAGCCACAGAGGTGAGGGAGCCATGGCCACGGTGCTTCCTGAAGACGAACGGAAGAGAACCCCAGACACGCCCAAATGTGGACACACGCTGGGTCTGGGCTCTCAGGACAGTCCCCCTGCCCTGCAGGTGAGCGAGTCCATCGGCAGGAAATGGGCGCGGTGAGCGTGCTGACAGCAAAGCACGGGGTGTACCGGGCCACGCGGGGCTGAAGCCGTCTGGGCCCCAAGAAGCAGCACACAGGGGCCGGGTGAGATGGCCCAGTGCCCTCCCAGAAGAGGGTCCGAATGGAAGGAGAGTCCAAAAAGAGGACAGGAAGAAGCCACAGAATGGCCACAGGGGGCCAGGTGACCTGCGGGGCGGAGCCCACCCCTTCTCTC
Source organism: Pteropus medius (assembly GCF_902729225.1). NCBI lineage: Eukaryota > Metazoa > Chordata > Mammalia > Chiroptera > Pteropodidae > Pteropus > Pteropus medius. The sequence goes on along the minus strand of NW_024347791.1, from coordinate 114,747 downwards.
TCCTATGTGTGTGGGGCTGAGATTCAGCTGCTGACTTTCAACAGCTTCCACTTCTCCTGTCAATAACTAGCTAAAAGAAAATAACTGAAAAGGGCTTTCTCTTTCATCTTTAATTGGATGCCTCACAGAGAAGACAGAATACAACAAGTCACTGGACTTGAGGGTGGCATTTGATAGCATGCCATGAATTTTGAGAACCTTGTTGACTTAACAATGACAATCTTTGCCAAGAGAGATCTTAAAACGCAGTCTGTCAACTATCAGTTAAATGACAGGGGCCGACTGGGTACAGAGGTTGCTTCTGATTTTAAAAAATTCCATTTTAAAAATAGGCTGTACATGTGCATGATTCAAAAAGCAAACAAACAGCAAAAAGTCATGCTCCTAATCTCTGCCCCATCCACCCAGTGCCCTCGTCACCACCCCCTCCCAAACCAGGCAACTATTTTTATTAGTGTCTTTATGCAAATGTAAGTAAATACAAAGATATATTCGCGCTTCCTTTTTTATTAAAAAAGTGATCCCAAAATTGAATTGTATTGAATGTCTTCACTAATAATTAAAAAAGGAAAATTATAAATGCTAGATTGTCATTTTATGAGATAAGAAGATTATAGGCAGGAAAGTATTATCACCCAAAATAAATGTTTAAAAATGTGATACCCCCCAAAAATATGATACCAAATTAAATTCAGCAAGATATCAGCAGAGTTAAATAACTATAATTAGGGGGTAAAGAGTTTTAAACGTTCATCATGGACCCCAGGACCTGCGCACACACATTCTGGTTATTTGTGCACTTGCTACCCCCACCAGACTGCAGGCTCCTTGAGGGCACGGCCTAGACACGTCTCATCTTCAGCCTCGGGAAGACTGCAAAAACGGCGGTACCCTTCCCTCCGCCCCGCGCCGCGTGATGGGGCCTTGCAGGTTCTCCCATCGAGAGGTGGAATCCGTTTCCCCTCTTTGAATCTGGACTGGCTCTGGGGTTTGCTTAGGCCGACAGAAGGCGGCAGAGGTGACAACGTGCTAGTTCTGAATCCAGGCCTCAAAAGCCTGGCCTGGTTCTGCTCTCTCGGAACCTTGCTCGGCTGCTGTGAGAACAAGCCTGGGCTAGCCTGCTGGGTGACGGAAACGCAGGTGGAGTATACAGCCTGGCCAGCGGATCTGCCAGCCAGCTGCAGACACACGAGGGAGCCCAGCCACGGCCGGCCTGTCCCTGCTCAGACCAGAAGAGCCGGCCACAGGACCCGCAGACTCATGAGCTAATCAAACGCTTGTACTTTGCAGGCACTGATTTTAGGAGTGGTTTATCTATGCTAATAGGTAACTGACCGGGATATTACCTTATTCGTAGAAGGTGCTCAGTAAATATCTGTGAAATTATGTTGAGAGGAACGAAGCAGACAAGATGATTTGTCTGATTCCTTTTCCTTCTGTTCTCTGTGCTTCTCAGGATGGCAACTCACTCTGGCACAGTTCTGAGTCATATTTAAGCAAACTGCCCCCAAATACGTACACTCCGAATGACAGAGAGAGGGAGATGAGGCGGTGTTCCAGCTAGCACAGCACCTCTTCACCTGTGTGTGTCAGGTGTACGGGTAGAGAAACTAACTGCAAACACAGGCAGAGGGAGGGACCTGCGACCCGACCCAAAATTACGCACCTGGAAATGTGGGGACGAGTCTCTGGACTCCCACGCCTCATGCTGCCGGCCGCTGCCCTTCGCTGCCCACCAGGAAACCACAGCAGGATAGAACGTCTGCAGCCCATAGGGGTAGAAATACCAAGCGCCTGCACACAGGGAGAGGGTGGTACTCAGGCGGGGGATGTGAGCACGGGGGTGACATGGTGAGGACGGCGGCCTGATCCATGTTGGCTCCCAGTAGCCTGTTCGTGTGAGCTGTGCTTTTGCCCGCAGGCGGCATGAGGCAGGGCGGTCCCCATTGCCTGAGGCAGCATCTTGCACCTGACAGCCCCAGACTGAATGCACTCTCACGTCTCCTCCGGAATCACCTTTCTGTAGATGGCCAAACTTGGAGAAAATGGATAAGCTAGGGACAATGCAGGGGTAGGACCGGGAGGCCCCGGGGGTGGTTCTCAGCCCAGACTACATCAGAATCACCAGGGAGCTTTTAAAACACGTAGCTTCTGGCCCTGCTTCCCGAGACTGACTTCGCTGGTCTGGGGATATCCTCCGAAAGCGTTTTAAAAGCTTCCCGAGTGACTTGAATGGGCTGCCATGGTTGAGAATCCCCACCAGAGAGGCTGTATGTGGCCCCAGAACAGAGTACAATGATTCACTCACCCAGACGGTGTCCTGGTTTGGAATGGAGGGAAAATGCCTGCTAGTAACAGAGTCCCAGTCCCTGCTTTTTACCTCAGCACTCCTGTACTGGGGCCTGTTCTGGCCCAGGTGGCTCCAAGGATGCTCTAGGCACGCCAGGCAGCATAGTGTAGCTACCCAAACTGAGGGCGCGACCAGTGGGTCAGGGCGTTTCCCCTTTCACCCACTGGACACCCCGAGAATGCAGGGGTGGCCTCGGGCTCAGGGCTCGGGAGGTGCTCAGGCTAGCCCCACTTTCCTGCCTCCTTCCCTTTCTCGTGGGAGACGCCATCCCTCCAGAACTGCAGCTTTCAGTTCTGCTCAGCGCAGCCTCCGCCCACTCTGCCTGGCCCTCTGGCTCCCCAGCCCTGTCTCGGAGGCCCCGCGAGAGCGGGTCGGCTCGGCTCACCGTAGGTCAGGCTGGTCAGGAGCAGCAGCAGCAGGAGGAACCACAGGAACGCCTTCAGGGACGAGAAGCGCCTGGAGGGCGGGGAGGGCGGGAGTGTCAGGAGGGCCCCAGGGCCTCTCGGCTTCCCCAGGGAGTCCCTTAAGACTTTTCCTGGGTGCTAAACTAGAGTTGATGGGGACAGCCTTGAGCACCTCATCTCACCAGGGCCGGACTGGACGCTTTAGAGCTTTACAGGTCTGAGTGTAACGGGGACAGTCATGATTGTGAATTTTATTGATGTTGTTAAAAGCAAGTAGTGGGGTCTTTGAAAAAAAAAAAAACTAAAATTTTCATATCTAGAGGTCTTCCAGGCAAGTGAACATAGAAAAACTATGGAACCCCTTAAGCAAATGTTTTCTTTTTAGAAAATTGAGGACACTTTTCTTTGGTGACATGAATCCATCTTTGCCCGTCTTCGCAGCATAGTTCGATGCCCACTCAAACCAAGCTTATGGCCAGAGGGGCCCTGGCTGCCCGCCTCAGTCTTCCCTCCCCTGCCAATGAGCCAGTTCCCCAATCCTGGCTCCGCTGGGTCAGGCCCTTGGGGAACAAACCCACAGCGTCCTCGGGCAGCGCCGGAACGCGAGGCAGGAACACTGAGGTCTACGCTGTCACAGGGCTGAGAGGGAAGCTCGCTGTTCTGGGAGACACTGCTGGCTGGCCTGAGCCTAAGGCCTGACCAGCAGGAGGCGGCCAGGCTTGTCTGGGACTTTCGTCCGGGGCTTTCCGATTCACTGTCCGGACTCTCGCTCACCTGGTTAAAACGAAGACGTCGAGGAGGGAGGCGGCTGTCGTCAGGCGGTACCAGGTGGTGCCAACCCACCAGTAGAGGAGTCCGAAGAGCCGGGCTGGAAGGGGGACCGTCAGACCTAAGTGTCACCCTGAGCCGGTGGCCTGCGGGCTGTGGTTTCAGAGCACTGCTCTCCCTCTCCCGCAGTCCTCCCAGCGGGCCTGTCCCACGGCTACCCATCGCTCTCCTGCCCCCCGCCCACTCTGCCGACACCCCCTACCCTGCTCCACAGCTCCCCCTGCCCATCCAGGACAGGATCTGCCCACAGCTCTTGTGCCCAGCGGTTAATCTAGAATGAGCTTTCCCTGCTGATCCTAGTCCTTCTGTGTGGGCTGGCCGCCCATCTGCAGACGGGTGAGAAGTGAGTGCTTTAAGAACAGAGACAACCGTGCACAGAGCAGCGAGCACCCACCTGGAAAAGTGACCAACGTCCAGAAAAAAGAGCCTGCTTGAGAGACAGCACTCCCCAGCCGAGAGCCTGAAGCCCACTGGCCCGTCTCCGAGTATCCTGCAGGGACAGAGGAAACCAGCTCAGCCTGTCCTCACTCTGAAGGGCCCTGAGACATGGAGAACGTCTATTGTCTTCTCCCTTAGATGTGACCTGAGACAACATATCATTCTCCTTGACATTCCCAGGGTGTCACACAGGCCTGGCACCTAGTAGGTCAGTGATTGTCTGCTAAAGGAACAAGGCGATAGGTTTCTTTTTTCTTTTTCAAGGCGAGGCAACTCTTGGTTGACCTCACAGATTGCAAGGACTTTGTCGGCTTACAATCCTTCATTTTTAAAGCCTACAGCACCTGGTCTTCCTGGGTGGTCTCCCATCCAAGTACTAACCAGGCCCGACCCTGCTTAGCTTCCAAGATCAGACAGGATTGGGCTTGTTCAGGGTAGCATGGCCGTAGACAAAAAGATAGGTTTCTTATGTTGGACTTTCCCTGAGCCCTTTGCCTGCGTCCCTATGCTCACGGGCAGTCCCTCAACCACCGTTCAGAACGGGACCGAGGGATCAGGCACTTTCTCTGTGTGAAGCCCGTGTTAAAATGCTTGCTGGAAACAAGCCAAACAAAAGAGCTGGCTGCAGTGCTACTGGGGGCAGGGCAGTCCTAGCCCAGTGCGATGGGGTTCAGGGTGCCGCGGTGGCACAGGAAGGATGACCAGCTGGTCTGCGGAGACACCCGCCGGACACTGCGCTCTCTCAAGCTGCCAGGGGTGCTTCCCCAGGCTTCCCGTCACCTTCCTGCAGTCCCAGAGGCTGTGGGGGAGGGCGTCACCTACCTACATAGTCATCCTCAGAGGAGTAGCCGGAAGAAGACCCGAGGAAGTCCTCGGAGAGCTTGGTCTCCGCCAGCCCGTTGATTTTGCTGCTCTCGGTGCCACCTGTGCCTCTCCTCTTCCTCACCCGCAGGTCCTCACCTGAAGGAAGAATGCAGGGTTCTCCCGGGGCAGAGATGCCTGGGGAAGGTGCTCTGGAGGGCCTCATGGGGACACACTAAGGAGCAATTCTGATGGACAGATGGAACTGCCCTTGGCCTCTCCCCATCTCTCCGGGGCCTGGAGGGTGAGCTGGGCCCCGCCCCTCCGTCTCCAGGCTTTGGAGCAGCTTCGTGGCTACCTTATCACCTGGAAGTTCAGACACCTGGCTGTTCTTCCAAGGACAGAGAGCCCTTCCTCTGGCCCCGCAGTGGTTAGGAAACCAGCATGGCAGGGTTAGGGGAGAAGAGGTATAGAGGGATGGGGCATGGGGGGGGTGGTGGCGTAGAACACACATCTGGGACCTTAAGTGTCCAGAGGTAGCCGAGCCCCAGGAGAAAGGCTCCGGACACTCACTCCAGTAGGGGTCACCGTGCAGCTGGTCGTCGAGGATGGAGCTCCTGGCGAGGGAGGCTGCCCGGGGGCTGCCAAAGTAGGACTCCCTGACCAGGGACTCGCTGTAGTAGGAGGTGTGTGTGTCGGAGGAGGGGCCCAGCTGCGGTGCTGGGGAGAGGCGCTTCACGCTGCTGGATTTCCTCTTCAGGGTCCTGCAGGTAGTCAGGCAGGAGAGGAGAGGGGGGACAGGCAGGTGAGCAAGCCAGGAATGGGGCGCTGCCACTCTGCCCTCCCGTAGTGAGTGGGTTGGCCTTGTTGCTAGGCAACTAATAGCTCCCGATGACGACTGCAGAGGAGCCAGCACAGGTACCTTCTCAGTTCCCATTATCTCCAAATCTCAGCAGCAGTTAGGTGAGACTGTCAGTAGGTGACAGAGCCAGGACCCAAATCCACTAACTTCAAAGCCAAAGTTTTTTCTCATGTTTCTTAATGGATTAGTAATTTCTTCAACCCACTGGAAACCCAGGCAGACCTGATCTGGCCTCCCAGAGCTAGCTAACACCTTGGGGGCTGCCATGGGGGCTCATGTCTGCAAAGGGGGCAGGATGGGGCAGGCGCCCGCCTTTCCTGGCGTCCCTGGGACCCACTCCTCTCCCCAGCTGCTTGGCCGGCCCAGCTGATGGTGAGACACATGGGTGTGGGTCTGGGGAGGGTGACCACACAGACACGCCCATCCACAGCAGAAGGGGTTCCTAGGAGCCAGCTTGCAGTGTCAGGGTTTCCGGCCTGGCTCATTCTTGAAGCTGCCTCTCCCCACTTCCTGTTCTCTGAACACAAGGGCAGCAGCCTGGCTTACAGAAGGGGGAGAAGCAGCAGCAGTGCTGGGTCCTGGCCTCCTCACAGGTGTGAACGTCCCCTTTGACTGGATGTGATCTCCATTCACAAAGGCCACCACAGGAAGAGGCCACGCAGTGATCTACCCAAGCCCTCTGCGATCCACAGGGGTCCCCTACCTGAGAGGACTATCTTTAAACAGGGTGCTCTGGCTCCCCATCACCGAGCTGCCACCGCTGCTGCTGCTGCCATCGTCGTCGCCCTGGGAGTAGCGCGTGAGGCGCTGGCTTCGTCGAGACATGATGAGGTGGGAGGAGGACCCTTCTAAAGAGAGCCTTGGGAAAGAAAGGAGGACGCGCGAGGCTTGGGGCAGCTCCTCCCTGAGGGAGGAGAGACAAGGCACTGCCTCCCAATGAACAGACCACCCCCCCTGTGCATTCAACCAAAAGCGCCTGCGCTGGGGCGCCACCCACCCTGCTACAGCCCAGCCCCCGCCCTGGGCTCGCTTAGTGCCCAGGGGGACTCTGCTGTCCACAAGGTTCTCTAATTTCCAGTTTATCTGACACTGAGCTCTGAGAGAGCGAAACTGGAACTTCCACAACCTTCGGACACGTGGCGCATAATAGGCACACACGAGATGCTAAAGGGACACCTTTGGTCGCTGCAGCCCCGCAGAGACCTCCAGCCCAGCCATCCCACCACGCGGTCCTCCCCCTGGAGCGGCGTATACTCTTATTCTAGCCATTTCCCTGATGGGATGCACCTTCCCTTCCTCATAGGTCTCCTCAGAGGTCAGGGCCCCAGTCAAACCGTGACACCAGAAACCCTTTCCCTGTTATAGGACCCCGCACTCAGTGGGTGTGTGCTGGATCCCCTCGGCCGGTCTTCACCTCTCAAAGTGATGGTGATGATAAACCACCTTGTCAAATGCCTCCTAGGTACTGGGCTCCTTACACACCCATTTCTGTCCCTCATGACCACTGTACAAGGGAGGAACCTGGGACACTGAGATAATCAGTGACTTGCCCACAGCCACCCAGCCTGGACGTGACAGAGCCAGGCTTTGAGCTCGGATCTGACAGGTGACGGGGCCTGGGTCTCTCCACTCCACCATGAAGTTTTCAAATCGTTTCAGGAATGTGTTTTCTGTCCCCAACTAGAGTCTTTTATAGCTTCAGATACACTCAGAACAGGCTGCAGACAGAGTTGTTACACGACAAATATTTGTAGGCAGAGTAACAAATCAGGGAGGTAGAAGATCAGTGGGAGATTATAGGCACAGGGATGGGGACATCGAGGCTCTGGAACTGATGAGGACTCGAAGGAGGCCAAGGTGGAAAAGGCTGAGCTCTCCCGCCGGAGGACGATAAGCTCTGGAAACCCGGATTCAGAATCTCGGATCACCAGTGTGGTGCCTCTGCCGGCCCACGTCCCAAAGCCACTGTTACACTTAGACCCACTCAAGAGTTCCCAGTCCGTGCGACTTGCTATCACTTCTAATATTCCTGGTTGACACTTAGATTGCTAGTTCTCTGGGCTGTGTAGTGGGCACAGATTCTAACACATCCCAACTTAGACTATGGAATCCAGAAGGTCTAGTTAATCCGGCTTGAAAATTCTAGAAAGTCCTCTTCTGAAAACAAGCAGACTCGTGCCTTGATCTTATTGGCATCTTCTCAGATAGGATGCTCACCTGACATTCTTCCCTGGTTTTAGTCGGTGTTGGTAAAGGGCCCGAAAGGTAGTATAGACAAAGCAGGAAGCTGGCCTGCGTGCTTTGCTATATTTCACTCCTTATAAGGTAATTCCACCCCCACTGCCCTCTCCACCAGAAAGCTCCAGATGCCCACACAGGCTCCTCCTTCTCACCCCTGCCCTGCGCAAGTGGAGGCCTTCACCCTGGGGCAGAAACAAAGCAGTGTGTTTACACAATACTGAAGGCTGGGGCTGGCTGACAAAAATATAAATATTCAGACAGAGGCATGTGGGTATGGGGGGGGGCTGTGCCTGAAAACTGTCAGTGTCTCCACCCTCCCAGAGGTACCCATAAGTCTTTCCTGTGGCTTTCTGATATCACAAAACAGTCTGCAACTGAGTCTGGGTTTCACAAGATGAAGAAGGTCAAGGCTCCATCCTCCAAAACAAAACAGGAGGTGAGCCTCTATGAGCTCAAATCTTTTGCGTATCAAAACAGTCCCCCAACAATAATACACACACACACACACACACACACACACACACACACACACACACACAATCAGTTAAGAAACCCTCAACTAAAACACCTTTCCCCACTTCTGAGCTGAACCACATCCTTTTCTCAACTCCACCTTCCCCCACGCCCATCACAACTGTCCAGTCTTCAGACTTTATGTAGCTCTTGAGCATCTCCCACGGGCATTTTCACTCTGGGGCAGTTTCACACGACATTCCCCCGTGGGGCCTGTGAAACGCTCCAGGTGTGAATTCCTTTCTCCCTTTATTCCCTACGGGCTGAACCTGAAGAGCTTTTTACCAACCGCCCCGCTTTCTCTGCCTCTCTGCTCTAAGTCACACTCCCGCCCCCTATTCGGTTTCTTTTTAGAACTGAACAAAATGGGCCTCCCTCCCTCCCATTCCCAGAGTTCTGACGGGCGGCGGCAGAGAACTGCCTGTCCCTGGAAACTGCCAGACTGGCACGAAAACACAGACACTGCCCTGGGCCGGTTTGGGGCAGCCCGGTCTTCATTCTCTTCCTCTCAGGGAGGTTCTGCCCCAGGAAGTCCCGCCTGGAGACCATCCGCCCTCCAGACTGACCAGTGGGGCGGGGGCCCGGTGGAGATGAGTCAGGGCGGCTGGCCTTGGCACGGCGCTGGCCTTTCCCGACCGGCCCAGGGGCGTGCGCCAGGCGGGGCTCGAGCCTGGCCCAGCTTGGCCCGGAGAGCAAGAACCAGGCCTGGGCAGCTCAGCCCTGGCCGGAGCGGCCCAGTGATGACCCCGGGGCCAGGCGGGGCCCGGCGCCCGCGGGGAGGCGGGCGAAGCCGGCCCACCCCCTCGCCCCGCGCGCCCGCGCGCCCGAGGCCCACGGCCGGCTGTTACCTGCTGCTGCAGTCGCTCCGCGAGGGGCCGGGGACGCCCGAGGCCCGCCGCGCCGCCCAGGCGCGCCCCCTTCCCGCGTCGGAATCCCGCGAGCGGAGCTCGGCGCTCGGCCCAGGGGCGCGCGGAAGGCGGCAGCGCGGGACGAGGCCGGCGCGCTGGGGCTGCGAGCGCGGCGGACAATGCGGCCCGCGCGCAAGCCGGCTGTGCGAGTGGGACAAGGCGGCGCGCGCGTGGCCGAGTGTGTATGTGTGCGCCTGTCAGTCAACGCTGACAGGCCGCAGCCCATTGGCCAGGCCCCGCCCGCCTCGCCGCCCACCGCCACCGCCCATTGGGCGGTTTGAACACAAAGGCCCCCGGCTCGCCCCGCCCGCCGCGTGCGCCCCGAGGGCCGGGCGTGCCCAGTTGCGAGTCTGCGCGTGGGTGGCGCGGGCGTGGGGGCGACGCCTCGGCGCGGGAGCGCTCACATGGACCGGGAAGGCTGGGGCTCTGCCGGGACTCACTGCGCACTTGACACTCGGCCCAGTGGTTCAGAACACCTTAGGGCTCCCTCATGCGCCCCATCCCACACAGATTTTGGGATTCTAGACAAGGCCGTGGCGTCCCAGCGCCCTTCAGTCTGACTCGACAAGGCCCGGGTCTTAGCACCTTATAGATATTGGGTGGTTGGGGGACACAGGCTCCCCGAGGATGGCCCGAGGAGATGGGGAGCAGGAGTGGTAGAAGATACCCTGGCCGGAGTAGGTCGTAGTTAGCCCTCCACGGACTCTCAAACGATTGTCGAAAGCACATGCGTAGTTGTCGTCTTAGCCAGGCTTTTCTATGCTCATTTCACAGATTAGGAAACGGGCTCAGAGGTTCTAAGCGATTCGTTTAAAGTCACACAGCTAGAAAGACAAAATTGAGATTAGAAGATTCTCTGCACATCCAAGCCGGTGTTTTCCGTTTCGGGGTCGATTTTGGGATTCTAGATGTGGCAGGAGGGTCTGCCACTTTCCAATCTGCCACCAGAAGTCCCGAGTTTCAGGACAGAAGCTTTTCTTAGTTTTAAGGAGGGAGCCAGCCACAACTGGTGCTGGAAAGGCAGGCTGACTCCCTGTTTCTCTGCCTTACTCAGATGTGCGGTGTGCAATGAGCATGGGTAGATACTGAATGAATAAAATGTAGCCTGACTTCAGGGATCCTGTACCCTGGCTCCCCACAGGCACAGCTTGAGAGGAGTCACTTCCTGTGATTCTAAAGGAAGCTCCTCTAAGGGAAGATGAAACAGGTTGTCGTTATTTCACTTTTAAAATGCCAAGAGGAAGAAAGAAAAAATGACAAAATCACTGGGATGGGACGGGGAAGGCGCTGGGGGTAGGGGATTGAGGAAATGCGCAGCCCTTGCGCTAAGTTGACTTCAGAGGAAAACGAGCCTCCCTCCTCCTCCCTTCCAGGGCCTCTGCCGCCCCACCTGGAAAAGAGGGGCCTCACCTGCACTTACAGCATCTTGAAGAGAATGGTGCTGGTCAGCGTTGCTTCTGGTGTTACGTGAAGAACTCCCTGAGGTCAAGGGCTGGCTCTGCAGGGCTCGACACAGGGCCTGGCTCATGTCTGCGTATCTGCCAAATGTGGAACGAGGGAAATGAGAATTCTAATCAGATTGAGGGGCAGCATTTCGGTAAGGGAGGGGCCTTCTCTTGACACCTTCTCTTCGCCAGGGTGCTTAACTCTCCAATTCTGTGCTAGCAAATTCCAGGGGAGTCTCCAGATCCCGCCACCTCCATTGCAGAACCTGATGCCTCCCTTCCTCTCTGGCAGAAGGACTTGCCTCCCAGGATGTGCTGGTTTGTGAAGCAGGAGGCGGTGTGCCTTCCCCTGGTCTCAGACAAGGGCCGTGCCCACAGGCATGGAACCTGCAGCCCTGGTTCCAGGCCGGGTGCACCATCTGCTCTGTGACCCTGGGCCAGCCACCTCTCTGAGCCATTTTCCTCATTTGTACAATGCGAATAATAACAACCATCTCGTCTGTCACATGACTGGCCACGTGACCTCGGACCAGCCGACAAGGCTCCCTGGCCTGTTTCCTCGTTTGTGAGGGTGAGAGAGAGATGAACCGCTTGCTGAAACACAAAGGGCTTTGCCACCAGTGGTCTTTGGGAGGAGAAGCAGGGGGATTGGGCCCCTGGTCTGTCCTGGACTCATAGTCAAGTCAGGTGTCTTCTCTGTGCTTCCAGAGACCAAGGCTTCCCCATCACCCCCCACCCCCCACCCCCCCCACACACACGGGGGTGGAATGAACTGTGTACCTGTCTGCCTCCCCCATGGATCCAGAATGTGTGCCAGGAACGGGTCCGTAGGAGACAGTGTGCTTGTGTCAGATGACCACGAGAGGGAGGATACTAGCCAGCTCCCTGCAGCCAAGGCCACCTCCACTTCTTTCTCGCCACTGTCAGCATCGGTCAGCAGCCAGGGTGTTGGCGTTTGTCATTAAACCATCACAGGCAGCGTATCCTTGGTGGTGGGGCAGGGAGGGGGACACTTTAATGTCAGGCTTGCTGGCTGCAGGAACACGTTTGGCAGCTCTCAGGAGGCAGTTACTTCAGAGGATCTTGGAGCCAGCCCCCCAGTCCTCCAGAGTCTGAGGCGGGCTCCTTACCCTACCCCGCCCAGTCTGCTGATGCTCTTTCATCAGAGAGCTCAAGCCTGTTTTATGGAAGGAGACCAGTCCCACGAGGGAAAGGCGCTGGATCCAGGTTACTAAGTGGAGCCGCCTGGCGCCAGGGACAGAGCATGGTTCCCTGGCCTAGGTGGACACTCCCAGCTGTGCTGTTATGGGCGACACTGACTTAGTCATTTCTGTCCCCCCGCCACACACACACCTATTACAGTGCCAGCTCCTAATAAACATGCATCAACAAATTTCCTGACTGCTGCTCCCCAATCTTCAAATGCCCCACTCCCGAGCGTGGCTGCCACAGAGCCCCTGTGGGCCTCACGTGTGCTCCCCAGAGCAGAGCCCTGTTCCTCAGCCTTGCCCCGGGGCCCCCTCCTCCCGCACCTCTCCTCAGGCTGTGCCCTGACCTGGAATGCCCTTTCCTCATCTCTCGCCCGGATGAAATTCTGCTGATCTTTTAAGGATGAGCTCAAATGTCTCTTCTGCCATGAAGGCTTGCTTCCCTATCCCCCAGTATCCAGGGCAGAAGTACTGGCTCCCACACGGTACCTCCATGTTCCGCGTGTCCCCTTTATCCCCACATGTCTCACGCTGTGTTCTGGAACGGCAGTACTGGTCACCCACAGCCCCAGGAATCCTGAGGGTTAGGTGGGCTAGTGCCTGGCACTCGGTGTAACTGCGATTATCACTTATCGTCCCCCGGCATAGCACCTGGCTGCATGGCCTGTGTGGCCTATGCGGTCAGAAGAAACAACAGGGCGGTGTGGGGGCCTCCGAGGACACTGGACCACAGGTCCGGACTCATGCGCTGACATCAAGGGACTTGCCTGACATCTGTGAGCTCGTCCCTCCTGGAAACGGACTCTCGGCCTCTCGACACACCCACCAGCTGCTTCACCTCCTGTGGGGCCGTTGCTGGGCCAGGGGTCCAAGTGCAGACTCTTCTGGCGAACCTCTTGGGCCAGTCATTTAGCCTTTCTCAGCCTCGATGTCCTCATCTGTAAGATGGGGATGACGTTAATGTGTCCGCTTCACAGGAGCTTGGCGCGGTGCTGGTACGGGGTAGGTTCTTTATCAGCATGAACGACTTTTGACTTACAAGCCCTTATTTATTCCTACCGCACGTCTACTTTGCAGTGAGACATGGTGCTGCTGGAGAAGGCAGCTGAGTGAGCAGGTTACCACACAGGCCCCAGGAGAGACATAGGACTCTAAAGGTCCCCCATGACTCAGGCCACAATGTGACTTTTGTGGGCCATTTCTTCCATAAAAATATTTAAAAATTTTTTGCATCCGTGTTGGTATAAAAACAAACACATTCCAAGCTGCATTATATCTATTTTTCCTTCTGATTGAAAAAAATAATTAAAACATTTTCGCGGGATCTAAAAGAGTCGTGGGCCCTGGCACTGCTGGCTGCGTGTAAGGGCCTGGCCATGACTCTCCTCACACGGAGCTGGGGCGTCAGGGAAGCCGCTGGAGACAGTGACCCGAAGGAAGTAGCTGGGGGACAGAGGGGTCAGGAGGGTGCTGGGCAGAGGAGACCTCGGGAAGAGTGCTCGGCTTATGGGGACAGTGCCAGATCTGCCAGGTCCGCTGCATGGGCACAGCTTCTGCCTCATCCAAGTCATGTCACTGGATCCTTCGCCTGTATCCCCTGGGCTAGTCTGGGGTACCTCAGCCTGTCCCCCAGCCACATAAACGCTCCACACTCGTCCAGGACTGCAGACCCCTCCGCCCCGGCTCCAGTCTCAGCTTTCCCACTTGCCCAGTGGAGAAAGTGATTGCCACCTTCCCTGCCCACCAGGTGGCTGTGGGGACATATGAGTCAGTGAGCAGAAGCTGTCCCAGGCCTGGGGAGGAGCTGCACGAGGACCCACAGAGGCGGCCGGGCCCGGCGGTGGCATTGTTGCTGTGGCCAGCATGCCTTTCCCACGCAGGGACTAACCTCAGAGGGGCCCTCCTCACTCAGCACCCGGCTACCAGCACTGCAGCCTGCGTGGGGAGGAGTGTTCCCTCAGGAGTCACTCAGCATGACCCCCAGAGAGGGTGCAGGACTGGTGGGCCCTTGGTCATAGCTGAGGGCATCTCAATCTGGGGACCCCCAGTTCATTCGGTTATCCTCCTGTGCCCCCACGCCACTGGCCCTGTTTTCTGGGGGTCAGAGGCTTCCATACGCCATGGCTCAGGCCATATGGCTTGGTGGTCAGGAGCTGTGGGCTTGGGAAAGTTGACTTTTTAAAAAAATTTATTTATTTTAATTAGTTTCGAGTATACAGTACATTGGTTAGACATCTATATAGTTCGTAAAACAATCCCCCCAATTGCTCCTCCCAATTGCTCCATTGGCCCTCCACCTAGCCAACGTACTCATTCTAACTGCATTCCCTATGCCATGCTCCCCATCCCTGTGACCATCCATCAGCTACTAATTTGTACTTCTTTAACCCTTCACCCCATTTTCCCAGCCCCCCAAACCCTCCTCTCCTCTGTCCATCACCAAATTGTCCACTATATTTGCGAGTCTGTTTTTGATTAGTTTGTTCTTTTTATTCCTTAGATTCCGCATGTAAGTGAAATCGTATAGTGTTTATCTTTCTCTGTCTGACTTAATTACCTTCTAGCTCCATCAAAGCAATATGTTTTTCCATCCCCTTCCTTTCAGTCTGTGTGTGTCTTTTAATATGAAGTGAGTCTTTTGTAGGCAGCATATGTCCGGGGCTTGTTTTCATGTGAGAAGGTTGACTTCTTGATGCTGAAGAGTGGGAGGGTGGGTTGGGATCAGTGACGGATGGCCTAAGGCTGCCCCCTTAACCCTGCTGGTCCAAGAGAGAACTCCTCTCTAGCAGCTGGGGCATGTGCCTGCGTGTACACGTGTGTGCGCGGGCCTGTATGTTTACAACACAGACCACAGACTGGGCTGCCACTGGGAGTGATGGGACCTTGGGCAAGCCTCAGCATGCTCATCTGCCCATAGCAGGGGTTGAAGAAACTGCCTTTCGGGTCCCCTCCAAAGCCCAATCCGGGCTCAGCCCTCGCCACTGGCAGTGGCTGTCCCTGACTGCTCTGGCTGCCCTCCTGGAACCTGTCCAGCCCCCAGGACACGCCCTGACTCCACAGCCAGCCCAGTGCCTGCTTCACAGGGACAGCTCGGTC